>NC_067245.2:183983718-184295941 GCF_019359855.2 Lolium perenne
CGCTTACCAACCGACAAGTTTGGTTGTGTGAATGCGGTGAGAACACATGAGGTCAGAATTGGAAATGAAGAATGGCTATCGTGTGAGTGCACATGCAACAAACCGAAGTTGCTTCACCTTCCATGCTCCCATGTGCTGGCAGCTACCAGATAACTAGGGATGGACTCAATCTCTTTCGTCTCTCCATATTACACGAAAGAGTCTGTGATGAACACCTGGACCAGTGAGATGGTAGGATATAGAGTTGTGGGAAATTTTACTACGGTGATACCAAATGAAAAATGGTACATCCCTGACCCAAGGTTATTGCGAACAAATAGAGATCGACGGGAGACAAGGCGCATTAGGAATGATATGGGTGAGGCCGAAGCGGGTTGTCCAACTAGGCAATGTTTCCTGTGCAACCAATTTGGACACAGGGACCCCCTATGTCCCATTTTCTACCCAGCGGCTGCAGGCCTGCAGCGGCGGCGGCTAACCGTGGTCGAGGTAACCGAGGAAGGCATGGGAGAGGAAGAACTAGAGGGAGATAGTAGCAAATTTGTAATATTTATGAACTATGGTTTAAGTTGTAGTATGTGTGATCAATGCTTTAATTTGAAATTTGTACGAACTATGCTTTAATTTGTAATCTTTGTCTGAACAATGCTACAATTTGTAATATTTATGAACTATGCTTTAATTTGTAATCTTTGTGATTGATGGTTTAATTTCTACCATGTCTGAACAATGCTACAATTTGTTATATCTTTGTGCAGATATGGCGGCCCGATCGTTGCTCGATCCACTGATTGATCAGAAACATCGTGCATCGCACTTGGAGGCTGAGCCGCAGAGCATCGAGCCACTGCAGACCCGTACTCCACAGAAGAACTGGATGATACACCCTGAATGGGAAGACAGATACGTGTTCAATTGTTTTGTCTCAAATTTATAAGAACTATATTGGACCTGCTTTAGCTTGTGCATGATTTCTTTTGCAGGTTGAAGTGGGCATGACTACTACCTTTCGCTCGATTAGTGGAGGCCCGAGATCACATTTCGCGCCTGAACTACGATGCTACTTTGATCACGTGCTTAGTGGATCGGTGGAGGCCCGAGACCCACATGTTCCACTTTTGCTGGGGTGAGATGGCGCCTACTCTAGAGGACGTGTCTATGTTGTTGGGCCTTCCGTTGGCAGGTGAGCCCATATGCCCATTGGAGGAAATCGTGGGCTGGATGCACAGCATGGATGCACGTTTCCATGGTATTCGCGCAGAATTTAGGCCTATGACTTTTGAGGCTCACGGCCCTCGTCAGGCATGGCTACACGAGTTCCAGGTCCGTAACAGTTTCGTATTTTTTATCACAAATTATTTACCTCATAATATGTAAGTCCTAGCATTGAAATATACCTTGACAAATCGAGCAGTTCGGATTCCCATGTGAACCGATGACTGCGGTCCAGATCACTCGCAGCTTGGAGGCGTACCTCATGTGGCTACTCGGGAAGACGATGTTCATGGACAATCACGGGAACACGATTAGTGCGCGATACATCCCTATAGCTCAGGAGATAGCAGAGGCCCCAGAAGCAGAGCACATCACACAGAGGAGCTGGGGTTCTGCGGTCTTAGCCGCTACGTACCGAGGTATGTGTAAGGGTTGCCAGCTCATTTTGCAGGGTTCTGGCATCGTTGGTTGCCCACTTCTGTTGCAGCTCTGGTCATGGGCGAGGTTTCCCATCGACCATCCTGAGATTAGTGGTGGGTCTTGGCCGACAGACGAGTTGTACGACGCGGATCGCATCGACATGCCAACGTTTGGTTCTCTATGGACATGGCGGAAGGTATACGCAATATTTACTCCTTCTTTATATTTTTATATAAAATGTAACACTAACATAGTTATGTTATGTTATGCAGAGATGTTTTGGGCATAATCAGCTAAGGAATTGCTACCCAGCATTCACAGAGCAGTTTGACCTACTACTAGAGAGCGATGTCAATAGGGAGCCATATAGTGAGGACCACCACGACGAGGCATACCCAGGTGGTATATCGAACATGTGTACCAGAGATTGGGCCTACTGTATGACGAAGGCGAAGATCATCTTCGATATCTTCATGGAGGACATGTCGCAACAGAGGGTCATGAGACAGTTTGGACAACGTCAGTTGATCGAGCCACCACCTCCCACAGTTCCTCTACCACCACGCGTCCACGCGTGAGTACAATTTAATTTTATCCTAAGTTATTACATCAATTGGACAATCGTAATTTTATCCTAAGACATGTACGTGTTCAATTTTCAGGTACAACAGAAAAGGAGCAAACAAGATTGCTGCTCATAGGTACAGCTCCTGGCTCCATACATCACGGGTTGGGCCAATGCGCCGACAGTTTCATGGGCCACTAGGGAGCCATTTGATCTTCAGGAATTTCAGCAGTACTTGCGGGCGTACATGCCTAGGACACGACTTCGGCTGAGCCAGGCGTGTGACCCAGTTCACAGGGATCCCTCGACACAGTGGAAAACCTACCTCCGTCACTCCACTTCAGGCACTCGGCATCACGCAGTAAGTTAAATATATTTTTTCTACATTTGGCCAACACATTACTAATTTGAGTTCACAATTGTAGTCCGAGTTGACGACGGAGCTGCAAGATGACGCCGCCCAGTATGCGAGCTCGCTCTCCTCCGGGCCACTTCTTGGACGGTGTGAGCACCACGCCACCTTCGCACGGCGTCTTGAGGACAAACTACGTCGTATCTACGCGACTCTCACATGCACCCGATCTTCGGATGTTGTCGAGTACCAAGCAGCACATCGGCTACTTCGTCCCTCTTTGCAGGTGCATCAGCTGCGGCACGGCACGCGCCCACGTATGGAGGTACCGCCGAGCCCGAGGCCACCATCTCCTAACCAGGCAGGAGGTTCTGGTTGGCAAAACCACCAGCAGCAGGAGCATACTTACGAGTACTAGCAGCGTGGAGGTTTCGGCATGGAGCAACAAACTCCCATGCCTAACTTGGGGTGGCGTCCCCGTATGGAAGAGCCAGAGGGTATGAAATTCATCACTATCCATATTAATTGTGCACCATGTATGAATTTCCTCCTGACTAACGGGTTTTTAAATCTAATCAAAGGTGAGGGACATATGTCGACGGGGTCCGGATCACGATCCTTCTGGTCCAGTGCTCAGGATCAGGACGAAACACAACAGATGTATCAAGACTGGATTTCAAGTCAACATCAAACTCCACCTCCAGATCCCACGCAGTACAGCCAGCACGAGCAGGTGTACATGCTTCCTCCCCGACAGCGGTAGCCACCTATACGTATGTACTCGCCGTCACCTTTTCAGGCTGGACCGCCACTGGGGCGTGGTCAAGGGAGGGGTCGTGGTCAGTGAGATGACACTCAGTGAGTCATCTGTACTGCTATTATTATTTTCTTCATCTAGTGTATGAGTACTATTTGTATGCACCATGTATGACTACTATTTGTATGGACCATGTATGACTACTGTTACTATTATTTCTGTTCAACAAACATTTCATATTCAATTTCAAGCGATAATTAAGATACAACTTACTACTGCAACATACATCTCTGCTAACAAATTAAACGGTACACCAACGCTACAACATACTTCAAGATCCATGACTACTCATAACTAGAACACTAAGAACGCAACACACCCTTTCCCTTGCCCTTCGATGATGCAGCTTTCATGGCCTTGGTGCTAGGCTCGAAGTCGTCGTCCGAGTCGATGACCGGCGGTGCAGCACTCTTGCCCTTCGAGGACTTGGCACTCTTGCCCTTAGACGATGCATCTTTCTTCGCCTTGGTGCTAGGCTCGAAGTCGTCATCCGAGTCGAAGACCGGCGGTGCAGCACTCTTGCCCTTCGAGGACTTGACACTCTTTCCCTTCGACGGTGCACCTCTCTTCGCCTTGGTGCTAGGCTCAAAGATATCATCGTCGTCCTCACCCTCAGCCGCCCACAGTGCTGGATATTTGAAATTCCTTTCCCTTTCTTCTTCATTATCACATGTGAGTGACTTCCACTTCTCATTCAACCTGATAAGCTCACACCTTATTTATCGTGGGCTACGAGCAGGCATCTTCTTAAGTGGATACCCATGAGACCAATTCTCAAATTCCCTACCCACCTTACGGAGCAAGGTGTCGCTACTGACAAACTCCTCGAATGTCTCTACCTTACTCTCCCTCATCACTTTGCGGGCCTCGTCTAGAAGAGGTTTGGCCATGAATTCGTTGAAAAGATGGGGGATTCTTATATGGGGGATCCATCTTGTTGAGAGAATACACTGAAATACAAGGAAACAGTGGGGGGTTTTTATAGGCTAGAAGGGATGACTTTCGGCGGGAAGATATGAGCGGAAAAAAATGGGCGGGAAAAAGTGGCGGGAGATTTGGGAGGGAATAAAAGGCGGGAAAATTAGGCGGGAAAAATTGGGCGGCGAATTTCGGCGGGAAACAATAATAAAACTGAAATTAAGATACATTGCAGCTGAAATAAAAACACGGCTTATCACTACAACGGAATTTAAGATACAACGACAAACTAAAACTGAAATTAAGATACATAGCCAGTACGACACATCACACTACTTTCCATGCGTCCATCGTAGCCATTTTCCAGACTTGTCGCCGCGTTCTTCTGCCGCTTGCGCTTCAGCAGCTCGTTCCCTTAGTCTCTTCCTCTCCGCTTCACGAGCCTCCATGCGTACCTCTTCCTCTGCAAACCTACGTGCAGCCTCATCATCCATCCTCTTCTGATTCACCTCGCGATTACAAGCTTATTCTGCCCTTAGCTTCTGGATCTGTCTCTCTCTCGCTCTGCTTTAGCATTAGCACGCGCCTTTTCCTGACGCTCCTCCTCAAAGAATGTTGCCCACGCACGCCGGTCTTTCTCCTCAACCTCCTGCCGCGCCCAGTCCGGCTGCTCCGTGTCTATCCAGTGAAACCATTTGCATAGGGGCGGGGGAGACTGCAACACAAACAGTAACATTAAATCACATTCTCAAAAAAATTAAGCCAACATAAAATTATGTCGAAACATACCGGCGGTCTGGTGGACGACGAAGCTGAACTACGGGGTGGATCATGCTCATAGCTCGCACACATGAAAAATTTCATGCCGAACCAGTCGGAGAAATCCTCCACCTGCTTAACCTTAGCAAGACGGACGCACCAACACCGCTCCGCAGTCACACCCGGGGGCAAACTTGCAGCCTTCGCCTTAACCGGCCTAGACTCCTGGTCAGAGCACGGCACACTCATGATGGCTAAGGGTGAGCAAACATAAAAAAGAGAGAGATAGAATCACTTGTGCAGCCAAGAGTAGTGATGCCTGCTTTTATAGGCAAAAATTCAACATCGTGGTGGGAAAGTATAGCGGGAGATAGTGGCGGGATAAAATTGGCGGGAGATGTTGGTGGGAAGGAGTGGCGGGAAGGATGGCGGCAAGGGCGGGAGGGAAACACGGCGGTGTGAACGCGAAAAGGCGGGAAAAAATCGTGCAGAAACAAGTCGGGTTCACCATGCCCGATTTATTGGAATCGGGTTCACCATGCCCGATTTATTAAAATCGGGTTCACAAACCCCGATTTCTTCTTTCTCGCTTTTTTTTTCAGCCGCAGGGGAATCCTATAATCGGGTTTCTCAGCACCAAAGTTACAAATTCGGGCTCCTCTGCCTCGATATTTGAATCTCGGGTTCATCGAACTCGACGGTGTATTATTTCTGAAAATTGCTAAAAAGTAATATTATTTCTGAAATTAATATTAAAACATGTATTATTTAAAAAAAATCGCCAACATCACGTTGTAAATGCGCTCGCAGTCGCGTGTGGCCTCCTCCGTCGATCCCCGGACCATAGCATAGTATGCACCAACCGGTCACCTGACTATAACATCACTGTGTTGCTCCTCCACCGGCTCTCTGCCTATACTACGTATCATTTTCCCGAACAGCTGCTATCGCGGGCCCCAATGGCGTCCTCCCCCTTTCCCTTTCCCCTCCTCCTCGCTCTTGTGCTGCTCCTCTTCTCCCTCGCCATTGCGGCCCCGGAGAACCACCTTGTCGCCCAGCTCCCGGGCTTCGATGGCGCCTTCCCGTCCAAACACTACTCCGGGTACGTAACCGTGGACGAGAGCAACGACAGGAGGCTGTTCTACTACGTCGTGCTGTCGGAGCGCGACCCGGCCACCGACCCCGTCGTGCTCTGGCTCAACGGCGGCCCAGGCTGCTCCAGCTTCGATGGATTTGTCTACGAGAACGGTTAGAATCGATCTCACCTCCCGTCCTCCAGACACAATGCTTTCTTTGCTTGGTGGTGTTCGATCTTGATTTTAGGATGATCCAGCCCTGCTCTTTAATTATTTATTAGGCCCCTTCAATTTTGAGCGTGGAAGCACTCCGGGAGGATTGCCCAAGCTGCAGCTCAATCCGTATAGCTGGTCAAAGGTAATTCACCTGGAAGTTATACAGTCTCTGTACTCGTAACTTTTACAAGTTTATGCGGAGTTTTTCTTGGAGAATATGGTGCAGTTTTGCAGTGCATATAAATTCAGGACTACCCCCTGTTTGTAGATTGGTAAATTAATCATAAAAAGATATCAAAAATTTATTTAAATTTAGATATATCTAGATACTGTTTAATGTATAGATACATATAAATTTAGATAAATCTTTAACATCCTTTTATACGGAGTACTTTTTATCCACGGATTAGGGCACGTGTAATAGTTGATATGGCTGTCTTATCTTAAGCTTACCACATAATTTAGATATAATAACAAAATATTATGTACAATAGGTTATTTGTTAGCATTACCTTTAGTAACCACACATCCTAAATATGTGGCGAGGAAGATTGTCTAAGAAATTATCTCATAATTAAAAGAAAGCAAAAAAAAAATCGAGCATTCTCTCTTCTCTACCTTAGCATTTATTATACGTGACAATGCTACTTGTACATACCCTTAGGTGCTCCATTCGTTCCATTCGTCTTGCATCGTCCTCCAAGTGTGTAAAGGATGGCGTTGAGTTAAAAATGCAAATTTAGTTGCCACTAGTGCCAGATTCGTCTGTCTTGTACGTAGATGATAACTTTGAGATAAAAAAAATGCAAGTTAACTGACACTAGCCCCAGATTCGTTTACTTAACGTTAATCAAGGCTGCGTTGTCGGCAAGTAGTTCACTAAACCAATATATAAGATTTTTTAATTAGGACCTGTATCATGGAGATCTGGTTATCCCAGAGCATTAGGAATAACAAGTCTCGCAGATCTGGTTTTACAAATTGGAAGTCAGGAAAACGGTGTCATGATGATACTACTCTCTTCGTCCAAAATTACCGTGCGTTTTAGGTATAGTCCCGTCAAACTTTGTAAATTGACCAAGTACTATCAACATCAATCACCAATACCTGCAGTATGAAAATATGTATTTCATCACTATTCTAATAATATCGATTTTCTATTGTAAATATGTGCATTCTTTTCCACATAGATGATTAAATTTTACAAAAAAAATAGCTCAGGTTAATTTGGGAAGAGGGAGTAGACCACAAAGAGATTGACATCGACATTACTGCGGACGCACTGTGTGCGAACATTAATTAGATAGCGGGAAAGTTGTTCTAGTACTACTCCCTTCAGACCAGTTTAATAGGCGTGCACGTAGTTCAAAAAATTACTTTGATCAATAAAATATTAAATATATGTTACAAAAATTATATCATTATTTCTTAGCACATTATTTCATATAGTGATGTATGTTAAAAACTAATTACTACAATGTAGTTTTAGGGTTGTATCTAAATTTAATAATTTTAGCCTCATGTATGTGATTAGACTAGCACTACTTTTTTGTGTGTGATTTTTTGCATGAGTTGTGTCGTACTCCTTCTGCTTATAAATAGATTGTGTTCTAGGATTTGTCAGAGTCTAACTTTAAAACGTTTGACTAAATTATTAGCAAAAAATATCAACATCTATAGTCAAACCTACCAAATTTTGACTTTGACTAAATTTGAAACACCAAGTAAATAAAAAGGAGAGAGTAACTAAGATACAATAATCATCTCTTTCATCATTTAATATGGTGTCACATCTTACGTGGAATACCGCGCTAAAAACATCTTGTTGTGGAAGACCTTAAATGGAACACTTTTATCATCTATGCATTTTCTAAACCATCTCAACCAAGATGCCATCACATAGTTACGCTTTTATCATCCTTCATCCATGTCTCGTTCCAGCGGAGCCCATCCTTGGATCTACACCTTGGCAAAACTCGGGCCGGGCCGGGCTTCGGGCCAAGCCCGAAAAAGCCCAAACGTAAAATGCCAAGCCCGAGCCTGGCCCGGCCCGACCGTCGGGCCTATAAATTAAGCCCGAACCCGGCCTGAACAAGCAAAAAGCCCGGTCCGGTCCGAGAAGCCCAGCCCGAACCTGCCTAAAGTGCGAAAACTGTAAGCCCGAGCCCGGCCCGGCCCGACGTTCGGGCTCAAAATACAAGCCCAAACCCGTCCCGAAGTGCAAGCCCGACCTGGCCCGGCCCGAGATTTTTTTGGTCGGGCCGGGCAGCCCATGCCCAACTGTACTTGGATCCTAGTCCGAGAAATCTTGATTCCCTTTCCTTCTGCAATCCTAGCCTAGCCGTCAATTAGGGGACATAAGAGCATTTCCAGTCACGTCCCACAAAACGTTTCCAAATCACGTCGGATCGATTATTTGGGGGACGTTTTTTCTTCGTGCCGCGTTTGGGGCGCGTCGCTGCCCAGTCGTGTCCCCCAAACGCACCCTCCAAACATTAAAGTAACTTTTTTTTGCATTTTTATTTCAGTAGAGAGAAGGAACATTACACAAACTAATACATAGTTTGGAACATGGTTCAAACATTGCAAAATGAGAAACCTAACTAGTGTTGGCCTCGTGGATTTCTTTTGTTCGCTGCCAAGAAAGAACACTCTCAGGCACTCTCACTCACGTAAACGGGAAAATCCAGCTGGTTGAGAGAGTGCCCGATTTTTGTTCTTGGATGCGTAGGAAGACCATCTAGAAACCTACACTAGTGGTTTTAATTGGCCGGCGGTCATCTTCGCTGCAAAAAAAAAGAACACTCGCCGTGTTCAATCATCGTCTTCGTCGTCGTCGTCGTTGTGGTAGAGCCGGCGGCAGGACGTGTCATCGAACACCTTCACGCTTATCTCCTCGCCGTCTTGGTAGTAGAAGTTGAGCACGCAACCGGCTTGGAGGTCGTGGTAGCGCGCGAACTTCTCTTAGCCGGTCTGGAGGTACATCTTGCCACGTCCGTCGAAGAGCACGTCCACCATCCACCGAAAAAAGCCACAGCTAGTCTCCCACCGCAACAGCGGGCCGACTCCATGCTAGCGACGAAGTTGGAGAACTTGTCTGGCGGCCTCTGGATGCCTAGTGTGTCGCCATTGAGGACGACGATGAACTCGAACTCCTACTCCCCCTCGGAAGATGACGACGGTGAAAGCGACAGCGACCGTGGAGGCCACTTTGCAATGAACTGTATCTCATAGGCTTGCTCCATCCCGAAACCATGGAAGATCTACATGATATACAATTAATTGCATGTATCAAGCGTTTAATTTAGTATTAAATGGATCCCAAAGCTCTTTCACGTATGTTATGTCTATGTACACATCACACAGACGATCAGCAAGAATGACACCTCCCAGGAAATTGTAGGCTTCCTCAAACTTTTCCCAATCTGCTTTAGACATAGCCTCTTCAGGTTTTCCATCAATCACCCCGTGGATTTTCAAACAATAAAACATACCATGGCCTTTACTTGCTATCTATTGAAGTGCACATCGGTAAACTTATCCGGCTTCAGTGCATCGGCTAACACAGTCATTGATAATGCAGAAAATTGCCTAAAGTTAGGTTTTTGATTTTTGAATAATTAAGCAATATTTCCATGATTAATTCCATAATATTAAACATGACAACATAAAATACTAACATGTGAAATTCGAACATATTAGATATATCGATCAACATGAAAAGGGAACAACAACCATAACTAAACAGATCGGATCACGACGCATGTACTGATCATTTGTAGATGAATTAGTTGTTGATGCAGCAGTGAAGGTGTTGACAACAATGTTGGTGAAGACGGGTCAAGCAAACGGCGACAGAGACGATGGTACACAGAACTGCCCAACTTGGATGGAAGACGCCCGAAGACCGTGAGCAGTCGTGCTAAGCACTTCCGAAAAACCTAGTTCACCCTCTCCCGTACAGGATCACAAAGTTGATTGGTTCCGAAGATCTTCTCTCCAGTTCACCGGTGCACGCTGCTGGGCGAGTACAGAGATGTGGCAAAACTCTAACTCGTGGGTAAGCTGTTTTTGCAGCGGAAGCCATGCAAGAATATATATAGAGAGGCTCAGGCATTCATGGCGCACGTTTGAGTCGGTTATAGTAGCCCACGATTCAGGAGCGATCTGAACCGACTAACTGTGATGCTTCTGGCAAAGACTCGGTTTTCTTGGATGGCAAAATAAAGTTCGGCTCGAGACTCAATCCACTCAACACTAGCGCGGCATACACGTCGTGATGGGATGAGCGAATGGTGAAGGAGGGAGAGGAGAGCGCATGTACTACTCCTATTCTCACTAACTTACCAAATGGTGAGATAACGTCTCTTATAAGTTTGTCTAATTTCCTCCCAACTTTCTATGTGTGACTGAACTTAGCACTCTCACCACTTGCCACTCACATGTGAGATTGCCACCAACTTGAGCTGCGTCTCACATGAGCTACCACACATGGGTTTTGAGATTTATAGGAATTTCTAAAATCTTATATGGCCCACTAGTATTGAGCTCAGTATTTCAACATATACTAGTGTATGGAAATTACTATTATTAAAAGATCACATGAGTTTCTTTAACGTGGGAAAGGCTCTCCGCCAAGATATTCGTACCATTTAGAGCAACTACATTAAGATAATATAAGCACACCATATAAGATTAAATAATCTCATTTTGCTCAGTTGGAAGAGAAAAGAGTAGAGAAGCGGATAGCAGATTAAGAACCAGCTGCCAGAAGACCTTTATGCGAGTGTAATGTGTGCTATAGTTATTGATTGAGTTGCTGATCCTTATAGCGTGCTACTCCTATAGTATAACTATTGGATTAAAAAATCACGAAAACGTAAAAGTCTTGCGTTTCGATGCATTGATAAAAAAGAATGTTCATATGTACAAGTTCAAGAGAGCACCACGCCACGCCATACAACTCAACCCAGACGACCTAATCTAGGGGAGAAGTTGGCGAAGCCCCCGGGCACCCGCGTCCGCCCACTGTCGCGCTTCGGCCTTGATGTCGCCTAGTAAGGAGGTCACTGAGGGACGCACATTGTCGAAGACCGCAGCGTTCCTGTGCTTCCAGATCCACCACGCCATGAGCATGATGAGTGACGATGTACTTTTACGCAACTGGCGAGGGGCGGTCGCACCACCAGCGACCACCACCCTGCGAAGTCACTCTCACCCGTGGGAAGCCTAACGGTGGACCGAATCCACGATAGGACCTCAAACCAAATAGTCCTCAAGAAGGAGCATTCGGTCAGAATGTGCGCCATAGTCTCCCATCTTGTTGCGTGGGGCAATCCCTGCCGCGCCAGACGCCCACTCGTCCAACATCTATCGAGGCAAGCAAGCCAGATGAACAACTTCACCATGGGTGGCACCCAAGATTTTCAGTTGAGCCTCCAGAAACCTGATAGTATCGCAGATAAAAACTGTTTTAGGGTTTCGTGGGGTCTAAGCCTCCACCTCTTCTCTTTATATAAACATGGCAGGTACAAATACAGTGTACATACGTACATATACAAACCGATTCTTAACACTCCCCCTCAATCTAAACTATTTACTACATACAAGGTTTAGATTGGACTTAAATCGGTCTAACATCTGCCGTGTGGCTGGTTTTGTGAATACATCAGCCAGCTGATCTTGAGAAGAGATAAACCTCACCTTCAAAGCGCCATCAGCTACTTGCTCACGCACAAAATGGAAATCAATCTCAATGTGCTTAGTTCTAGCATGAAAGACTGGATTCGCTGTAAGGTAGGTAGCCCCTAGATTATCACACCACAAAACTGGAACTTGCTGCTGGGTTACTCCTAGTTCCTTAAGCAAAGAACTCACCCACATAGCTTCAGCAGCTCCATTAGCTAGTGCCTTATACTCTGCTTCGGTACTTGATCTCGAAACAGTAGGCTGCTTCTTTGCACTCCAGGAAACAAGGTTCGGTCCAACAAAGACAGCAAACCCTCCAGTGGAGCGTCGATCATCAACACATCCTGCCCAATCCGCATCTGTAAAAATACTGATGTTCAGAAACGGTGACTTGCGTATCCGCAGGCCGGTGTCCAAGGTTCCCTTCACATAACGCAAAATACGTTTGACAGCTTCCCAATGTGCTTCAGTGGGCTGAGAAAGGAACTGGCATACTTTATTTACTGCAAAAGATATATCCGGCCGTGTAAGCGTCAAATACTGCAAACTGCCAACAACACTGCGATACCTGAAAGAATCATCAGGACCCAAAAATGCTCCAGTATCACGGGCAAGACGCTCAGTCGGTACTAGAGGAGTAGGCACAGGATTGCAATTCTCCATATTGACACGAAGCAAGAGATCCAAGACATACTTGCGCTGAGTGAGTATCATCCCCCCTGAATTGCAAGCAGCCTCTAAGCCAAGAAAGTAAGCCAAAGAGCCAAGATCCTTGATCGGAAAGGTGTCTGAAAGAGAACGCACAAGTCCTTCGACAGCAGCAGGAGTAGAGCCAGCAATAACAATGTCATCAACATACACCAGCATGAAAACTTGAACACCAGACCGATTAAAGATGAACAGGGAGGTATCAGCCTTGGATGGAACAAAACCAAGCTGGAACAGGCGAGCACTGAGACGAGCATACCAAGCTCGAGGAGATTGCTTCAGCCCATAAATAGCACGCTGCAACTTGCAAACATGAGAGGGATATCGAGAATCTTCAAAACCAGGTGGCTGCTGCATGTAGACATCCTCAGCCAAGAAACCATGGAGAAAAGCATTACTGACATCGATCTGACGAAGGGTCCAGCCTCGAGAAACAGCAAGAGAGAGGACCACTCGAATAGTAGCAGGCTTCACAACTGGGCTAAAAGTGTCACCATAATCAAGACCCTGCTGCTGTGTGAAACCCCGGGCAACTAGACGCGCTTTATGCTTCTCAATAGAACCGTCAGGACGATGCTTGGTTTTGAAGACCCATTTGCTGCCAACAATATTGGTGCCAGGAGGACGAGGAACCAATGTCCATGTTCTTGTGTGAGTAAGGGCAGAGAACTCCTCTGCCATAGCAGCACGCCACTCCGGGGCACGGAGAGCATCCCGATGAGACACGGGGGCAGCGAACAGGGCGCGACGACTCGGATTATACCGCACAGTACCATCCGTATATTGCTTCTCACGCCGCGTGTTGTCACGCAGTCGGGTGACCATCTGATGAGCGGGTGGAGCGGTCGAGGGAGCAGCCGAAGACGTCGCGGCTGAGGAGTCGGAGCCATCAGCAGAAGGCGACGCGGGCTGCACTGGAGAGGACGACGCGCCGCGATCGGCAGCCGGCATCGACGGAGGCGAGAGAACCGGCGCATCGGGTGGCGCGGCCGGTCCATGCAGTGGAGCGCCAAGCCCGCTGCCGGACACAGGCGCGGGATCGGGCGACGTGGTCGCGGGAGCGGGCACATGGGGAGGCGTGCCGGGAGCATGCACGCCATGCACGTCGATCGGACGGGCGGAGGCCGGCGCGGGAACATCAATCCAAGAGGAGACCTGCACACACGGAGCATCGCCTGATGGAGGCGGATTAGAGCACAGGTAGGTTAGGTCATATTTACGCACATGATCATTCGTAGCCGGTTCAGATTCGGGAAAAGAGATGGCATGACGAAGTGTAGGAATATCAACCGTGACACCCGGTGTGGCATAGGGAAAACACGACTCGTCAAACACAACATCTCTAGAGATATAAATGCGGCCAGTGGAGCGATCTAGACACTTATAACCTTTGTGCATGGGACTATAGCCGAGGAAGACACACAATTTGGAACGAAACTCAAGTTTGTGTGTATTATATTTGCGTAGACTAGGCCAGCATGCGCACCCAAATATCCGAAGGAAATCATAGTTGGGCTGGACCTTAAAGAGGCGATGAAGAGGAGTATCCTTGCGAAGGACCGGAGTGGGCATGCGGTTGATGAGATAGCATGCGGTCGTGAAAGCCTCATCCCAAAAACGTAATGGGAGGGAAGAGTGCGCAAGCAGGGCAAGCCCTGTCTCGACGAGATGGCGATGCTTGCGCTCGGCAACACCGTTTTGTTGGGAGGTATGGGGACATGACACTTGGTGAGAGATGCCAGTGCGCTGAAAATAGCGGTGAAGCTTATGATATTCCCCACCCCAATCAGACCGAACAACCTTAATTTTGGTGTTGAGAAGGCGTTCAACATGAGCCTGAAAAGCATAGAAAACTTGCTCGACATCAGATTTGTGCTTAAGAAGGTAAATCCAACAAAAACGCGAATAGTCATCAATAAAACTGACATAGTATTTGAAACCACCAGAGGAGGCCACAGCAGGACCCCAAACATCGGAATGAATCAGTTCAAGAGGCATAGTGGAAATACTATGAGACAAATTATATGGTAATTGATGACTTTTGGCACGCTGACACGCATCACAAACCGACAAAGTATCACTAGGAGCACAGGAGAGCTCATTATTCTTAACAATAGCTTGCACTACATTACTTGTAGGATGACCTAGACGCTGATGCCACCGTGAGGAGGTGGCCTGGACGCTGGAACAGGTGTGGGTGGACGATGATGAAGACGCTCGACTAACTGGAATCGGATAGAGTCCATCCCGGCTTCTACCGTGAAGAAGTGTTCTCCTCGTGGCCTTGTCCTTGACACAGAAAAAGTCACGATGAAATTCAACAAAGACATAGTTATCATGAACAAGGCGATAAACAGAAAGGAGGTCTTTGCTAATGTGCGGGACATGGAGAATATTTTTCAACTTGAGAGATGAACCGGCTAAGGAGGAATGACCAATATGCGAAATAGACAAACCTTGCCCATTGGCCACGTGAACCTGGTCCTTCCCGGCGTAGCGCTCGTGCATGTTGAGACGCGAGAGATCACTGGTTAAGTGATCCGTCGCGCCGGAGTCCATGAACCAAGGAGGGACGTCGGTGGAGCTCGTTGAAGCGGAGTTCCCGGAGCGCTGAGAGTTCCCGCGAGGCTGGAAGTCGGGGTTGTAGCGATTGCGGCAGTCGGCCGCAGCATGACCCCAGTAGGTGCAGATCTGGCACTGAGGGCGCTGACGACGGCGACCATTGCCATTGCGCCCATTGCCGGTGCCGTTGTTGTTGAAGTTGGGACGCCCCTGATCGCCCCCATTGCCGCCGTAGTTCTGGCGGCCACCGCCACCACCGCCGCCGTTGGGACCAGACTGGTGCGAAGGCTGCCCAGCCGGGCGACCACCACCTTGGGCCGGCGGGGAAAAGGCGGACTGGTACCCCGAGCCCTGCTGATGGCTAGGGCGGGACACGACATTGGCCGAGGATGGCCATTCCTCCGTCTCGGCCTGCTGCACCTGCATGGCCTCGAAGGAGAGAACACTCGAGTAAAACTCAGTGTAAGGTATGGAGCGAGTGGACAGGTTGAGGGGACCGGCGAGGGAGTTGAACGCAGAGCCAAGGCCGGTGATGATGTAGTCCACAAGCTCGTCGTCGCTGACGGGGAAGCCAGCGGTCACCATGATGTCGGCGAGGTTCTTCATCTTCTGCATGTACACCTCCGCCGTCATGTCGCCCTTGCGGAGGGACTGCAGCTGGCGCCGAATATGGCGGATGTTGGCACGAGTCTGGGCGCCAAACATGGTGTGGACGGACGCCCAGACCGCGGCAGCCGTCTTGCATCCAATCAGCTGGGACGCGATCTCTTCTTCCATGGAGGAGAGCAGAAGGCCGAGCACCTTCTGATCTTGCAACCACCACGTAGCGTACGCAGGGTTGGGGACAGCACGGGCGGCATCACCGGTGCCCTCGGTGATGGTCTGCGCCGGCGCGGGAAAGATACTCTCATCCAGGTAGCCATGGAGATTGGCCCCGGAGAGATTGGGCAACGTCAGCCCGCGCCACAACATGAAGTTGGAGCGGTTCAGACGAACGGGGCTGGAGGTCGTCATGGCCGTCGCGGGGACGGAGCTGGAGGGCGGCGCGACGATGGCGCCGACTGGGTTGGAGATCTGCAGCGCCAATGAAGACGACATGGCGGCGGAGCGCGACGCAGAGGCGGCGTCGGAGCGGAAGAGCGATCTCGCTCGAGATCGAGAGGCGGCGGCGGAAAACGCGACCTACGCTCTGATACCAAGATAAAAACTGTTTTAGGGTTTCGTGGGGTCTAAGCCTCCACCTCTTCTCTTTATATAAACATGGCAGGTACAAATACAGTGTACATACGTACATATACAAACCGATTCTTAACAATCGCCCCCTGGAAGAGGGCGCCGTAGCAGGAGCTAGAAGAATACTGGCCATCCGTCGTCCAACGCCAAACCAGCCTGTCTTGGTCTGGAGATAACACCACGTCCCTCAGCCTAATCCATAGCTGAACATACTGCAGAGGGCGAGGGAACTCGTCACACCTCCAATGTTCGATATCCAGCTGCGCTCCACCAGCGCCTGTTGTACCGTGCGCCGCTTCCTGCAGCGCTTGGAAATGAGCGCGTAGACTTCTGGCGCTATCTCCCTGGAGGACTTTCCATCCAACCATCGGTCCTCCCAGAAGAGAGCGGATTCTCCATTGCCAACCACATGAAAGTGGAGGCAGCGAAGGCATCCAGCTCGATCTTCGAGAACTGCATGTCGAGCCCGCGCCAAGGTCATTGGGGGTCAGTCCGCATCCTCCAAAGCAAACGAACCCTGAGGCTGATGGCAGTGCGTGCGAGATCTGGGATCCCCAAGCCCCCAAACCGCAGCGGGCGGCACACCCTGGACCAATTGACATGGTAGTGGCCGCCATTGGCCTCCGCCCTACCAGCCCACAGAAAGCTCCGTAGGATCGTATTCACCTTCTTCAACGCCTTCTTGTTGAAGGTGAGCACCATGATTTGGTGCAGCAGAATCTCCGCTAGCACCGACTTGACCAGCGCCAAGCGCCCCGCCCGAGGCATCATCAAAGCCTTCCAGGTGGGTAGCTTGTCAGCAAATCAGTCCACCACAGGCTAGAACGCCTCACCCGGCAGCCGACGGACGGAAAGAGGGATGTCAAGGTATTTGATGGGGAAGGGTGCCAGCTGGCACTCCATCACCACCTCCGCGGCATTCGCCACCTCCTCCTGCAGGCAATCGTCTGGAAGGTCAATGCTTGCATCCATGTCTTGAATATGAATATGGGGAAGACGGCAGTGGCGGCTTCTAGACCGGTGCGCGCTAAGGGTTTACCAGACCGATTGTGCTCCTGAGGCGTTCGGTTTTAGATGATGTGCGTAGGTGTGAGGTCAGGGCACATGATCCGATGATGTGCGTAGGTGTGAGGTCAGGGCACATGATCCTGACACCCCCTTCGTCAATCTTGTAGGTCTAGCAACAACAGTCGCTAGCATGATGGCTTGGATTGATCGTTGTATTCACTTTGTCAAGTTTGTAGAATAATATAATAATAAATGGTGTGTGCATCATTTTGATGCAGAGGGCAGGTATCAACCTCCATTTCAAAAATAAAATAGAGCATGTGAATCGACATGTCAGCCCTCCCAAAACCGTATATAAGTTCCACTGTTTGTAGAAAATGGCCAGTATTTTTTCCCATGCCAAGTGATTCGTTAGATGTGTCTTGAAATTAACTAGGTTTCAAACATCATATACCTTGACTCCCCTGCTGGTGTTGGGATGTCATACTCGTCGAACAAATCGGACTACACAACAGGTGACATGAAAACCGCAGCTGATGCGCATACCTTCCTTCTCAAGGTAATCTCTGCTTCCATTGTGATAATCTACACTGCATTATAGAAGAAACTGATTTGTAATTAAGCATTGCGGCAGTGGTTCGAGTTATACACCGAGCTCCAGTCGAACCCATTCTACATTTCCGGAGAGTCATATGCAGGGATCTACATTCCTACACTAGCTGATGAAGTTGTTAAAGGTGGATACTGTGTCGCTTACAATGAGTGGATCGTTTATATTAGCTGATATGATATCGCAAGTCATTTACATCTCGTGATTATGTCGTTCCAGGGACAAAAAAGGATCTGCAGCCAAGAATTAATCTGAAGGTCATTCCCAGTAACATTTTATCCTTTGTATCCAGTTGTGCATGCAAAATTGTGTGTGAGTTTACAACCTGAAGTTAAAATTTGCATCCAGGGCTATCTGATTGGTAATGGAGCAACTGACATGGGCTACGATTACAACTCTTTCGTGCCGTTTGCACATGGGATGGGTCTCATCTCAACCGAATTTTTTGAGGTTTTTTTTCGCCATCTCATTTATGCGCAATTCCATTTTTTGATAGATAGCATGGTAAAATGACTTCTTTTTTTTTGATCAAGTGGTAAAATGACTTGACTGTTGCACTGTTTCAGAATGTCAGTGCTGCTTGCCATGGCACGTTCTGGGGAGAAGTTAACGATGTTTGCCAAGAAAAGATAGATGGAGTGCGTTTGGTAATGTCCACGTGCCAGAACCTGTAACCCGACAAGCAAATACGCAATCTTATTGATTCAGTAAGGCCTCAATTTGTGATGTCATCTGCAGGAACTGAAAGACCTGAACCAGTACAACATTCTTGCACCATGCTATCACCACCCTGAAATCCAAGAGGTAGTTTTCGTGAACAGCAGCTTGCCAGCAAGCTTCAGAAAGCTAGGTGAGACCGAGAGGCCTTTCCCCGTGAGGAAGAGGATGGCGGGTCGTTCATGGCCTCTCCGCCTTGCTGTGAGCAATGGACGTGTTCCCATGTGGCCTAAGCTTACTGGTAGATCACTTCCATGCATGGTATGCAATTATACCAATACCCTTTCAGTTATTGCAATTTTTTTATCTTTCTATAACAATTACATGTACTTTTAGAGTGACGAACTCGCGACCATATGGCTGGATGACGAAGATGTAAGAGCTGCCATTCACGCCAAACCGGTATGGTTGCTTCCATAGAGAACCAGAAGTTCATGTGAATTTACTCCTAAAATTAGCGCTAATTCACTCCATCTTGTTTGTTGGGAACAATTTTGGTCAACATGGCACGTCAGAAAAGCGTAATTGGATCATGGGAATTGAATACTGCAAGAATAGACTACACTCATGAGGCAGGCAGCATGCTGAAGTATCACAAAATGTTCACAGCTATGGGATATCGAGTACTTATTTACAGGTATGAGACACACCTGCAACTTGATCATTTGACATGGACGACCTTTCAAAGTTCACACTCCTACTATTTACCCTGGGTAAACTGGTTCTGACAATGGTCCTAGTCTCCTAGACTATAATTCTTACCTTTAACACAATAGGCTTTAATATATATGGCTTCGTGAAAATAAATGAGAGGTTATCTGGACCTGTGTTAAGATGATTATTCCACATATCTCATGAGCTTACATTGATGTGCATGCCATGTGCTTAAGTCTACTAACCTTGTAGCAAGGTTAAGTCTATTATCCTTTTGGAATGCTTAAACTGACCGTGGAACAATGACCAGAGAAAATTAACGCATGGATTAACTAATGCTTCTAATACAAAAAAAAATTAAAAGCTAGGAAACATTCTAATATGGATTTTTGGCACTATGTGGCGCAAATTGGTCTAATTCACAGTTCACATGTGTATAACTTTGTCACGATTTTCTATTAGTACTGGTACTTCCGCACAATACACGCTTGTGGAATAAACTTAATATGTGCATATGTTCTTTTGCAAAAGGCCCAGGGCATACCATGCCATGCTCACCCTCGCGTTTTTCAACATCTAATCTCTTGATGAAGAAATCAAAATGGTATCTGACAACTTTTTGTGTGTCATTGTATAGTGGAGATCATGATCTTTGTATCCCTTTCACCGGAACGGAGGCATGGGTCAGATCATTAGGCTACGGAGTTGTTGATTCATGGCGATCATGGTACTTTGGAGGGCAAGTTGCTGGGTATGATGTTCTACCTTCTCATCTTATATCGTTCACCTTGATTATTATCATTTACATGTATATCAAGTTGAGAATGAGATCCTTCCATCTCAAAAAAGGTTGAATTATATATCTCCCATTTGATGTGCTATTGTTAAATAATAACAACTCGGCCCGATATAATGATCTGTCATCGGGAAGCAATCTGCAATCTAGTTTAAAAAGAGGAGCTACATGCATGCTTGTATGGCTACACTTTCCTTGAGTAGCTGTTTTGGACTTCATTGGGATTAAGGAAACTTATGTCTGACAGTTGATTTAAGCCGTCTGTTTTCTGTGACTGCAGATATACACAAGGTTATGATCACAATCTTACCTTCCTCACCATAAAGGTATGTAACTATACAAGTTTAATAGTTAACTATGCATTTAACTGCAGCTTCTCCACCTCCGATTACATATTTATATTGTTAGGTACAAATTTCTATAGCAGAAAAATATTCTAGAAATACAGCCAGCTTATTAGACCTTTTTCTGCATCAATGACTTACCCTGGTGATTTGTGAACCTCCACCAGTTTGACATGACTGGTCGGACTACAGTAACTATTGTGTTTAAACCAAAACTTTATCACTTCAATTTCTTTTAGCTGAATGAGGATCTCAACAAATTGACGAGAGTTGATCCACTTTTTACTATTTTTTCCAGTGTAACTGTAATTTGGCTCAGTCCTTCTAATAAGATTCCTGTTTCAGGGATCTGGACACACTGTTCCTGAGTACAAGCCAAAAGAATCTCTGGCGTTCTACACCCGCTGGTTGTCTGGAGAAAAGATCTAAATTGATCGACCTCGCATCAGTCTATGCACACAACCATCTTTATTTCATACTGGTGTTTCTTTTTGTATATCTTGATAATGACACTGCCTTTTTCAATGTCAAACCCAATAAAGATTAAAGAATCCAAGGCTCTGTTATCTTTAGGCATAGATTCTCTTGTTGAACGTTTGGAAACAACTGCCCCAACTCCGCTTTCTGCACCCGAAAAAATAAGGATACAACTGATGAATGATCAAGGCGATTTGCACAAAAATAACCCAAAAGAGAAAGAAAAGCACAGACTGACCCTCCGGCGAAACTATTTCACCAATCTAACCCTTTTGTGTGGCGCCCCTCCCACGGGCGCCACACATGCCCATGTGGCGCCCCTCCTGCCGGCGCCACTGTCCCAGCCGACGTGGCCCCCTCGCCGCTGAGCTGGTGCGCCCATCCGACGTGGCACCATGTGTGGCGCCCCTCCCAACGGCGCCACACATGCACTTGTAATTGCCCAAAACATACTGTGAGACAATTCGTCTGGGACTTAGCCGTTTTGCGAGGCTCACTGTGTGGCGCCGATGCCACGGGCGCCACACTAGCCTGTGTGGCGCCGATGCCACGGGCGCCACACACCCGCGCCCGCGCCCAGCCCGACCATCTTCTTCTCTGTTTCTTATCCTTCCTCCCTCTCTCCCCCAAGGCGGCCGGCGGTTCCTCCTCCTCCCTCCCTCTCTCCCCCAACAAATTGGCCACAAATTCATCAGATCTGACCGGCTAATGTCTACCCCATCCATTCCTCAAGGTAATCCCCTTCGAATCCCTCACATTCATCCACTAATTTCATAGATCTTGCTAGATTTGTACATGAATCCTAGACATGGAAACTAGATTTGAAATGGCTATGTATGTGTTGAATGTGTATGTGTAGGAACCCTAGATATGTAGGAACCCTAGATATGTAGGAACCCTAGATGTGTTGAATGAAATATTTGAACCAAATATTTGTTGGAACCCTAGATATGAATGTATGTGTGTATGTATGGAACCTTATGTATGTATGTGGTGAAAGGCAAAATTGGAGCTTAGCAAATGCATTCTATTGTCTTACATATGTCTATTATGTGCCTAGGAATGGTATGTTTTACGAAATTCATATGTGTGATGTATTTGGATATGAACTCTCATGTATGTGTTGCTCGTTTTTGTTAGTGGAATGACTCATAATATGGTTGTGTAAACATGTAGGATGGTGTGGCTTCTGGATGAAGAGTACGACAGGGAGCACCGGGCTGTTCATATGACGGAGAGGGGTGATACGTCTCCAACGTATCTATAATTTCTGATGTTCCATGCTTGTTTTATGACAATACCGACATGTTTTGTTCACACTTTATATCATATTTATGCATTTTCTGGAACTAACCTATTGACGAGATGCCGAAAGGCCAGTTGCTGTTTTCTGCTGTTTTTGGTTCCAGAAAGGCTGTTCGGGCAATATTCTCGGAATTGGACGAAATCAACGCCAAACCTCCTATTTTTCCCGGAAGGCTCCAGAACACCGAAGGAGAGTCGGAGGAGAGCCAGGGGGCCCCACACCATAGGGCCGCGCGGGCTAGACCCTGGCCGCGCCGCCCTAGGGTGAGGCCACCCTGTCAGCCCTCCTGCGCCGCCTCTTCGCCTATAAAACCCCTTTCGACCTAAAAACGCAGTACCAATTGACGAAGTCCAGAAAGACTCCAGGGGCGCCGCCACCGTCGCGAAACTCCAATTCGGGGGACAGAACTCTCTGTTCCGGCACCCTGCCGGGACGGGGAATTGCCCCCGGAGCCATCTCCATCGCCGTCTCCACCGCCATCTTCACCGCCGTCGCTGCCTCCATGATGAGGAGGGAGTAATCCACCCCCGAGGCTGAGGGCTCCGCTGTAGCTATGTGGTTCATCTCTCTCCCATGTACCTCAATACAATAATCTCATGAGCTGCTTTACATGATTGAGATTCATATGAGTTTGTATCACAATTTATCTATGTGCTACTCTAGTGATGTTATTAAAGTAGTTTATTCCTCCTGCACGGTGTAATGGTGACAGTGTGTGCATCCGTGTTAGTACTTGGCGTATGCTATGATTATGATCTCTTGTAGATTATGAAGTTAACTATTGCTATGATAGTATTGATGTGATCTATTCCTCCTACATAGTGTGAAGGTGACAGTGTGCATGCTATGTTGGTACTTGGTTTAGTCGTATTGATCTTTCATGCACTCTAAGGTTATTTAAATATGAACATTGAATTGTGGAGCTTGTTAACTCCGGCATTGAGGGTTCGTGTAATCCTACGCAATGGTGTTCATCATCCAACAAGAGTGTAGAGTATGCATTTATCTATTCTGTTATGTGATCAATGTTGAGAGTGTCCACTAGTGAAAGTATGATCCCTAGGCCTTGTTCCTAAATACTGCTATCATCGCTTGTTTCTTGTTTTACTGCGTTAGCATTTCACCGTCGTTACTACCGCTTGTTCTTCGTCCCGGGCAAAGCACTTTTCTGGTGCCGTTGCTACTGCTTACATATATTCATACCACCTGTATTTCACTATCTCTTCGCCGAACTAGTGCACCTATTAGGTGTGTTGGGGACACAAGAGACTTCTTGCTTTGTGGTTGCAGGGTTGCTTGAGAGGGATATCTTTGACCTCTTCCTCCCTGAGTTCGATAAACCTTGGGTGATCCACTTAAGGGAAACTTGCTGCTGTTCTACAAACCTCTGCTCTTGGAGGCCCAACATTGTCTACAAGAATAGAAGCTCCCGTAGACATCAAGCTATTTTCTGGCGCCGTTGCCGGGGAGGAAAGGTAAAAGGCACTCATACTTCGGTTCCATGTAAAGTACTCTTCTGGCGCCATTGTATTTGTGCTCGAAGCTATTTCCTTTAGATCCTGCAATTGCATCTTTTTGTTTCTTGTTTTACACTAGTTAGGCATAATGGAATATAACTATGAGCTTCTTAATTTATTTCCTAAGCTAAGACATGAATTGTGTGATGCGAAAATTAAAGAACCTATGGAACCTCATTTGCACGCTAGTAGCAATATTATTGGTATGAACGCAATCACTTCTAATGCTATGAATAAGTCTAAGCTTGGGGAAGCTAGTTTCTATGATCTTTTTGGCTTCCCATCTTTAGGGGAGAAAATTTGTTCTGATAATGCTTTATATCCCATATGCGATAACTCTAATAATGCTTGTGATATTTTAAATCCACCTACTGCAAGTACTTCTTTCAAGATACCCATGAAAATTATTGAACGTGTTATGGATAACCGCTATGAAGGGGATGGAACTGTCCATCCTAAAGATCATTTACTGTTTTTGCATGAATTATGCGGGTTATTCAAGTGTGCAGGTATCTCTATGGATGAAGTGAAGAAGAAGCTATTCTCTGTTTCGCTGTCTGGTAAAGCGGCGCATTGGTATAAACTGTTGGAGAATAGTCATTCTCTTGGTTGGGAGGAAATTGCATCTCTCTTTCATTCTAAATTTTATCCTCCTCATGAAGCGCATATTGATAGGAATTATATTTATAACTTTTATCCTCGTGATGGAGAGAGTATTTCTCAAGCGTGGGGGAGATTGAAGTCACTAATGCTCAAATGTCCCATTCATGAGCTCCCCCGTAATGTTATTGTTAACAATTTTTATGCGAGGCTTTCAGGACAACACAAGGACTATCGGATGCACATTCGGAGGGATCTTTCACAAGCAAGGAGGTTGAAGCTAGGTGGGATCTTCTTGATCGGATTGAGGAGAACGCTGAAGGATGGGAGAACGACAAAGGTAAAGAGTCAGGTATAAATTATGATTATGAATGCATTGAAGCTTTTATGGATACCGATAAATTTCAAAATATGAGTGCTACTTATGGTCTTGACTCTCAAGTTGCTGCAAATCTTTATAAAGCCTTTGCTTCTCATTTTGAATTGCCTAAAAAGAATTTTGATAAGTATCATGAACCTTTTAAAGAGGCTTGCATGAAGAATGAAATTGTTGTTAATTATTGCAATAAGCATGCTCAAACTCCTAAGAATGCTATTTCTTATAAGCATGTTAATTTTTGTGGAATACATAGACCTTGTGGAATTAATCAAATCAAAGATGAATATTGTATCCATCATGCTAATGAAAAAACTAGAAAGTGGTTTAGGGCTTTAGATGATCTTGGTAAAAAAGTTTGTGCCCTCTATCCTTTTATTTGTGAAGTTTGCCATGAAGTGGGTCATTTTAATTTTCAATGCTCCTCCAATGATAATTTGAACCCAATGAGTGCTGCAAATTTGTATTGTGATGATGAAATTACTCCTAATCAGCATGATGAACTTACTTTATTTTTGGGGTGTGAAGAACTGTCGAGAAAAATCTCTTTGTTACATATGAGTGATCTTGATATTGATGATGTCCTGCATGGGTGTTTTTCTTATTGCATTGATAATAGCCATACAAATACTTACATACAAAATATCTTAGAAGATGACACCTTGCCAAAATATGATAGGACCGCTGTGTGTTTTCAACTAATTAATGAAAAGGAGGGATCCTCCCAAGTTTCTTCCATTGTTTCTGAAAGTAAATCAGGTTATGCGGACAAGCCACCCTTCAAGCCTCTTCCTCCTAAAGAAGGGAACGACGAGAAGGAAGAGAAGAAGAAGAAGAAGAAAAAGGGAACGAAGAAGAAGAAGGAGAATAAAAAGAAAGAGGTAACGGCGTATCCCCGCGTGAATGAGATAACGCTAGGTAACCGTAAGTATATTGCTCCTAATGATTATTGTGATAATGAATCTGAATACGATGATTTTCCTATGTCCTTTACATACATTAGCAATCATGATTTGAATGAGCACACTACTTTTGATATTGCAAATCTCTGGGAAACTAATTCTGAAAATGATGATGACAATAATTGCCATAGTGTCAGTGCTATCCATGCTTCCTCCCATAATGATATAGAAAGCTCTAAGCTTGGGGAAGAGGTGCTTGAAAATCCTTTAGCTACTGGTCATTATGTTCTTGATACATCTCCTTCTAATAACAATGATGGTGTGGACACAGATAAACCGACTGTGAAAGATAACTATTCTATTTCCTATGATGACACTGTTCCTCCGATCTCTGATGATTATTATAAAGAATGCTATGATATAGGTTCTAACTATCCTTATGAAACTTGTCATAGTCATGATTGGATTACCAAAAACAATTCCCTTAATATGCAACTTGTTTACCATGTTCAAATTCTTGATAATAATCTTACTCCAATTACTATTAATGAGAATAACTCTTCTTATGCCAAAATTAATGATACTTCTATGCATATGAACCATGATAAGAATGTTTTAAGTGATGGGTATATTGTGGATTTCATCAATGATGCTACTGAAAGTTATTATGAGAGAGGGAAATATGGTCGTATGCATCTTAATAATATTAAGTTTCCCCTCTTTATGTTGAGAATCTTGAAGTTACTCGTGTTTTATCCTCTTATGCTTGTCACTTTGTTCGTCATGAATTCATTTGTGTACAAGATTCCTCTCCATAGGAAGCATGTTAGACTTAAATGTGTTTTGGATTTGCTTCTTGATGCTCTCTTTTTGCTCCAAATACTATTTCCTGCGAGTGCAACATTAAAACTGCTGAGCCCATCTTAATGGCTATAAAGAAAGAACTTCTTGGGAGATAACCCATGTGTTATTTTGCTACAGTACTTTGTTTTATATTTGTGTCTTGGAAGTTGTTTACTACTGTAGCAACCTCTCCTTATCTTAGTTTTGTGTTTTGTTGTGCCAAGTAAAGTCGTTGATAGTAAGGTTCATACTAGATTTGGATTACTGCGCAGAAACAGATTTCTTTGCTGTCACGAATCTGGGCAAAATTCTCTGTAGGTAACTCATAAAATTATGCCAATTTACGTGAGTGATCCTCAGATATGTACGCAACTTTCATTAAATTTGAGCATTTTCATTTGAGCAAGTCTGGTGCCTCAATAAAATTCGTCTTTACGAACTGTTCTGTTTTGACAGATTCTGCCTTTTATTTCGCATTGCTTCTTTTGCTATGTGGGATGGATTTCTTTGCTCCATTGACTTCCAGTAGCTTTGGGCAATGTCCAGAAGTGTTAAGAATGATTGTGTCACCTCTGAACATGTGAATTTTGATTATGCACTAACCCTCTAATGAGTTTGTTTCGAGTTTGGTGTGGAGGAAGTTTTCAAGGGTCAAGAGAGGAGGATGATATAATATGATCAAGAAGAGTGAAAGCTCTAAGCTTGGGGATGCCCCGGTGGTTCACCCCTGCATATTTCAAGAAGACTCAAGCATCTAAGCTTGGGGATGCCCAAGGCATCCCCTTCTTCATCGACAAATTATCAGGTTCCTTCTCTTGAAACTATATTTTTATTCGGTCACATCTTATGTACTTTACTTGGAGCGTCTGTGTGCTTTTGTTTTTGTTTTTGTTTGAATAAATGCTTGTGTGGGAGAGAGACACGCTCCGCTGGTTCGTATGAACACATGTGTTCTTAGCTTTTAATGTTCATGGCGAAGGTTGAAACTGCTTCGTTAATTGTTATATGGTTGGAAACGGAAAATGCTACATGTAGTAATTGGTATGATGTCTTGAATAACTTGATACTTGGCAATTGTTGTGCTCTTGTTTAAGCTCTTGCATCATATACTTTGCACCTATTAGTGAAGAAATACATAGAGCTTGTTAAAATTTGGTTTGCATGAGTGGTTTCTCTAGAGTCTAGATATTTTCTAGTGAGGTGTTTGAACAACAAGGAAGACGATGTATAGTCTTATAATGCTTGTAATATGTCTTTTATGTAAGTTTGGATGTACTAGTTCGTGCTTGTGTTTGCTTCAAACAACCTTGCTAGCCTAAAACCTTGTATCGAGAGGGAATACTTCTCATGCATCCAAATCCTTGAGCCAAACAACACTATGCCATTTGTGTCCACCATACCTACCTACTACATGGTATTTCCTGCCATTCCAAAGTAAATTGCTTGAGTGCTACCTTTAAACAATTCAAAATTTATCACCTCTGATTTGTGTCAATATTTTATAGCTCATGAGGAAGTATGTGGTGTTTATCTTTCAATCTTGTTGGGCAACTTTCACCAATGGACTAGTGGCTTCATCCGCTTATCCAATAATTTGCAAAAAGAGCTGGCAATGGGATTCCCAGTCCCAAATTAATTAACTTAAATAGACACTCCTCCATGGTATGTGATTGTTGGACGGCACCCGAAGGATTCGGTTAGCCATGGCTTGTGTAAGCAAAGGTTGGGAGGAGTGTCATCATAATAAAACTAAAATAAAAGGCACTCCTTCATGGTATGAGATTGTTGGCAGGCACCCGAGGATTCGGTTAGCCATGGTTTGTGAAAGAAAGGTTGGAAGGAGTGCCACCCAAAAATAAAATAAAATGGGAGCCGCTCTTTGAAGGTTTGTCACGGCAAGGGGTTAGAGTACCCGCTACCATTCGTTGACAACAACATACACCTCTCAAAACTTTATTTTTATGCTCTCTTTATGTTTTCAAAACCAAAGCTCTAGCACAAATATAGCAATCGATGCTTTCCTCTTTGAAGGGCCATTCTTTTACTTTTATGTTGAGTCAGTTTACCCATTTCTCTCTATCCTAGAAGCAAACACTTGTGTTAACTGTGCATTGATTCTTACATACTTGCTTATTGCACTCGTTATATTGCTTTGCATTGACAACTATCCATGAGATATACATGTTACAAGTTGAAAGCAACCGCTGAAACTCAATCTTCCATTGTGTTGCTTCAATACCTTTACTAAGAATTTATTGCTTTATGAGTAACTCTTATGCAAGACTTATTGATGCTTGTCTTGAAAGTACTATTCATGAAAAGTCTTTGCTATATGATTCAATTGTTTACTCATTGCATTTACATTGTTTCGAATCGCTGCATGCATCTCATATGCTTTACAATAGTATGATTAAGATTATGGTAGCATGTCACCTCAGAAATTATCTTTTATCGTTTACCTACTCGAGGACGAGTAGGAACTAAGCTTGGGGATGCTGATACGTCTCCAACGTATCTATAATTTCTGATGTTCCATGCTTGTTTTATGACAATACCGACATGTTTTGTTCACACTTTATGTCATATTTATGCATTTTCTGGAACTAACCTATTGACGAGATGCCGAAAGGCCAGTTGCTGTTTTCTGCTATTTTTGGTTCCAGAAAGGCTGTTCGGGCAATATTCTCGGAATTGGACGAAATCAACGCCAAACCTCCTATTTTTCCCGGAAGGCTCCAGAACACCGAAGGAGAGTCGGAGGAGAGCCAGGGGGCCCCACACCATAGGGCCGCGCGGGCCAGACCCTGGCCGCGCCGGCCTAGGGTGAGGCCACCCTGTCAGCCCTCCTGCGCCGCCTCTTCGCCTATAAAACCCCTTTCGACCTAAAAACGCAGTACCAATTGACGAAACTCCAGAAAGACTCCAGGGGCGCCGCCACCATCGCGAAACTCCAATTCGGGGGACAGAACTCTCTGTTCCGGCACCCTGCCGGGACGGGGAATTTCCCCCGGAGCCATCTCCATCGCCGTCTCCACCGCCATCTTCACCGCCGTCGCTGCCTCCATGATGAGGAGGGAGTAATCCACCCCCGAGGCTGAGGGCTCCGCTGTAGCTATGTGGTTCATCTCTCTCCCATGTACCTCAATACAATAATCTCATGAGCTGCTTTACATGATTGAGATTCATATGAGTTTTGTATCACAATTTATCTATGTGCTACTCTAGTGATGTTATTAAAGTAGTTTATTCCTCCTGCACGGTGTAATGGTGACAGTGTGTGCATCCGTGTTAGTACTTGGCGTATGCTATGATTATGATCTCTTGTAGATTATGAAGTTAACTATTGCTATGATAGTATTGATGTGATCTATTCCTCCTACATAGTGTGAAGGTGACAGTGTGCATGCTATGTTAGTACTTGGTTTAGTCGTATTGATCTTTCATGCACTTTAAGGTTATTTAAATATGAACATTGAATTGTGGAGCTTGTTAACTCCGGCATTGAGGGTTCGTGTAATCCTACGCAATGGTGTTCATCATCCAACAAGAGTGTAGAGTATGCATTTATCTATTCTGTTATGTGATCAATGTTGAGAGTGTCCACTAGTGAAAGTATGATCCCTAGGCCTTGTTCCTAAATACTGCTATCACTGCTTGTTTCTTGTTTCTTTGCGTTACTACTGCTGCGTTACTACTGCTTGTTTACTGTCCTGGGCAAAGCACTTTTCTGGTGCCGTTGCTACTGCTTACATATATTCATACCACCTGTATTTCACTATCTCTTCGCCGAACTAGTGCACCTATTAGGTGTGTTGGGGACACAAGAGACTTCTTGCTTTGTGGTTGCAGGGTTGCTTGAGAGGGATATCTTTGACCTCTTCCTCCCTGAGTTCGATAAACCTTGGGTGATCCACTTAAGGGAAACTTGCTGCTGTTCTACAAACCTCTGCTCTTGGAGGCCCAACACTGTCTACAAGAATAGAAGCTCCCGTAGACATCAAGGGGAACGGATCTTCACCCTTTGAAGATTCGTTACCATGGCACAGCGGATATACCGTATGACGAGAGGTACACGGAGTTCATCCAGCCTACCGGTCTTATGCCGTTCATATCCCTTGTAAGCCGTGGGGGGGCACACATGAACCCCTCGGCACTCACCGCCCTTGTCGACCGGTGGAGGCCGGAGACTCACACCTTCCACTTGAGGGCCGGCGAGATGGCCCCTACTCTCCAGGATGTTTCCATGATCCTTGGACTACCTATTCAGGGCGAGCCAACGTGGCCATGAACACAGCTTCTGATGGGTGGCGCCAGCAGATGGAGGTGCTTATTGGCAGGGCTCCTCCGCTGCCAACAGAACCAAAGAAGAGAGCTCCCGCCGGCGCGTCTTTCGAATGGATCAGGACTAACTTTGGAGAATGCCCGGAAGAGGCCGACAAGGACACTCGGAGGACGTACGCCCGCGTGTACTTATGGTACATGATTTCGAGGATTCTCTTTCCTGACAGTGGGGGGAAGCTGGCCCATTGGTGTTGCCTGAAGGCGCTTACGGTGTTGGATAACCGGTGGAGTTGGGGAACAGCGGGACTTGCCTACCTCTACCGGCAGGTGATGATTTGCTCTATGTACTATTTTCCTATAGTAGTGTGCTAGACAAAGTACTAACCAAATGTCTTACGTGCGCAGTTGGACGAAGCTTGTCGCATAACTGGGAGCAGGACTGGGAGCGGCGGTATTGGTGGATGCATGCTCCTACTTTCCGTATGGAGCTGGGACCGCCTATCAATTGGGCGGCCTAGGACACTCAACGAGAGGCCATGGCCTCATCACCCGAACAACCCTGATCGGGAGCCCACTTGGGCATACCTTTAATGTCTCGGAGATGACGAGCGATCCAATGGTCATGTACAGGCAGTACACTGCGGAGTTGGACACTCTTACCGCTGAGCAGGTAACCGATCACTCTTTTGCAATCCTAGTTTTCATTGATTCTACTGGCATGTTCTAAATTCTGAGATATTTGTATGCTGCAGGTGGAATGGGAGCCATATGGTAGCTACTACCATATTGGCGCGGGGATGGCTGACCTCAACCACAAGTGCACGGAGGAGGCGCGGTTCTGGCGTATGCGCTGCCCACTCATATGCATGTGGCTTGTTGAACACCACCAGCCGCAAAGAGTGATGAGACAGTTTGGGCTGTATCAGGAGTGCCCACCAGTGTGGCAAGACACGGACAAGACGCTTCATAGGTAAACTTCTGGAATCATGCGATGGAAGATTCTTGATAGAAGAGGTACAAACTAACTTGTTGATTCTTGCAGGCTTGATAGGCAGCGGCAGAGGAAGATCACAAATTGGCCAGTCCATCATAGCGGCCACGTCGCAGCGTTCCAACACTGTTTGCAAGCGGCACGGAATGCTGGCCCTGAGCAGATTGTGCCTCACGACTTCGCCGCTTTCAGCAACTACCTCGAGTGGTTCCATGAGAACACGCGTATCGAGTTAGTTAAGCACGCGTATCCTGAGGAGATCTTGGACGACCCCATCCAGTTCGATGAGGTTGGGCAAAGCCAGCACGACACCTTTGCTCGCAGAGGGAGATCGACTTCTATTGCTTCCGAGCTGAACTTCGTGGTAATGGATTCTCTCACTAACTAGTACATCATCTACATTGCCATGTGCTCGCTTCAATTGTGTATGTTATGTTTGTCACAGCGGGAGGAGATCCAAAAAACAGCTGAGGAGTGCGAGGTTATGTGGGAGCAGAGCGGGAGAGATGACAAGCCTGTCGGACCGTTGCGGTATTTCATTAAGGTATGATCACCAACTTTGAATGTACGCTACTATGATGTGGTGGCTTTGTAACCATGAACGGCATGACGCAGAACACTGCACGAAAGATGCGGCGGTTAGCCAGCTTGCTAGGTTGCCGGGAAGCCGAAATCGCTACATCTTCCTCTTCAGAAGAGCGGGAGGTATGGACTATTTTGTTGCTGTCAAACATGTTCTTACTAATTTCAACTTTTGTAATCTCATGTGTTTATGTTTGTGAAGATTCCTGAGGACGAGCTAATTCTGAGTCAAGGCATACTTCCAAAGCATACCTCCAAGCAAGCCCCAAGGTCAGCTTACCAGTTGAAACCAAGGGGCAAGGGTCCAAACCGGTACACTCCGGAAGATTATGTCAACCGAGGAAAGAAGGTTGTCACTGAGGAGGATGAGGGGCCGCCGCGGAGATCAGCTTTGTCGAGGATGAGGAACGACGAGCCGTTCTCTTCTGAGGAGGAGGAGCAGGAGGAGCAGCAGCAGCAGGAGCAGCCACGGCAGCGGACGAAGAGGATGGCCATCCGGAAGCAGCCCGCGAGGACGGCACGTCGAGGACGCTACTAGGATGTGCTACGTGTTGTTCTGAACTCTATCTTCATAAGTATCGATTTGTGAACCCTATGTCATTTCGAACCATGGTCTGTTATGCTACTTGTTGTTTGAATCTACGTACTACAATGTGACCTATGAAGTGTTATATGTGTACGTCATGAAATTGCTACTTGTTGTGTCCAATGTTGTACTCATAAGTGTTATATGTGTAATGCTACTTGTTGGAGTTTGGTAGGATTTTTCATGGTTTTAACACAAGTGCATGTGTGGCGCCCTCCACACTGGAGTGTGTGGCGCCCGTGGCATCGGCGCCACATATGCCAACTAATATAAACTTCTGGGTCGAAAACATCCAGGGGCTCCGGACGATAAGTCCTTAGCCGTTTTCGCGAGCCTCTATGTGTGGCGCCCGTGGCATCGGCGCCACACAGGCTAGTGTGGCGCCCGTGGCATCGGCGCCACACAGTGAGCCTCGCAAAACAGCTAAGTCCCAGACCAATTGTCTCACAGTATGTTTTGGGCAATTACAAGTGCATGTGTGGCGCCGTTGGGAGGGGCGCCACACATGGTGCCACGTCGGATGGGCGCACCAGCTCAGCGGCGAGGGGGCCACGTCGGCTGGGACAGTGGCGCCGGCAGGAGGGGCGCCACATGGGCATGTGTGGCGCCCGTGGGAGGAGCGCCACATAAAAGGGTTAGATTGGTGAAATAGTTTCGCCGGAGGGTCAGTCTGTGTTTTTCTTTCTCTTTTAGGTTATTTTTGTGGAAATCGCCAATGATCAACTTACATTTTCCCAATGACAAAAGCCTGAAGATTCGTCCCACGCACTGCGTACTAGCGAATACGATGATCTAAAGAAACAGCCAACACATTACGTCACTGTGGCCAAGGCATTCAAAGGCGCATTAAAAAATCAAATAAGTACCCGAAAGTATCTGTACAGGCACTTTGGAATGCCGAATTAGTGGTGTTGCTAAAAAGATTTTACGGCACTTTGAAAAAGTACCCCTGAGCGAACAGTTTTGAGGCACTTTAAAACTGCCTCTGAAGATTTTAAGAGGCACTTTACAAACTGCCTCCGAACATATTAAGAGGCACTTCACAAAGCTGCCTCTGATTTTATTTTTTTTACCTGTGAACTGCTTCTGAATATTTTTACCTTTGAAAGTCCTCTGAACACTTTTTAGCAATATTATAAAAACTGCCTCTGAACATTTTTTAGCAAATATTATAAAAACTGGCTCTCAACATTTATATCAGCACTTCGAAATGTGACTCACTAAACAATTAGATACACTTTCAAACTGTGTTTGAAATACCAATACACTGTTCAAAACAGTAGGGTGGGGGTCTCTTTCAGTGAACGTTCGGCTGCTTGCAATCTCTCTAAACTGTATGGCTTGATCCACCGGAAAATAAAAGAAAGAAAGTGAACTGATGGAGCAGAGTAGCAGACATGTAACGGACACAGATTTGGTGCACATGGACACCAGTGATCTCGTTTTAAAAAAAATAAAAAATTATATTTTTGAGTTTCAAAAAAATCTGAAAAAATGTGCACATAGTCAATGATGTATCCCACAAACGTGCAAAAAAATAATTTCAAATACTTACTATTTTGAGATACACAAAAATGATAAAATTGTAGATCTGAGTAGTCATTTTCAAATCTTCAAAACATATCAGATTTTGTCATTTTTATCTAACTTAAAATAAAAAGAATTTCGGATTGAGATTTTGCATGATTGTGGAATGTATCAATGACGGTCTTCAGAATTATTTTCATGATTTTTATAGCTTGTAAAAATATCTTTAAATTTTTCTTAACGTAGCGAGAGCACTGGAGCTCGAGAGCTAAAAGCACTTTTCGACATGTAACCAAGAAGATTAAGCAAGGTGCCCCCAGTCAGTGTTTGTCCTGGGTCCGCCACTGTATATTGGCCAGAATACATGACCTAGCAGCAACTCCTGTCCACTCCAAGTTATGATTAAGTAATGATGTGCATAGTAAGTACTACATGTTTGATTTAAAAACGATACCCTCAAAGGGTTGTGTGCACCACTCAATGCAGAGTTTAAGAACGGACTCCTTTTTTCCTTGTATATAAAACAAAGGCTCGGCAAAGGAGAAAGGCCTCAGTATCATAGGATGATGGACTGTGCATACACTGGAGTAATAGATATATATATTGTACAGTACGCACATACAACTTAAACAAATGTAGGTGTATATACTGCTTTCTGCAGAAATCCATAGGCGCACCCATGACAGTGGAATAGTGCCACGATCGGCATGACCAAGACCTAGCCAATGGTACAGTAGCATTTGAGTTGACTTTAATTCCTGGGTTGCCCCTGTATCCAAGCTTGCTGCAGCAGGATACCTTGATTTCTCCGGTGACATACGCTGGATTTCTGCCGGTCATTCTAATGATTGAAACGCAAGCAAGCGTGTTTGGACTTAAAAAACCTTGGGCCTTGACGTTTCGACGGATAAAAAAATAAACAAAGTGGACTGACCAATTCGATCCGGGGAAATTGTGGGGCAACTACAAGTTGCAACATCCTGCATTAAGAAAGGAAAGGAGTTGCTTCTACCGTTAGTAGGGAAACGCTTAGTTTAAAATCAACAACTAGGAATATACTCTTTATATGTGAGTGTGACCAAATCCCAACCAATGTGGAGCAGGACCTGAGTTGACTTGCACTATATAAACGGGCTGGAACCAGACAGGAATTGTTCCTAAGTTCATAAAACGCTTAGCTTAAAAGCAACTAGTGAGAATATACTTTTACGCGTGACCAAAGAGGCAAAGACCAAGTACCAAACAGTGTATACGGGCTAATCAGACGGGTTTTGTAAGGGTGATAGGAGTCCCAACCAATGTGGGACAGTAGGTGAGCTGATTTACGAAGTACAGTATATATACGGGCTAAACCAGACAGGTTTTGTAGATCTCACTGCTTCAGACAGCGTCTTGCTCTGTGTACGCAGGAGTCTTCGTCGATCCCATAGTCAAAGGGTGCCCAAGCTAGCTTGCCCACAATGTCGAAGGTAATTTGCTTCTGTCTTTTGGGGAGTTTCAGATGAACAAATCTGAGTACACATGCCATTATGGTCATGATAGCATCCATACTGAATATATGTGCTTGTGTTTTCGCTTTTGACTTACCTGCAGAAAATAGTTATAAGAGCTGACCTCATCTGCACGAAGAGCACGAGCGAGATCTTCGCAACTGTTGCCAAGATCAAGGGTATTTCTCTTCCTTCATCTCTATAGCTGTTCTGCAGTTGCAACCCTCTCTCCACCCTTCTTTACAGCATGTGTGCACTGTCCAGGGATCAAGTCCATCGCCACCGACCCGGAGAAGAACACGGTGACGGTGGTCGGCGCCGTAGACCCGGTACGCATCGTGCAGCAGCTCAGGAAGGCGTGCTTCGCCGCCACCATCGTCAGCGTCGAGGACGACAAGCCCCCGGAGAAGAAGACCCCCTGCCAGGAGGCCTGCGAGAAGGCCTGCAAGGAGCGGTGCGAGAAGCTCTGCAAGACCTGCGAGAAGGCTTGCAAGGAGAAGTGCGAGAAGGATTGCAAGGACAAGTGCGACGACTGCGGGAAGACATGCCAAGAGGCGTGCTGCAAGATGTCCCGCTGCACGCCGGGCTGCTACTCCAGCCCCTGCGGCCTGCCGACCTGCCACTACTACAGCCACGGCTACGGCTACAGCTACGGCTACGGCGAGCCCGTGGTACCGCTGGGATACGGCTGCTACTACGGGAGGCCATTCTGAGTCCAGTAGCCATGGATTCACTCCATTCTACAAGATTCCGCTGGAGCGTAGGACGGCAGGAGTATTAGATTTCGCCGTGTGTATTTCAGTATTTTGTTCATGCTCTGCTTCGGCGTTGTTGCCAATTGCTTTTCGTACAGTGATGTTTCACTTTACTCTGTAACATGTCGGCTGCAGCATGGTTTACTTAAGATTTGATGCTATGAGCCAGGGATTATTCAGGTGCACCGTGCCTGTTAACTCTTCTAATGACTTTCCTGTGATGCAATATGTCGATGACACCTTACTTGTCATGCCAGCTGATCCTACTCTACTGCAGAATTTAATAGACGAACTTGCCATTTCAGCAGGGTTCAGTATGAGCCGCTGCTTTCTACTATGAATTGCCAGCTGGGAGTCTTCCCCTTTACCTACCTTGGTTTACTTATGGTGCTGACTAAACCAAGAATTGGCCATCCCCTCCCTCTAGTTACTAGAACTGAAGGATGCAAACTTGTTAAGATTTCTTTTGCTTCTGCTGCTAAACTTTAACTCATCAATTCAGTGATTTCCTCTTTGTCAAATTTTTACATGAGTACACTCACTGTATAAAGGGGTCATTAACCAAGTAGAAAAAATGATAAATACCAATTACACCAAGTCTGATGGATGAATCAAATGAGTTCCAGTGTTCAAAACATGAAAAATGCATATGTTCGGTAGCTGCTTCGTTACACGACAAGATTTACGTGACCAATTGTGGTGTTACCTGGCTTCAGTACATCCGACCTGCAGAGACATCAGACCGTAGCTAGCATCAACAACTTGCAGACTTGCAGTTGCAGGTTGCAGCTGTTCCTTTTGAACCTTCTCTTCGTCATGACTGACGATCGATCGGAGCCACGTGGGCTGCACCATACGTGAAACGGGGCCGGGAGTGGAAACTAGCTAGCCTCGTTAGTGAGTTGGGCCGCACCGAAAGATACAGCCAGCCCATGTGAGGCCAGCCCAGGCGGGAGCCAGGAAGCAACCGATACGCTGATGGTTTAGTCCCACATCGACAACCGAGAAGAGTTCTGACCGGTTTATAAGCTCGCCCGTTGCAGCTGGTACTGTCCCACATCCGATAAAATTGGAACGATACAGAGAAGATTAGCATGGCCCCTGCGCAAGGATGACACGCACAAATCGAGAAATGGTCCAAATTTTTTTGAGATTTTGCACGCCGGTCCCTCCCCTCTCGGTCGTGCCCCTGGAGCGTTCATTCCGCCCCTGTTCTTTTCTTGATTTTGCGCTGCCTGTCCTTGTGTTCTCGAGATTTCTGTGACAGGTCTTTTTTTTTTCCTTACAGAAGCGTGCCTCTGTATTAACTATTCTCGCCCTCGATATTTTCTGAATTTCGTGCTCACTGTTTCTATCCCACGTATGCCCCTAAACCTTCCAGGTACACCGTCAGTATTAGATTTCTTGGTGCCCCTAAGCAGGCTTGACACCTTGACGCTGGCTCTTGTTCAGTTTTGCTCAGCAGCTACTTGAGCTTTCATCGCTATAGCCATCTCCGACGTGAATCCTCGCAGCCAAACAGCTGTTCTTCCCTAACTGGGCTTAATCATGGCTCATACCACAAGCCTCCCAACTAATCTTACTTATTTGTATCTCCCTTCCGCTAACCAACTCACGTACAGAGCTAACCAGAATGGCATGACGCGTCCAGGTCCAGTTCAGAGCTAGTGCTATCCTCAAGCAACCAAGTTTGTTAACAACTGCAGCAAGATCTATATTTCTTCACAGATACATAGTTTGCCATCCTACCGGCCATGCAAATTACATTCCAAATTCCAACAAACTACAGCTACAAACGAGAACCGGAGATATCTTCACAAAAGGATGTGCTTCCTGCTGTGGGCTTTCACTTTCATTTGATGGTCCACACTCATCAAGGACTAGATATTTCCAGTGTGCCGAACCCGCCTCGGCAATTAATTGCCCTTCAACTTCTCCCCCAGGATTTTGTTCAGTAGAACAGGACTCGCCTTACCCTTAGATGCTTTCATCACCTGGAAACAATTTTAAGAATATGATCAGCTCTCATGACTGCAGGGGGCAAACAAACAATTAGCGAGGGGAACATAGCTCCACGTTCAAGAATCGGCAAACCTGGCCAGCGAAATATCCCTGCAACTTGGTTTTCCCAGCCCGATACTGCTCGAGTTGCTTCGGATTGTCCGCGAGTACTTTATCTACCATGGCACCAATCGCTCCTGGATCTGCTATCTGCCAATTTCAGCAATACAATTTTCCACTGAGATAACCCAAGCAAAAAACTACATGCACTGAAATCTCATCATCTACAGTAGATGATGAGCACACTGCCGATCACATCAGTAGACCATGAAACAACTATTAACTATCTCATAACAATATAAATCAGAAAGAGCACATCATTTTATTTTGCTTTGCTTCCAGCTTTGACACTACAATAGCTGTTTGGTTGTTCCTCAATGAAAGGAAAATACCAAAGCGCAGGTGACACTGGTGGCAGAGGTGCAGTGATCCTATTTTTTTGAGACATCAAACGATTTTGGTTCAAAACGGTTTCAGTATGACCATATTACCTGAATCAAATCTTTTTCCTCTATCACAGACTTAACAGTTCCGCCTTTGGCAATGAGCTCAACCAGAATCTGCAAGAGCAGAACCGAAAATGGTATTATAAGATTATAACAATACGACTAGTAGCAATACTTTAAAGATAGTAAGTTTATCACATAACACGTCAGGAAGGCAAAATATTTCAGAATAACTGAAGTTCATTCTTGTGCATGCAATCTGAAAATATTTCACTAGTAGGCAGCAGTGGAAAGAGAGAAATTGTTTCCTTTCCTAAAACACTTACTCTTACAACCACTACCCGATTATGAAAAATCATTTTTTGAACTGAAAACCATGCAAATCTTCAGACCAAAATAGTACAATTTTTTTTTGTCAAACTCAAGGTTTGCCCATCATAACCAGTGCAGCAGCAGCGTAATCAAATGGAAGATACTGCATATAGCCAAGAAGTGTTGTGCGTACACAACAGGCTTTAACTAATTTACAGGTCCAAAAGGCGTAAAATACACCAAAAAATAGTTAAATGTTACCTCCTTTGCAATCTTCCCACTGATAGTTCCATTCTTAATCGATGCAATCATTTCAGAAAGCTCCAGAGGTGTTAATTTACTTTCATGAATAGAGAGTTTTTCATCCTTCAGATAAGCTGTCATGTCACCCATGATCCAATTGGCAGCCAGCTTTGCATCAGCGCCATGCTCAAGTGTAGAATCGAAGAAATGAGCAACCTGGGGCGATCATACACAGGTCACACTTCAAAATATACTTGGATAACAGCACATCCATGAAGTGTAATGAAAGAAATGTCAAAGATTATTACATTATCATCATTAGCCAGGAAAATAACATCTTGCATGCTGAGACCCATGTTCTCATAACGCCTACGCTTTGCCTCTGGAAGCTCCGGCAATGAATTACGAATTTCATCAACATACTCACTAGTGAGAACAACTTCAGCAAGATCAGGCTCAGGAAAATATCTGTAGTCAGCAAGTCCCTCCTTTTTCCGCATCGTAAAAGTTTTCTGAGGATGCAGAGAGCGAAATGAATTTAAAGCTGGTAGAAAAAGGCCAATAGGTGAAAACACGAGTTAGACAACAAGATGGGGCAAAACCTGCGAAGCTTCATCCCACAGACGAGTTTCTTGTACAATTTGATCAGCCTGGCTTTCTTTGTGAAGATGAATCTGCCGGGATATCTCATAATCTATTGCCCTACTTATTTCATTAAATGAGTTCATATTCTTTATTTCAACCTGTCAGAAATTAGAATTGAAAGAAGCATGTGACACCACATTTCCATCTTACTGTAGCAGTGAGTAGATAAAACTCAGAGAATTTATCTGCTTAATATAATGGTGTCGTTGTAATGTCCATGGTTTCTAAGACTTCATGGTTCAGTCCCAATCGTCTTAATAGCATAATTTTTTGAAATTCATGATGGGAACTTTTTTAAGTAACTTTTCCCCCTCATACACGCGTCTAAACATGTTTTCTATTGCAATAGAAGAAGACCGCCAAAATAGCGAGAAAATAACGGAAAACATAAACAAATATCACAAGCAGAATTAACAAGCATAAATGAAGGATTTTCATTCGAACCTCCATACAAAGAAGCAAACCTATGGGGCATCTTTGGTTCGTAGGTTTTTCAAAATGCAGGAATACAGAAAACATGGGAGTTGGATAATGGATGCCATGCATGTTGAATCCAACAGGAATTTAAAACACAGGAATGTGCAATACTTGTTGTTTAGTTGTGCCAGAGGAGAAACGCAGGAATTTTTTTAGAAGGATTGGGTTTTGACATCGCGATTACTGAAACAAAAGAAATTTCCATGAGGTTGAAAATTTTCCTTTGGAAGTGCATGCAAACTAGCTCATAGGAACAATTTCTATGCTTTCTAATCCTACAATCCAAACAAGCTCCGCAGAAAGAATTCCCAAGAGAATCCTCCAATGTCCGTTTGAGAAAATTTTGTATGAAATCCTTTTAACTGAAGAGGCCTTATAAGTTTGAGATATTTCTGCCATTCACTAAATGGCTAACCAAATAACTTCCTTATGTATGCTCCCTATTATAGCATGTGATGTCATGTTTGTATGCAATACTGAAAATATCAAAGACAATGTATCATGTTCCTATGGATAAAGGGAATTTATTATGTAAACTTATAAATTTGTAAAACGAATTTAGGCTTTAATGGACTAATGTGTGCCTCTGACATAAGTTTGTGTATTGATGAATTATCATATCATAACACCTCGATGCAAATGTTGTCGATGTCGAACATATTAATATAGAATCAGCTGGGAGTTCCTCAAACAAAAAACAGCTGGGAAAGTAAAGTCTTGATAATTACCTTGGTACCAAATTCTGATTGTCCAATAGGCCGGACAGATACATTCACATCACAACGGAGGGAACCTTCCTGCATGTTACCGTTGCCCACTCCCAGGTATCTAACAAGCCTTTGCACCTCAGCACCATACTCAGCAGCCTCTATCCCTGTCCTCATATCTGGCTCTGAGACAATCTCTAGCAAAGGAACACCGGCTCTATTCAGGTCAACCTAGCCAACCAGAATAGCAACCACTGATTAATAACTTTAAATTTGTACCTACTAGTGTGATGATCCAGTACATAATTGTGAGATGATCCAGTACACAATTGCATGATGATGAATTAGCTCGGTTTAATTCTCATGTCTACCTGTGATTTTCTGTCAAGATTGGAGATGTAAGTGTACACAAGTACGTGGTTTGCTTTTACATAACCACAAATGTATTGACACCTTCTTGTAGATTGTCATAACCTGTCTTCTTGTATCAGATTTGAGAAGGCATCTTAGGTTTGATGAAAGGCGAATACATAAACATATTGATCTTGCATTAAATGCAGTAAAGCTGCCCTTGTCAGATTCTGAATTTCAGTTGAACAGAAAGCTTCTAGACCAGGGGCCGCATATACATAAGTAAGTACAAGTCCCCATTGTTTAAGAAAAGAAAGGAGGTATCCCCAGCCTCTGCGTCAATAGATGCACACAGCCTCATTATATGCCCCATCTATCATCAAATGTATAAGAAACCTAATCCCCTGTACTACTTACGTTTTAAGTTCTAGGCAACATGTTTGGAAGAATTAGTCTCTAAAGTAAATTCAATGACTCACCATCTATAGCATTTATGAATGTATTGGTCTAGAAAATATGATGATGCACTGTGGTGAATGTCACCTTCCATGATTCCAGAGCCACATATCATGTAGCATATTATAGCAGAATAGCATGAGAATACAGAGAACATGTACTTAGCTAGGAACAGCAAGGCAAACCTGAGAGTAATTCCCGGATTCAGAGTGAAGCAGCTTGCCAGCATCTTCTTCCATATGAACCCTGGTGACCCCAAAACGCCTGTGACCACCACCAAACTCCACTGGAAGATCCAAATCAATGTAACCCTTCTCGGCAATGGGGATGTCAAACTGCGAAATCTGGTAGCCCTTGGGCAGGTCTGGGTAGAAGTATTGCTTGCGATCAAACTTGGATGTCATGGAAATCTGGCAGTTGAGAGCGAGGGCTACCTTGACTGCGCATTCAACAACCTTTGCATTCAGAACCGGCAACGTCCCCGGGTGGCCCATACAGGTGGGGCAAACGGTGCTGTTCGGGTGGGAGCCATAGTCGTATGGGCAGGAGCAAAATGCCTTTGTGACGGTTGATAGCTGGACATGGGTCTCGATGCCGATAACCGCTTCGAAACCTTGCATCTTCTGTTCCGCCGCCTCCTTGGCGGCCTGTTGAATCGATGTGGGCGCTGTCTTGGGGCTAGTGGTCTGCACGCCCTCCACCCTAGTTGTGAAGCGGGCTGGTGGAGAAAGTCGAGTGGAACAGAAGAGGCCTGCATTCGCTCTAAATAAGGCTTGTGTTCTGATCCCTCTGAGAAGCGTTAGCGCCATTGTGGCCAGTGCGCCTACTGCGATTCACAGTCTACTGGGTGAGGCACAACCTGCAAGAGGAAGGGAACTTAAATCTTGAATAGCCTGGATTTTCAGGGTGACATAACAAACCTGTAATAGCATAAAAAAAAAGTAGTACGGTTCTTTTCACTGGGGAGAAGGGCGAGATCCCAGGACTAATTTACAGTGTAGCCAGCATACTTTGATTAGTTTGGGTGGCTGCACAAATGATAAATCAGTCCAATTGTCTCACGGTGATCTTTTTTTTTGTTGTTGCTTACAGAACCAAACCAGTGATTTCCACCAAAGATGGATCAAGCCATGTTTGTTCTCCAGATGACACGGCAATCAGAATAATCAATCCTACAGTGAAGTAGTTTCTACCCTATGAAGCTAACAAACAAGTAGGCCCGTAGCCAACGAGCAATTAGGAAGTAGGGAGAAAATGCAATGTTACTAGAGGAGAGAAGGGCAGCGGGGGGAGGGAAAGCAGGAGTGGTGGGGACGGGAGCCGTACCTCCACAGCGGTGAGAAGGCGCGCCGGCCCGCAGACAGGGAGAGAGAGAGAGAGAGAGAGAGAGAGAGAGAGAGAGGGGCGGGGAGGTCGGGCAGCGGCCCTAATCTTCCAATTTCACCCAGAAAAAAAAAAGCAAGTTACCTCAGAGGTTCATCCATCCATCCATGGAAGATGTTGAAGACAGAAGAAGAAAGGGAGGAAGAAGAAGATAGAAGAACCTGTGGCGGCGCCTGGTACTGGACGGATAAAACTGCAGTTGGGCCTTGGGCTGCCGGTTGATCAGTTTTTTTCTCTTGTTTCTGGCCCAGATTGAAAAGACGATTATGTAAAGTTTCAGGTGGGATGGACTGACATGGGACGTCCGCCTCCCATTCTCCCACGTCCCTATTATCCCCACTGACGAAACTGAAGAAATCCTTCAGTGCTTGAGACGCAGCTGCGAGGCCGGGACGCGCGCGCGCGCGCGTGCGCGGCGGATGGAGATGGTCCCTGGCGCGGAGGAAAAGGAGGCGCCGGCGGTGCGGGAAGTCGCCGCCACCGGGAGGTCGCCGGAGACGGCGTGGACGACGGCATCTGCGGGGGGTCACCGTCGGGAGGACGTTCCAAAGAGGAAAGGAGGAGAGGGATGAGGTCGGGGAGATGAAGAAGGTTACCAGGAGCACGCTGGGATGGTCGGAAAGGCCGGGGAAGGCACGAAGCGGTCGCGGGCTTCGCCGGAGCGCGGTGGCCGTGGCGGGGGAACGACGATCGCGACGTCGATACGAGGCGCCTGGGCTCGATTCCTTCCGCCAGGTTGAAGAGGAGAGCGAGGCGGACGTCCTGGTGGGCTTGGATGGGCGCGGGGGTGGCCAGAACGTCGGGACGCCGGCGGTACTGTGGCGGCGACCAAGGTTCGCGTGGGTTCAGTCGAGACAGAGTGAGGGACGCGTGGGCTGTCCCTGGGGCTCATCCCACTCAGCCCGTACGGGATTAATGAAATTACGGGTCAAACGGGATTCCCCTGTTCTATTTTTATTCCGTTAAGTTCTAACTAAAACGAATTCAGTTTGTGTACAAACTGTTAGCCATGAGCTGCTGACGGTGACGGGCAGTGCCGAGTGCAATTGATCAGACCACGTAGCTGATGAGCTGACGGCCAGGCTATCCCTCTTCGCCGCCGCCGGCCGCCACCCCTCACGTCCCGCCTGGTCAACCGAGGGTTTGGGGCGGGGTCATGGAGCGCGGACGCCGTCGGTGGAGAAGAAGGTGCCGGGAAGAAGGAGAGGAGGGCGGGGATGACTCACCTCTGCCGGCGGCGGCCTGCTACAGGTCGCGGGGATGCGGCTTTCCTCCGTCGCTCGCGGGCGCTCCGTATTGGCTGGGCGCTCGGAATTTGCCTCCAATTCTATCCCCATCCCCAGATTCAACGCGCACCCAAACAGCGGAACTGGAGGCCCATGAATTAGGTAGGTAGTCTAGCACAGGATATATAAGACCAACAAGTCTGGTAATCTGGTTAGACAAACCCCTACTTAGATCCTACCTCTTCTGGTTAAGGTTAACCATGTACCGTTTGTGTTGAATGAGTAAAGAGATATAATTCTGCCAACCCAAAGAAAGAGATATGCTTTATATTGCCTAATAACGGTTAGGGGTGTCCTACCAAAGGATCACCAAGTTTATTGAAATCGTCAAGTCTCCCAACATTAATCTGATATTCCATTTATCAGCTTCTGTTTAAAACCACAGCTCAAGCCAACAAATTGGTTCATTATGATAAAACAACAACTATGTTTCCCAAATAAATAGCTTGCGGTGACGCCAACCAAGAGGCAAACACATTCAGCAGAAAGAACAAGACCTCCAAAAACAAACCAGTTACGCTTTCTCAGATTTAAAAGACAGAGACCATCAGGTGAAGTTAAGAACGGTGACTTTGGTCTGCTCATGCACTTTAGTACAAAAACAGAAAATGAATGTTCTAACCTAACAGGCAGACCCTGCTCCGCAGCACCAGCGGCATGTTGATGAATCCAGTACAAGAAAAAAATAGACCATCCTACTATCAGGCTATCACTTATCTTGTGTTGGCTGGAAATGGAAAAGGTTATCACCAAAAGAGTCTTACAGTTGACTAGGGCAGCCATTTCTCAGAATATGGAACATGTGTGTGTAAACACGTGATTTTAATACAGTGTTCCCTCAGAACTACATACAAAAATACCTTATTGCTACAGGACCATCTCATGCAAACAGATGCTCCAAAATAGCATTACACAGCTTGCGGCCTAAATTGGTGGTATCCATCACATGTTCTCCAACTGCAAGTATGTTCTGATTGGCCCAGTCCATGGTACAATTTAGTGATTCACTGGTCCAGCTACAACTTCACATACTTGTCAACATAGCCCTGAAGAAATGAAATAAATTGACTCATGGGTATCCAAACTTCAACCAACTACTAAATTAGCTACAGAGAATTTATGCTGAACATAAGGACCTGAATAAAGAGCTTATGTGAAACAATATGTCTAAGTAAAGTTCAGAATGTATGTGCACCCTTGCATAGTATTCTTTCAATTTGTTTACCGTATTCGAGAATAATAGTAAGGGAGTTCCCTGCTGAAATATAGTTTAATATATTTACAAGAAATTCAGGCTCCACAGCCAGGAAACCTAAAGAATCTGCAAACTAAAGTAACCAAAACCTAAAACTGAAACCTGCGACCAAAATAAAAAATAAAACTAGAAGAGCAAACAGTATGGAATGCCTTTGATCATCCTAAATCAACTCAACATCTCACCAATGACACGAAGAATTGACAAACTGTTAAAAAGCTCTAGCCTTCCAACCATTCCTTCTTGTCCAAATATTCCAACAACCCAATGCGGGCTGTGATTTAGATAATTCAAGCTACTTCCAAACTTGAGGAAATAAATCCCAGCCTCCCAGAATAAAAATGATATGGTGCAAAGATTTCATGACACTCCAGTTACAAAGTCAGAGTTTAAGAACTGAATAGCATGTAGTTGACAAGAACACACGTTATGTTTCACGCTATCAATGGCATGGCATGGCATGGCATACTTTCCACGATAGTGTTGAGATATTGAACAGATCATGTGACTTACCATAGACTACAACATAGTGAATGAACTTATTGCAAACTGTAAGCAAATGGCTAGAAAGAGTATTGGCAGATCCTGTAAACATACCATTACTAGTTTTGCCCATTTGCTTACAGTTACCATTACTAGTATTGGCAGATTTTGTAAACATATCATATGACTTACTACAGGCTACAACATAGTGAATAAACTTATGGGAAACTGTAAGCAAATGGGCAGAAAGAGTATTGGCAGATTCTGTAAACATACCATTACTAGTTTAGTCACTTTCCTTTGAGAAGACTGGACATACTGTCTAATCTTTGCTGGTGTTTTTGGTATATGATTGCCAGGGACTGCACTAGAAACTTTATCAACTGTTTTCTTGACAATCATTTTATAAGCCTCTCTGCTCATGTTTCCCTGCCTCCATGATGGCTTAAGGACTTCCTTAACAAAATCTGCAATAGCAACCTTAAAAAGCTTCATTGATCTGGAATCTTTACCCTTCTTACTTACATCCAACGACTGGTCATTGTCCATATCACCAGGGACATCTGAGCTCCAGTCTTTAGCACCTAACGGCTCAGGACTTACATTCTCCACCACACCTGTTTCAGTATCTGCTGCTACCTCTCCAACTTCTCCAACTTCTGATTCGGCAACAAGCCCGAGTCCGTGCATATTTTTACTCTCAACTTCTATGTTAACAAGTTTTGATGCATTGCGACTACCAGTGGCACTCAGATTTGCCTCCTGACCAAGATCCATCTTGTTGATTGAATTGCTTGAGGGTTCAATACTATCGAGCAGTGGATCATAGGGACCCCTAGAGGCAAAACCAGGATAAGATTGCTTCTGACGGCTAGGCATAACTTCTGCAGAACTTTCATTGAAACGAATTCCAGATCCAGGAACAGACTGACCAAAAGGACTAAGTGTATTGATGTGCTCTAATGATTTTCCTGAAGCGGACACAACTGCATTTGGGCTTAGAACAGGACCAATATCTAGAGTTGGGTCTGTTTCAAAGGTAGATGCAAATGGGTTGTAGTGTGGCTTGATAGATGATTTAGGCAGAACAGCATCAGATACAGGACCTAGGTCACTACTTCCTGGCAGATTTGATGGATATATCTGGAATGGGTAAACTATGTTAGCGCCCGAAGGCAAACTGCCAGGAGGCTGTTGCTGGCCATATGAAGACTGGTGACTTGAATAAGGCAGACCTACACCACCAGAAAACTCTGGCCGTCCATCTGGAAGAGGAACTGGGGCACTGTCAACAGGAAAAGGCCTCTTAAACTCGTCAGGGTGAAAGGCAGCAGGCTGCTGTTGAGAAGGAACAACTGGCTGGAGGGTATGAGGATGGAAATCCAATGGCCTAGGATGAGAAAGATCTTGTGCGGGATAGCTTCTTATCTGGTTCTGGATGAAATCATTAGCTGGTGCCATAGCATTTGGCTGAAACTGCATCTGGGGTAATTCTGAACTTGCAAGTAATGGTTGTCCTGGTAGCAAACTCTCTTGGTGTGGTGATTTGCTCTGCTGCAGATGAGCCCGCTTAGCAAGTGGCGACCTGCCTTGCCTTCCAGGTGATGAACTGAAATGAAGAAGAAAACACATTCTTAGACATCCAGAAGGGGTATTAATACAAACTAGATGACATTAAATTTTTGTAAGTACTTGCAATTTATGGAGATACACGGATGCATGTTTTAGGGAATGACACAAGGTCCAGTACCTTGGGGATGGACTGTGCTTGTTTTCTCCAGAAGGGCTCCGCCTAGCCTGAGGTGACTGACTGCGGATTCGTTTAGGCTGGATCCTCCCCTGCCTTTCACTCTGTTGCAGTCCAACAGACTCACTGCCACTTAAACTGTCTTTGACGGGATACCCAAGCTCATCTGAACTGTGTGTTGGGTTTCTATCATCCTTGAGTTCGTTATTTTGCGCTGCATTCATATTTTCCTCTGCATTAGTAACCTGGTGATGACCAATTTCAGTATTTCTATCACTTGGCTGACTCGGCTCATTATCTTGAGGCAATGGCACAGGGTTGCTGGAAGCACCAGTGTGCTCCTCATCCTCACCATCATCCGAGGCGTAGCCTTGTTGTATTAACTGCAATTGGCTCCCAGCTTCTACAGTCACATTTCCAGTTTTAGACTTGTCTGTGCTGCCAAGGGTGGACATGTCATTAACAGCCTTTGGCACGTTAACAGCATTAATATCTCCAGAACATTGGGCAGCAGCGACGGGGGAAGAATTGGCTACGGTCAGATGTACCCTTGATGGTGAATCCTCATCCCCTGAAATTGAACTTGATAGAGTAAATAAATGTAGAGAAATAAAGTCGACCAAGAATGAAGCTGAATGTAGGTACAAAACAATTTGAGAAGTCTGACTAATGGTACATTTGTAAAACACTGTGACGCAGAAGGTGGGGAGGATCCACTCACCATCCATATCCATATCCGAGTCATCGGACACAATTAGCTCAGTTGAAGCTTCCTCATTTTTGCCTTGAGGGCCACCATCCGGGCCGCCTTGTGGCTTGGCAGGTGACTGTGCAGTTGCAGGAGCAGCTGGCGGGGAGGGGGGCATAAGAGGGGGCGAAGATGGTGGTGGTGGCGGCGGGGGCAGCGGAGGGGGAGGTGGCAGGTCTTCTGGAGCAATGCTTGGTGGCCGCGGCGGCGGTGGAGGGAGAGACCCTGGCATGGGATACTGCGGAGGGGGCTGCTGCTGGTACATACCTTGCGGCGGCGGCGGTGGCCCTGGCATCGGCATATGCCCGAAACCCCTCTGCTGCTGTGGTGGCATTGGCATGTGGTTCATCTGGCCGAGGTGGGCGTAGGGGTAGGCCTGATTCTGATACGGCTGGTACTGCCCAGGCGGCGGGCGCATTGCTGGGGGCTGCTGCTGGTACTGCCCCAGCGGCGGCGGTGGTGGTAACGGTTGGTGCTGGAAGCCAGCCGTGGGTCCAGCTTGCGGTTCTTGGGGCGGGGGCGGGGGCGGTGGTTGCTGCGACAGCGGCGGCGGTGGTGGCAGCGGTGCGGCATGACGGAAGTGCGGGTTAAAGCCCCCTCCTTGGCCGTACATCCCAGGCTGGGAGTCCAAAGTAACCCTCTCTCAAATCTCCTGCAAAATAGTGGTAGAAGATGAGAAGGAGATAAATCGAACAAGTAGAAGGATACCCATTCCAGAACCCCAAACCCTATTATTAACGAAATCGTGCAAGGATCGAAACCAAGAACCGGGTGTGGATGTGTGCGCCAAGGGGAGGGGAGAGGGGACTCGAAATTACCTCCCGCGAGTTGGGTTCGAATTGGGATCGAAGCGAAATCTCCGGAGGTTCGTCGAGGGTGCGGAGCTCGCCGCCTCCAGAGTCGGGACGAACGGGAGGAGACGGCGGCGCGCGGCGGGCGGGGTTGGGATGCGACCGGCGGACGAGGTTGGGGAGTGGGACGGGTGGATTGGGAGAAGGAACCAGCTCAGCTCAGCTCACAACGGGTTGGGTCGGGGTGGGTCGGGTCGGATCGGATCGGCTTCGCGATCGGTCGGGTGCCCGCGTGGTATACGGTTCCAAACTAGGATGTAAACGCATCGGATCGCATCGGATATTGCTCTTACAATATTCTTGGACATTCTTTAGGACGCGGATTTAGATGCGGATTATATCAGATTACGGATATGGAGCGGATTCGGATCGGACTCGGATTGGAAGCGGATTATTAAGAAAATATACATATAAAAAATTGATGTATGCTTTTTTATGTAAAATATGTTTGTAATTATATACTATAGCTAAATGTACACACTTGTTCGTACAACAAAGCAAATTATGTTCTAATAGAATACATATTTTGACCGTTGAACTAACTATATTGTCTAAATATTTAGGATTGGGCTAGTTTTCTCGGATTATCCTCTTTGTGCACCTCGGATAATCCGCAAAAAATGGCGGATAATCCGTATCCGTCGGATAGTATCAATACCATATCCTCTACCGTATCCGCCGGATATCCGCTTGATCACTATCCGCATCCGTATTCATATCCGGCGGATTTCTAAAAATACATATCATACCCTCAAAAACGGATACGAATGCGGATTCGGAGCGGAAATTATCCGTACCATTTACATTCGTACTTCCAATGGCATTTGTGGTCTTCAAAAAGTTTGTACGTTTCTGCCGTAAATTCGAATTATAAGAGCATCTCTAACATGTGCCAAAATTTAAAATAACCACTAATTTGCGGGTTTGGTTATAAAAACAATGAGTAGATCCTGTAAACGAGGTGACTCGTAAAAAAAAAAGTAAGACGCGCGCAAAAAAAAAACGCTCGTGGGCCTGTGAATACAAGGGCTCGGAGGCCGAACTGAACGAGAACCCTCACTTGCATCATATCTAGGGCGCGTTGAAGTTTCACTCTCCCCACCCGCTCGCCCTTTCCCCTCTTCCGTGTGCCGCCACCAGACTCTATCACCGCCGTCGCCCGATTCGGCCGCATCCACCTACGCCGAGCTCCCCTCGGTTGCCCCACATCCCGCCCACGCCCTCACCTCCGTGGCCCGCCCGCCGCCGGGCCACCCAATTCGAGGATGAACTCAGCGGAGGAGTTCAACGACGTTGATTTGTATGATACGTCCTCCTCGGACGATTCCGACATCGAGGATCTGCTCCAGGAGGATGGCGGCGAGACCACCATCCTCATCCTCGATGTCAAGGAGCTGGAGGAACGCGCGAGCCTGCTGAATCGGAGGCGCGGCTCGGTGATTGGCCACAACTACATCCAACGAAAGCGTGCCCTTGGACACGCCAGTCTCATTGACGACTACTTCGTGGAGGTACCTACCTATCTGGCTCATCTATTACGTAAGAGGTACGTACCGTATGCGGCATAGTTTGTTAATGAGAACCGTCGAGACTTGCGAAGAAAACTCAACGTACTTCAAGCAACGTAGAAACGCTGCCGATGAGATTGGTTTTACCGCCTATCAAAAAATCTCGCCTACTATGAGGGTGATTGCATATGGCGTCCCTCTGAATTACACCGATGAGTATCTTCGAATTGGTGAAGATACAACCATCGAGTCTGCATGTAGGTTTGCTAGGATGATTATCAAGTTGTTTGGTCCAACATATCTTCGAGCTCCCAATGAAGATGATACAAAAAGATTGATGGGGATGAATAAGAAAAGAGGTTGGCCGAGAATGTTTGGTAGTGTTGATTGTATGCATTGGACATGGAAGAATTGTCCAAAGGTGTAAGGGTATTTTACCATTATCCATTATTTTCGTAACAATGACACCGTTGTTAGAGTAATTGGACTAATACATGTATATGAGATTATTCTCACGTATTAGCTAAATAGGCATAATGGTGTATCAATGGAACAAGAAGGTAAAGGGACACCGCCCACTTCGAAAAAAATGAAGACTCAGCCTCTGGCCGGCCTGTGGACCCCCTACATGTTCTGTATGTCTTCGATCCGCCCCGGTCACGGCCCAGCGCCAGGTTCGGTTTGGACCGGCCGGTCCGGCCTCACGCCCGGCCACGCCGGCCTGTGGACCGGCCTCCCTGGCACGCACCGGCTCGTGCTCTAGTGACAACCGGGGACATGTTCTGTATGTCTTCGATCCGCCCCGGTCAAGGTGATACGTCTCCAACGTATCTATAATTTCTGATGTTCCATGCTAGTTTTATGACAATACCTACATGTTTTGTTCACACTTTATATCGTTTTGATGCGTTTTCCGGAACTAACCTATTAACAAGATGCCGAAGTGCCAGTTCCTGTTTTCTGCTGTTTTTGGTTTCAGAAATCCTAGTAAGGAAATATTCTCGGAATTGGACGAAATCAAAGCCCATTATCTTATATTTCACGGAAGCTTCCAGAGAGCCAGAGAGGGACCAGAGGGGAGCCCTGGGTGACAAGGGATTAATTTGTCAATGCCTACGGGTTGTAGACTAGGGTTTAGTTTGGAAGTAGAGGGCAAGTAGATCTCGAAGGTTTCAGCCGAAAAGTACTCGACGATATGAAAACTAGGGTTTGTAAGACAATGATTCGATGCTTTCTTTGTCCCTCGGCTCCCCCTTATATAGGAGGTGGAGCCGAGGGATTCGTGATGTACAAGTTACAGAGTCCGAAGGTTTCTAACTCATCCCGCAAGATTACAAATAATGCTTCCTATTACAACTCTAGCTTTCCTTAATAGTATCTTGGGCTTCTGAATCTTCTTATCCTTCGGGTCGTGGGCCTTCAGTAAACCCCGGGTACCTTTTTCGGCAGGCCCATTGGGGATGCCTATGTCAGTAGCCCCCGAGATTTTGCTTGAATCATAGAGTCAGGGAAAATCTCCACTGTTTATATTTACTCGACAACTTTAAACTTCTCTATATTTCTTCATATGAATTTCTATATTGTACATGGATAATGGTAGTTGGGGCTAGTTCATCTGACAGATCAGGTACTAGTTAACTGCTCTAGTGGCAATCCGCAAAAACCTACTTCAAAATCACGTCCCTGGACATGATCTCGGGATACTGGTGTAAACTTCGACAGGTGCCGCTTAAGGTCTTACCATTCTGTCGAGTCACAGTCATATTTATCGGGTACCTAACGCGTCCGTTAGGATTTTTTTTCGTATCTGTTGATACGGATAAAAGTAGCAAACCGACGTCAGAGACGGCGCCACGCCACACAGAACGGATATGGGGTCTTACCTTCGCAAAGTTTTGCGGCATTCAGAAATTGTTCGCAACTTTAGCGTTCTGAGAATATATTGTCGAGTGCTTATTCGGCTGTTGGAATGGCACATTTTATTGAGTCAACGGATGACTTATATTGACCTCCCGATGGGAGTATATGTAGAGTTACTTATAACTCAAAATATACTCTCTTGTTCTTCTATCTTTCTTCTTTTCTCTTCTTCTTCTTTTTTTTATAATTTCATCGGGCACGCGAACAGCGCTCCCGATGGGAGTAGCCCCCGAGGCTACAGCCAAGGACTTGTGCTTGGGTGTAGGCTCCACGCCTTATGCCGCTATATTTTCTTTTCTCTCCCGATATTTTCAAATCTCTCGGGTGCGCGAACAGTGCTCCCGATGGGAGTAGCCCCCGAGACTATGAACAAATATTTGTATTTGATCATAGGCTCACATCATTTCTATTTTGTCTTTCTCGAACTTTTCATTTTTTTCAGAGTAGCCCCCGAGCGTTTGATCAAAAACTTGTATTTGATCAAAGGCTCTCCAATATTTTTTGCTGTCGCCTTTTTTATGAAGCTATTAAGTCGAATTTTTCTCTTGCTAAAATGATGTCATTGCTGACGATAGCCACGACCGTAGTTCCTGGAAATCGCGAGATGTTCTCTCTCGCTGCCTTGCGGGCCCAAATTACGCATCGTTCTGACACGTCGTGCAAGTGGGGGACACACGTCCTCCGCTTTTCCTGGTGCACGCACTGTAACTCCTCCAGGGTGAAATTACTTTTTTACCCTTGTTCCACGTGTACATCATCTGCCACACACTTTTTCCATCCAACGGTACGCCGCTTCACCGCACCTCTATTTAAGGTCTCCTTCTTCTTCCTCCAGCACTTTCGCTCGCGCCGCTCCTCTGCTCTCCTCTGCAAAAATCTCCTCTTGCGCCCCACAGTTCCCTGAGCTCAACTTCTCTCGAGCCGCACTCCTGCGCCATTGTTGATGCCACCGCGCAAACTAACCAGGCACAGCACGCCGGAATCAATGATGGCTTCCGCAGATCTGGGGAGCGCTGAGTGGGAGAGATCCAAAATCACTGCCCAAGACATCAACCTCCTGAAGAAACTGGGGATCAGCAAGAAGCCCAAGGCGCTGTGCTTCCCCAGCGAAGAGAGCTACCCAACTCCTCCAATGGAGTATCGGGTTAGTTTCGTTGATCATCTCATCCGCGGCCTTTCTGCCCCCATTCACCCTTTTCTTCGGGGGTTGCTTTTTGTTTGTGGACTGCAACTTCATCACCTCACACCCAATTCTATACTCCACATTTCCATTTTCATCACCCTCTGCGAATCCTTCCTCGGCGTCCAGCCTAACTGGGTGTTGTGGAAGCTCATTTTCTTTTGTCGCCGCAACGGCTCTCCCAATGTCGCCTATAACATAGGCGGCGTTGTTATCTGCGTTCGCCCTGATGTCGATTATTTCGATGTCAAATTCCCTGACTCAGTTCAAGGGTGGCGCAAGAAGTGGCTGTACATTCATGAGGAAAATCATGGATGTGTTGAAGACAACATCCCTCCTTTTGATGGTGCCGAGAAAATCTATCGCCGCCGCTCCTGGGATGCAGAGGCTACCGATGAAGAAAAAACGGCGACGGAGGCATTGATGACCCGCATCCACGAGCTGCAAAACACCCGCGGCAAAGAGCTGTCGGGTATTCAAATCACGGCATATTTCCTTAGAATCAGAGTGCAGCCTCTGCATGCTCGCAAAAATCCCCTCTGGAAGTATGCTGGCGACAATGATGTGGATCGGTTGTCGGTGGATTTAGCGGTCAAGGATTTAGAAAAACTTGTCCGGAAAATCTCCTCCCTCAGCAAGAAAGATCTTGTCCCTTCTTCTTGTCGCGTAAAACCATATAGCGCCACCAATGCGCTTCCTGAGGTAACCTTTGTCGACTTGCTCATTTTTGTTTGACATTCTTCCCATAACTCTTTTATTGACATCTCTCTTTGTTTGTTTGTTTTTTATAGAACCATCCAGACCTTGTCTCTCTTCCTCCCCTTCCCGAAGGTGGAGAAGTCGACGAACGAGCTGTTGTCACTGCTGACAACCAAGATGCTCCTTGCCTTGAGAATGAACCCGCAAGTTCTCGAAAATCTGCGGGATCCTCTGAAAAGGAGGCTGTCTCTGAGGCTACCGCATCGGCACAGTCTCCTCCTCCTGCTGTTTCTCCATAGAACAAAAGGAAGAGGACAAATGTCGAAGATTCTGGCACCTCCAAAGCCGAAGAAGCTGCTCCTTCACGTCGGAAGGCAGCTTTTGATCCATACCTTGAAGCCCTCGTCAGTTCGTAAGTCACCCTTTGTTTCTTACTGTTTTTCTACTTGAAGATTTTTGTCTATCTTGCTTCTTATACTGCCGCCATTTAATCGTAGTGGTGACGAGGAAGAAATGCCAGCTTTTGATGCGACTGCTCGAACGAGTACATCGCATACTCTAGTTGTTTCTGAAGTGCAAGTTGAAGGAGAAGAATCTTTGCCTCCTCAACAAAACACCGACGAACCTGCTCCTCCTGCAAGCCCCTTGTCCCTTCACCAAAAAGGGCGAGGGTTGAAACAATCACAGAGCCTACCCTACAATTGGGTAGTTCCTCGACTCCTCTTCTGGACGATGTAAGTTCTTGAACGTTTTCTGATGCTATCGATATTTTCCCTGTTTGCTTCTTTTTATTTTGTGCTATCGCACTTTTGTTCCCTACCGACACTTTCTTTCTCTATCTTTCTTTAATAGCCTTTGATTAAGGAGTTCATCCGCTTCGGTGCCCAATTCGTTGGGTATCGCGAGTATGCCAGCAAAGCTGAAGGTACTGACTTCTTGATTCTCTTTGCCCATGACTTCTTGCTCCTGTTTCGTCGTGATTTTGACTTATTTTTGACTATTTTGGCAGAAAAACTTGCAGAGGCCAACAAACATGCCGACACGCTTGCTCAGAAATTAGAGCAAAGTGAGGAGGCTCGTAAGAAGGCTGAATCTGATGCTAGTAAAGCTAGGGCAGAGGCTGACAAGGCCAAAGCAGAAGCTGCTGGTATCGAAGAACTTCAGAAGAGGCTTCATGACGCCGAGACTGCCTTGAGCGAGCATAAAACCACACAAGCTGCTCGCGAAGAGGCAATTCTCAAGCGCTTGGATTCGCAAAACCGTCGCTTTGTCAGTAAGTACCCGATCTATTTTGCATTCTTTGGACTTGCTTTTCTTTACTTGATTGTTGACCAACACATTTTTTCCTCGACAGGGAAAACAAACCAAGAATTTGAACTTGAAGATCCTGACAATGATCCTCTTCTTGACGCGCTTTCTTTCCTTGAGTTTCACGGAACAGAAGCGCGCGAAGGCATTGATCAAGCCCAGGAAGGATTGTCGCGGCTTTACCCTTACTTCTTCCCGAAGAAAAAGGAACCCGCGACTTTTCTTGCTCTTGCCAAGGACTTTAATCCGCCAGAAGATCTTGGACTGAAGTTGCGCCAAGAAAATATGAAGGTTGCCGTTGAAAGCACTGTCGCCTTGGTTGCTGACAGCCAGCAGAATATCGACTGGACCAAAGTTGGCGACACACAGGAGATGGAGACCACGAAGTGGCGATCGCTGATCAAGGCTGCGAAGCCCAACACAAAGAAGATCCTTGCCTATCTTGGATTCAAGCCCACTCCTGCTCCTAGCTCGTCGAAGCCGGAGGTCTAGTAGAATGTCCTTATCTTTTTCTGTTTTTATTTTTGCTGCCTCTTTTGATGTTGTCATCGCAGTAGCTCTGGCGACAACTGTCGTAGTAATTCTTTTGAAAAACTCCCTCTGTAATACCTGTGTAAATTTCCCGAAGATTAATGGAATTCTATGTTGCGTGATCATTGATACTGAAATTTTCTTTTCCAGTTGATATTTGATAACTACTCCGCAAATCCTCATCCTGCCGATACTTTTCCTGCTTCCTCCTTCTCGAAGAAAACTCCTGTCGATGATAACCTTATCGAAGGTTCTTCGAGTAAACATTCCTCGCAAGATTTGCAAGAGCTTCGCCAGCAACTTCAATCCATGAAAAAACAAATGCTTGTACTAATGGAACAGTCTCGAAGATCTTTAGAAAAGGAAAAAATTGCTCTTCAACAGGCCCAGGATGCTATGGCTGTGAAGGATGCCGCGGTTGCTGAGGCTACCGAAGCTTCTTCCCGAGAAAATTATATGCTTCAACTGATGACTGACGCCAGCCTGGATATGACAGGTATGCTTCATGTGTTTAACCATGCTTGATGTCGTTCCTGCTATTGTTCCTTCTTTAATAATTTCTCCGCTGAAACAGGCTCATTTTTGGATACTGCTGCCGAAGATCAACGTGTTGAAGCTCGAGCCAATGTACTACTCAGACTTGCTACACAACATGGTTCTAACTTTTGGGTAACGCCTGAGCGTACTCGCCAAATTGTCAGATTCCAAGATCGCGCGGCTCAGGTCCGTGATTTTCTCGACTTCTGTACAAGGACCTTGTTTTTGGTTTATGGGACCATGTTTCCGCGCAACAAGATGCCAGAAACTCTTCCTGCTTTGATGGAAAAATTTCGAGATGCTCCTCGAATCCATGGCTTTGTGCGGGCCCAACTATCTGCTGGCGCAAGATTTGCTATGATGATGATAAAAAATTGCTATCCAAAATTGCCCATGGATCAAGTTGTTTCTAAGTGTCTGGCCAAGATGTCGAAAAGGAAAAGAAACATGGGCAAAATTGACGATATTGTGACTCCTGTAGCAGAAGATATGATGGATGAACTTCTTCGGATGGACGCTGAGTTCTTCGTGAAGGGTAGCTATGCTGAGCATAGTACTCGTGCTACAAACGAGCGAATAACCATAGATCATGTGCTAGGCCTCCACTGAGGGTTTTTCTTTTATCTTGCTGTACTTTCTCCATTGTTGCTTCTTGTATATTGTGAGCATAATCTATATTGTAAAGCTGCCAAACATGTATATGTATTTTTTATTTATTTTTGATCGTCAAGCCCCTGAGTGTTTTGGTGGCGACTTTCTATACTGTTTTTTGCGAGGTTTTGAACCAAGGCAATTGAGTATACTATTTTTATGGGTGTTAGCCCCTGATCTTTTATTTGGCGAGGTGTTTTGTACCAAGGCGAAATATTTTTTGCAAGGTGAGTTCATCTATGTTGTGTATATTTTGTACCCTCGAAGGCGTTAGCCCCCGAGCGTGTCGAAGAAAAAAGATGTATCTCATCACTATCTTTTATTATATTGCAGCACCGCGAGCCCACCTCATTAAAAACCTTTCCAGCCCCACTCGGTGCCCTGAAAAGGAAAAGAGTGCGTATGAAAACTCGCGGGCGTTTCAGTATATTGTATTTTTACAAGGGAGGACTATATTTTGGCTCTAAGCGTAGAACCGCCTGAGCTGCGCCACGTTCCAGGGGTTTTTCTCGGGAATCCCTGTCTTCTTGTCCTTGATCCTGTACGCTCCTCCTTCAATTACTTCTGTGACAACATAAGGGCCCAGCCATGGCGACTCGAGCTTTTTAGTACTTTTTTGATTTAACCGTAGGACCAAATCTCTGACCTGGAAAGATCTTGGCCTTAATCGTCGGTTGTGGTAGTTTTTGAGGTCCTGCTGGTACTTGGTGACTCGTGAGAGTACTTCATCTCGAGCTTCGTCGAGTGCATCCACGTCGTCCTCCAAAGCTCTTCTTGAGGTTTCTTCGTCATATTCTCTGACTCTTGGGGAGTCATGTTCTATTTCGATTGGTAGTACTGCCTCAGCTCCATGGACTAAGAAGAACGGAGTTTCTTGTGTCGCCGTGTTTGGTGTTGTTCGAATAACCCACAAGACACTTGGCAATTCTTCTGGCCAGGTATGTCGAGCCTTTTCAAGTGGTCCTAGCAGGCGCTTTTTGATACCGTTGCAGATGATACCATTGGCTTTCTCGACTTGGCTGTTGGTTTGCGGGTGCCCAACTGACGCGAAGTGCAATTTGATGCCTACTTCTGCGCAGTATGCCTTGAATTCCTTGGACGTAAAGTTACTGCCATTATCTGTGACGATGCTGTGAGGTACTCCAAATCCAAAAATGATGCCCTTCACGAATTTGACTGCTGATTCTCCATCTGGTGAATTTATCGGCTTTGCTTCTATCCACTTGGTGAATTTATCGACAGCAACCAACATGTACTCGTATCCTCCTGGCGAAGCCTTGTGTAATTTTCCCACCATATCGAGACCCCATTGAGCGAACGGCCAAGACAATGGTATTGGCATCAGCCCTGCTGCTGGAGAGTGGGGTTTTGCGGCGAATCTTTGGCACGCGTCGCAGGTCCGTACTATTTCCTTTGCATCCTCGATTGTTGTCAACCAGTAAAAACCAGCCCGAAAAACTTTGGCCGCAATAGCTCGACTGCTCGCGTGGTGACCACATATTCCCTCGTGTACATCCTTTAAGATTATCCTTCCTTCTTCGGGTGTAACGCACCTTTGCAGCACGCCTGAAATACTCCGCTTGTATAACTCCCCTTTGACCACTGTAAAGGCTTTGGATCGTCGAATAACTCGCCTTGCTTCAACTGGGTCGTCGGGTATTTCTTTTCGTAGGATATACGATATATACACTTGCATCCATGGGACTTCCACCATCATCACCAGCTCCTGGTCCTCTTCTTCATCTGGAGCTTCATTGAGAGGCGCCGAAGTTTTCTCCTCCTTCTTTTTCTTCTGCGCCTTCTTTGGCTTTGTGGATCTCTCAGCTATCTCTTCCCAAAACACACCTGGCGGGATTGCGAGGCACTGCGACCCGATATTTGCGAGAACATCGGCTTCATCGTTGCTCAGTCTACTGATGTGATTTACTTCGCATCCATCAAACAGCTTCTCATGCTCGTTGTACACTTCCTTGTATGCCACCATGCTATCATTGACTGCATCACATTGGTTCATAACCTGCTGAGCTACCAATTGTGAGTCGCCAAAGATTTTTAGTCGAGTTGCACCACAAGCTTTCGCCATCTTCATCCCATGTATAAGAGCTTCATATTATGCTTCATTATTGGATGCGTTTGGGAACGTCATCCGTAGGACATACTTTAATTTGTCGCCTTCAGGTGATATGAGTATCACTCCTGCACCAGCTCCTTGTACTCTCTTGGATCCATCGAAGTTCATGGTCCAAGTTCTCGACAAATCTGGGGGTCCTGTATTTTGTAGCTCCATCCACTCTGCAATGAAATCTAGCAGAATTTGCGACTTGATTGCTTTTCTTTTTTCATACGTGATGTCCCGAGGGGAAAGTTCTATTCCCCAAAGGGAGACACGCCCTGTAGCTTCTGGATTGTTCAGTATATGTGATAGAGGTGCTTCGTTGACCACTATTATCGGGTGTGCCGAAAAATAGTGGCGCAATTTTCTTGCTGTCGTGAATACTCCATATGCTAACTTCTGGTACTGCGGGTACCGCTGTTTGGAAAGCGATAAAACTTCACTGATGAAATATACCGGCCTTTGCACTCCATGGAGTTTTCCTTCTTCTTCTCTTTCAACGACTAGCACCGTGCTAACCACCTGAGGTGTGGCTGCGATGTATAGCAGGAGAGGTTCCTTCTCTTTCGGTGCCACCAAGATTGGTGGTGTCGAAATTGTGCGCTTCAAATCCTCGAAGGCTCTATCGGCCTCTTCGTTCCACTGGAATTTCTCCCCTTGCTTGATTAAAGCATAGAACGGTAACGCTTTTTCTCCCAGCCTGGCGACAAATCTGCTTAAAGCTGCGACTCGCCCAGTTAGCTGCTGTATTTCCTTCAATTTTGTTAGCTTCCTCATTGTTACGATAGCTTGGATTTTTTCGGGATTTGCTTCAATTCCTCTTGTTGAAACTAGAAAACCAAGAAGTTCTCCTGCAGGGACGCCAAAAGAACACTTCGTCGGGTTCAACTTGAGGCAGAACTTGTCGAGGTTGTCGAAAGTTTCCTTCAGATCCTCGATTAGCGTCGTCCCCTTCTTTGATGTTATGAAGACATCGTCGATGTACACTTGTACGTTTTTCCCAATTTGTATCGCCAAGCACTTCTGCATCATCCTCTGGTATGTTGCTCCCACGTTTTTCAGACCAAAAGGCATTGTTCTGTAACAAAATACGCCATAAGGTGTGATGAACGCTGTTTTGACTTCATCTTTTTCTTTCAATCTGATCTGGTTGTAGCCAGAATATGCATCCATGAAGGAAAGACGTTCACATCCTGCCGTGGAGTCGATGATTTGATCGATCCTCGGGAGGGGGAAGTGATCCTTTGGACAATGTTTATTCAGACACGTAAAATCGACGCACATGCGAAGGACTTTAGTGTTTTTCTTCGGCACCAACACTGGATTTGCTACCCATGTGGCTTCTGTATGCAGTTCCTTGATAAAGCCAGCTTCTCTTAGTCGATCGATTTCCGACAGCATAGCTTTGCGGTTTGGCTCCGAAAAAAGCCGCAAAGGTTGTTTTATTGGTCTCGCTAATGGATCCAAGTTTAGGTGGTGCTCGGAAAGTTCCCTGGGTACTCCTGGCATGTCAGCTGGACACCATGCGAAGATTTTCCAGTGCTCACGGAGGAACTCGACGAGCGCGCTTTCCTATGCGAGGTCCATGTCGTTTGCAATGGACGTCGTCTTTTTCGGGTCTGTCGGGTGAATCTGCACCTCCTTAGAATTTTTCTCAGTGTTGAAAGTTGATTCTTTATTTGGCCTTCCTACATCTGGCAACACATCATAGTCAGTCGTGAGCCTTGACTCCATGTACTCCGCTTGCATCCCGAAGGTTTCTGACAGTCGATGAAAATCCTTATCACATTTATCGGCTAACGCAAAGCTTCCTTTAACTGTGATTGGTCCCTTAGGTCCAGGCATCCTCCACAACAAGTACGTGTAATGTGGGACAGCCATAAACCTAGCATATGCTGGGCGCCCCAACAAAGCGTGGTACTGTGATGGAAAATCCATGACTTCGAACTCCAATCTCTCTATCCTGTAATTTTCTCGGGTCCCAAACTAAACGTCGAGGTTGATCTTCCCCAGCGGATAACTTGGCTTTTCTGGCGTAATTCCGTGGAAACGCGTATCAGTTGGCTTCAGATTTGCTAGAGATATATTCATCTTCCTTAATGTATCTGCGTACATAAGGTTTAGACTGCTGCCTCCATCTATGAATACTCGAGATACGTCGAATCCCGCGACATCGCTGGTAAGATAAGTGCTGACTGCCCTGGTCGAGGAACTTGCTGTGGATGATCCGCTATTGTGAAGCCAATATCTTGCCCTGACCAATTAAGATACTCAACCGTTGGTGGAGGCATCTTCTCTGCCATGAACACCTGTCGCGAGATTACTTTCTGAGCTCTATTGGATGGCCTGCCTTTCTGAATCATCGAGACCGCTCCATTGGAATTGGGATCAACATAAGGCGGTGGTGCAGGTGCTGCCGCAATTCTGAGCTGATGTCGATTATCGTCTGTAATTGCGGGAGGAGGTGGCAGGTGAATCTCACTCCTGGGTCCTTGTGGATTTCTGTGTGCTGCCTGAGCATTGGCATGCCCTGCCCACCTTAACATTGCCTGAAAATTTCGGCAATCCTTTTGCAGGTGTCCTGACTGTCGTTTTCCATTATTGTCGAGATAAAAATGCATCTGACACGGCCCGTTCATCATCTCTTCGGGAGACACGAAAGGTCTCTGGAACCTTGACCCTGTATTTTGCCTGTTGTTTCGAGAGTCCTCTCTGTTGTCGCCTCGATGTTCGTTGCTCCTCTGGTAATCATCTCTATTGTTTCCTCCGGCGCTTGCTCGGAAGCCAGCCGAAATTTTCCCAGGAGCGTCATAGCCTGAGTACTGCCGAGGAAATCGTCGCCTATTTTGATAGTTTCGGCCACGGTCCTCCTCTGGTGACCTATGTCGTTTGTTGTGAACAACATCTTCTCCATCTGCCCATCTGTTTGCTATCTCCATTAATGTAGATACTGTCTTTGGGTTAGTTCTCCCCAAGTCCTCGACAAAATCTCCTCGCCTGATTCCTGCGACAAACGCATCTATCGCTCTCTCGTCAGATATATTCTCTGCCGAGTTTTTGATGATATTCCTCCTTTGGATGTATTTTCTCATTGATTCATCTGGCTTTTGTCGACACGCCCTTAATTCCTCTAGCGATGCGGGTTTTTTGCAGGTGGACCGGAAATTTTTGACGAATACGTCCTCGAAACTATCCCAGCTATCGATAGATCATGGAGGAAGCTTTTTTATCCAAGATCGCGCGGCTCCACTTAGATGCACTTGGATGCTTTGCATAGCTGTTGCTCTGGTTCCTCCTGTGAGTTTCACCGTCTCGAGGTAATCAACTAGTCAATCCTCTGGATCTTGCAGGCCGTCGAATTTTTTGAAGTTATCAGGCAATTTGAACCCTGAAGGGACCCGAGTTTTTCGGACCCTCCTTGTGAAGCATGGCAAACCGCACATATCCTCGTCGTTTAGCTCTGGGGAATGCCTCTGTTCCCTTCTACTTTGCCGTGCTCTGTCCACCCTTGCTTGCGCTGCCGTGTCTCTTGCTCCACTTGTTCCTTCGGGAGCCGCTGCTGCTGCCGCGGGTCGTGGACTATTTTGCCTTGCTGCTTCTTCGGGAGGTGTTGATGCAAACGCCGTTCCCATGGCTCCGACTCCTGCCATTGCCATGTTGTACAATGCCTCCCTTGGATCTCCTGGAGGTGGCCTGGATGCAAGGATAAAGGCCTGTGTCGCCATATACCCAGCTTCTGGTGTCTTGGGGATAATATTCCCTCTCGTGTCTATCGACATAAAAGACATGTCGAGGTTTTGAACCAAGTGCTCTCTTTCTCCTTCAGGTATATGTTGCATCCTTGACCTTGCTCTGTTCTGAGCTTCCCTGTGGCTATCTCCCGAAGTTCTAGATTGTCGACTCAGCTCTGCTCTTCGCCTGCTTGACGCGGAGGCTGCCTCCTTTCTTCTGTTCAGAGCAGTTGTCTGTTTTTCCAATTCCCTTGCAGCTCGTGCGAGCCTATATTGATATGCTTGCAACTCCTCTGGTGTGGCTGTTGTGGCCATTGGTTCTGAGCCATCCATAGCTCTTACAGCTCTATCCCATGCTGTTTGCGGGAGTTGAACCCTGACACGAGGCGTAGGTCCGACATATTTGTTGCCTAGACCTCGTCGTAAATCAGAGGGATCGACGTATGGATTTCCCAAATCGTCGAAAGCCTCAGACGTTTCATCCTGATCGCGGCTTGGCTCTCCGATGGCATAAATCTGATGGTATTTTGTATTCAGATCTATGCTGGGTTTGGTGAAACCATCATAAAGATTGGTGAAGACCTTGCCCACTGTAGTGGATTTGTCGATGAAGCTAAAGTTGTCGACACTGCTCGAGCCATCGCTTATATAGGAGTCCGCGGATAACTCGAAGGACATGTCGTTGAAGATCTTGGTGAGCTTTTCGCTTGCCCTGGTGCTGATGAAGCGTGGCGATGAAGTCTCCTCTTCGCCTGACTCGATTGATGATGTTGAGCTCAAAAAATCGGAATCGACCGCCGATAATCCCGACGAGATCGGAATTTCGAGACGATACGTTCCCTCTTTCTCGACGCGAAAGTGGAATCTTCCGAACGTCATCTCCATAGGCTCCTCCAGATACGCATATGCATCCAAACGGGAGGGCGGGTGAGGAACAAAATCGACAAGACCAGTTGCAATCTGTTTACCTCGATCCATCGCGTTGCTTGCTGTTGATGAAGTCGACGATCTTGAACGTGCCATCGAGATCAGATCCTTGACGCCTCTAATCCCCACAGACGGCGCCAATTGACAAGGGATTAATTTGTCAATGCCTACGGGTTGTAGACTAGGGTTTAGTTTGGAAGTAGAGGGCAGGTAGATCTCGAAGGTTTCAGCCGAAAAGTACTCGACGATATGAAAACTAGGGTTTGTAAGACAATGATTCGATGCTTTCTTTGTCCCTCGGCTCCCCCTTATATAGGAGGTGGAGCCGAGGGATTCGTGATGTACAAGTTACAGAGTCCGTGAAGGTTTCTAACTCATCCCGCAAGATTACAAATAATGCTTCCTATTACAACTCTAGCTTTCCTTAATAGTATCTTGGGCTTCTAAATCTTCTTATCCTTTGGGTCGTGGGCCTTCAATAAACCCCGGGTACCTTCTTCGGCAGGCCCATTGGGGATGCCTATGTCACTGGGGGCCCCACACATGGTGGCGGCGCGGCCAGAGGGGGGGCGCGTGGACCCTCGAGAACCCCTCCGACTCCGCCTCTTCGCCTATAAGATGCCTCGTGACCTAAATCTTCGACACGGATTGACGAAACTCCAGAAAACCTTCCAGAGCCGCCGCCATCGCGAAACTCCAATTCGGGGGACAGAAGTATCTGTTCCGGCACCCTGCCGGGACGGGGAATTGCCCCCGGAGTCATCTCCATCGACATCACCGCCATCTTCATCGCCATCGCTGCTTCTCCATGATGAGGAGGGAGTAATTCTCCCCCGAGGCTGAGGGCTCTACCGTAGCTATGTGGTTCATCTCTCTCTTTGTGATCTAGTTGAATATCATCTATGTGCTACTCTAGTGATGTTATTAAAGTAGTCTATTCCTCCTCCATGATGTAATGTTGACAGTGTGTGCATCATGTAGTACTTGGTATAAGCTATGATTGTGATCTCTTGTAGATTATGAAGTTAACTATTACTATGATAGTATTGATGCGATCTATTCCCCCTTTCATAGCCTGACGGTGACGGTGTGCATGCTATGTTAGTACTCGGTATAATTGCAATGGTCTATCATGCACTCTAAGGTTACTTAAATATAAACTCCGGATGTTGTGGAGCTTGTTAACTCCGGCATTGAGGTGCTCTTGTAACCCTACACAATGAATGGTGTTTGTTATCCAACAAGAGAGTGTAGAGTAGTTTCAGTTATGTGATCAATGTTGAGAGTGTCCACTAGTGAAAGTAGGATCCCTAGGCCTTGTTTCCAAACATCGAATCTCCGTTTATTCACCGTTCTGTTGCATGTTTACTCGCTGCCATATTTTATTCAGATTGCTATTACCACTCATATCCATCCATATTACTTGTATTTCACTATCTCTTCGCCGAACTAGTGCACCTATACATCTGACAAGTGTATTGGGTGTGTTGGGGACACAAGAGACTTCTTGTATCGTGATTGCAGGGTTGCTTGAGAGGGATATCTTTGACCTCTTCCTCCCTGAGTTTGATAAATTAACCTTGGGTGATTCACTTAAGGGAAACTTGCTGCTGTTCTACAAACCTCTGCTCTTGGAGGCCCAACACTGTCTACAGGAAAAGAAGCGTGCGTAGACATCAAGCTATTTTCTGGCGCCGTTGCCGGGGAGGTAAGGTAAAAGCTATTCACATCCTCCGACTACTAAGCTATTTCCTAGCATTGTTGCCGGTGTGTGAGTGCTCGAAGCTATTTTCTTTAGATCCTGCAATTGCATCTTTTTGTTTCTTGTTTTTATTTTCACTAGTTAGGCATAATGGAAAACAACAAAAAATTTAGTGAGCTTTTTAATCTATTTCCTGAGTTAAGACATGAATTATTTGATGCAAAAATTAAAAAACCTATGGAACCTTATTTGCATGCTAGTAGCAATGTTATTATTATGAACGCAATTACTGCTAATGCTATGGAGAAGTCTAAGCTTGGGGAAGCTAGTTTTTATGATCTTTTTAGCTTCCCATCTTTAGGGGAGAAAATTTGCTCTGATAATACTTTATCTCCCATATGCGATAACTCTAATGATGCTTGTGATATTTTAAATCCACCTACTGCAAGTACTGCTTTCAAGATACCCATGAAAATTATTGAACGTGTTATGGATAACCGCTATGAAGGGGATGGAACTGTCCATCCTGGAGATCATTCTTGTTTTTGCATGAATTATGCGGGTTATTCAAGTGTGCAGGTATCTCTATGGATGAAGTGAGGAAGAAACTATTCTCTATTTCGCTGTCTGGTAAAGCGGCGCATTGGTATAAATTGCTGAAGAATAGTCATTCTCTTGGTTGGGAGGAAATTGTACCTCTCTTTTATTCTAAATTTTATCCTCCTCATGAAGTGCATACTGATAGAAATTACATTTATAACTTTTATCCTCGTGATGGAGAGAGTATTTCCCAAGCATGGGGGAGATTGAAGTCACTAATGCTCAAATGTCCCATTCATGAGCTCCCCCATAATGTTATTATTAATATTTTTTATGCAAGGCTTTTAGGACACCACAAGGACTATCTAGATGCCTGTTTGGAGGGATCTTTCACAAGCAAGAAGGTTGAAGCTAGGTGGGATCTTCTTGATCGGATAAAGGAGAACGTTGAAGATTGGAAGAACAACAAAGGTAAAGAGTCAGGTATAAATTATGATTATGAATGCATTGAAACTTATATGGATACTGATAAAACTCGAAATATGAGTGCTACTTATGGTCTTGACTCTCAAGTTGTTGCAAATCTTTATAAAGCTTTTGCCTCTCATTTTGAATTGCCTAAGAAGAATTTTGATAAGTATCATGACCCTTTTAAAGATGCTTGCATAAAGGATGAAATTGTTGTTAATGATTGCAATAAACATGCTCAAACTCCTAAGAATGCTATTTCCTATAAGCATGTTAATTTTTGTGGAATGCATAGACCTTGTGGAATTAATCAAATCGAAGATGAATATTGTATCCATCATATTAATGAAAAAACTAGAAAGTGGTCTAGGGCTCTAGATGATCTTGGTAAAAAAGTTTGTGCCATCTATCCTTTTATTTGTGAACTTTGCCATAGAGTGGGTCATTTTAATTTTCAATGCTCCTCCAATGATAATTCGAACCCCATGAGTGCTGCAAATTTGTATTGTGATGATGAAATTACTCTTAATCAGCATGATGAACTTACTTTATTTTTGTGGTGTGAAGAGTTATCAAGAAAAATCTCTTTGTTACATATGAGTGATCTTGATATTGATGATGTCCTGCATGGGTGTCTTTCTTATTGCATTAATAATTGCCATACAAATGCTTACATACAAAATATTTTAGAAGATGACACTTTTCCAAAATATGATAGGACCGCTGTGTGTTTTGAACTTATTAATGAAAAGGAGGAATCCTCCCAAGTTTCTTCTATTGTTTCTGGAAATAAATCAGGTTATGTGGAGGAGCCTCCCATCAAGCCTCTCCCTCCTAAAGAAGGGAACGAGGAGAATGAGAAGAAGAAGAAGAAGAAGAAGAAGAAGGGAACGAAGAAGAAGAAGAAGGGGAATAAAAAGAAAGAGGTAACAACATATCCCCGCGTGTATGAGATAACGATAGGTAACCATAAGTATGTTGCTCCTGATGATTATTATGATAATGAATCTGAGTACAATGATCTTCCTATGCCCTTTACCTACATTAGTGATCATGATTTGAAAGAGCACACTACTTTTGATATTGAAAATCTCTGGGAAACTAATTCTGAAAATGATGATGTTAATAATTGCCATAGTATCAGTACTATCCATGCTTCCTCCCATAATGATATAGAAAGCTCTAAGCTTGGGGATGAGGTGTTTGAAAATCCTTTTACTACTGATCATTATATGTTTGATACATCTCCTTCTAGTAACAATGATGGTATGGTCACAGATGAACATACTGTGAAAGATAACTATTCTATTTCTTATAATGACACTATGCCTCCAATCTTTGATGATTATTATAAAGAATGCTATGATATAGGTTATAACTATCCTTATGAAACTTGTCATAGTTATGATTGGATTGCCAAAAACAATTCCCTTAGTATGCAACTTGTTTACCATGTTCAAATTCTTGATAATAATCTTGCTCCAATTACTATTAATGAGAAGAACTCTTCTTATGCCAAAATTAATGATACTTTTATGCATATGAACCATGATAAGAATGTTTTAAGTGATGGTTATATTGTGGATTTCATCAATGATGCTACTGAAAGTTATTATGAGAGAGGGAAACATGGTTATATGCATCTTAATAATATTAAGTTTCCCCTCTTTATGTTGAGAATCTTGAAGTTGCGCTTGTGTTGCCTTCCTATGCTTGTCACTTTGTTCTTCATGAATTTGTTTATTCACAAGATTCCTTTTCATAGGAAGCGGGTTAGGCTTAAATTTGTTTTGAATTTGCTTTTTGATTCTCTCTTTTGCTTCAACTCTTATTTCTTGCGAGTGCATCATTAAATTTACTGAGCCCATCTTAATGGCTATAAAGAAAGCACTTCTTGGGATATAACTCATGTTTTTATTTTACTACTGTTTTGTTGTGTCTTGGAAGTTGTTACTACTGTAGCAACCTCTTCTTATCTTTATTTTATTGCATTGTTGTGCCAAGTGAAGTCTCTAATAGAAGGTTGATACTAGATTTGGATTACTCCGTAGAAACAGATTTCTTGCTGTCACGAATTTGGGCAGGGTTCTCTGTAGGTAACTCAGAAATATCTGCCAATTTACGTGCGTGATCCTCAGATATGTACGCAACTTTCATTAGTTTTGATTTTTCTCATCTGAGCAAGTTTAGTGCCCCAGAAAAATTCGTCTTTACGGATTGTTCTGTTTTGATAGATTCTGCCTTTTATTTCACATTGCCTCTTTTGCTATGATTGGATGGATTTCTTTGTTCCATTAACTTTCAGTAGCTTTGTGCAATGTCCAGAAGTGTTAAGAATGACTGTGTCACCTCTGAACATGTGAATTTTTGATTATGCACTAACCCTCTAATGAGATTGTTTTGAGTTTGGTGTGGAGGAAGTTTTCAAGGGTCAAGAGAGGAGGATGATATATGATTAAGAAGAGTGAAAAGTCTAAGCTTGGGGATGCCCCCGTGGTTCATCCCTGCATATTTCAAGAAGACTCAAGCATCTAAGCTTGGGGATGCCCAAGGCATCCCCTTCTTCATCGACAACTTTATCAGGTTCTTCTATTGAAACTATATTTTTATTCCGTCACATCTTATGTGCTTTACTTGGAGCGTCTTTATGTTCTTGTTTTTGTTTTGTTTGAATAAAATTGGATCCTAGCATTCATCGTGTGGTAGAGAGACACGCTCCGCTGTTGCATATGAACACATATGTTCTTAGCTTTATTCTTAATGTTCATGGCGAAGGTTGAAACTGCTTCATTAATTGTTATATGTTTGGAAACGGAAAATGTTACATGTGGTAATTGGTATAATGTCTTGAATAATTTGATACTTGGCAATTGTTGTGCTCATGTTTAAGCTCTTGCATCATATACTTTGCACCTATTAGTGAAGAAATACCATAGAGCTTGTTGAAATTTGGTTTGAATGATTGGTCTCTCAAAAGTCTAGATATTTTCTGGTGAGGGTTTGAACAACAAGGAAGACAGTGTAGAGTCTTATAATGCTTGCAATATGTTCTTATGTAAGTTTTGCTGTAACGGTTCATACTTGTGTTTGCTTCAAATAACCTTGCTAGCCTAAGCCTTGTATTGAGAGGGAATACTTCTCGTGCATCCAAATCCTTGAGCCAAAAACTATGCCATCTGTGTCCACCATACCTACCTACCACATGGTATTTCTCTACCATTCCAAAGTAAATTGCTTGAGTGCTACCTTTAAAATTTCATTCCTTTGTCTTTGCAATATATAGCTCATGGGAAAAATAGCTTAAAAACTATTGTGGTATTGAATATGTACTTATGTATCTTATTTCTTATAAGTTGCTTGTTGAGCGGTAACCATGTTCCTGGGGACGCTATCAACTATTTCACCTTTGTTGAATATCATGTGAGTTGCTATGCATGTTCGTCTTGTCTGAAGTAAGGGCGATTTATCATGAGTTGAATGGTTTGAGCATGCATATTGTTAGAGAAGAACATTGGGCCGCTAACTAAAGCCATGAACCATGGTGGAAGTTTCAGTTTGGACATCAATCCTCAATCTCTTATGAGAATATTATCTGTTGTTGAATGCTTATGCATTAAAGAGGAGTCCATTATCTGTTGTCTATGTTGTCCCGGTATGATGTCTAAGTTGAGAATAATCAAAAGCGAGAAATCCAATGCGAGCTTTCTCCTTAGACCTTTGTACATGTGATACGTCTCCGACGTATCGATAATTTCTTATGTTCCATGCCACATTATTGATGATATCTACATGTTTTATGCATACTTTATGTCATATTTATGCATTTTCTGGAACTAACCTATTAACAAGATGCCGAAGAGCCGATTCTTTGTTTCTGCTGTTTTTGGTTTCAGAAATCCTAGTAAGGAAATATTCTCGGAATTGGACGAAATCAACGCCCAGGGGCCTATTTTCACACGAAGCTTCCAGAAGACCGAAGAGTCAACGAAGTGGGGCCACGAGGTGGCCAGGAGGTAGGGCGGCGCGGCCCAGGTCTTGGTCGCGCCGACCTGTCTCCTGGGCCCCTCGCGACGCCCCTTGACCTGCCTTTCCGCCTACAAATAGCCTTCGTCGCGAAACCCCCAGTATCGAGAGCCACGATACGGAAAACCTTCCAGAGACGCCGCCGCCGCCAATCCCATCTCGGGGGATTCAGGAGATCGCCTCCGGCACCCTGCCGGAGAGGGGATTCATCTCCCGGAGGACTCTACACCACCATGGTCGCCTCCGGAGTGATAAGTGAGTTGTTCACCCCTGGACTATGGGTCCATAGCAGTAGCTAGATGGTTGTCTTCTCCTCATTATGCTTCATTGTCGGATCTTGTGAGCTGCCGAACATGATCAATATCATCTATCTGTAATGCTATATGTTGTGTTTGTTGGGATCCGATGAATAGAGAATACTATGTTATGTTGATTATCAATTTATACCTATGTGTTGTTTATGATCTTGCATGCTCTCCGTTATTAGTAGAGGCTCTGGCCAAGTTTTTACTCTTAACTCCAAGAGGGAGTATTTATGCTCGATAGTGGGTTCATGTCTCCGTGAATCTGGGAGTGACAAACCTCTAAGGTTATGGATGTGCTGTTGCCACTAGGGATAAAACATTGATGCTATGTCCGAGGATGTAGTTATTGATTACATTACGCACCATACTTAATGCAATTGTCTGTTGTTTTCAACTTAATACTGGAAGGGGTTCGGATGATAACCTGAAGGTGGACTTTTTAGGCATAGATGCATGCTGGATATCGGTCTATGTACTTTGTCGTAATGCCCAATTAAATCTCACAATACTCATCATAATATGTATGTGCATGGTCATGCCCTCTCTATTTGTCAATTGCCCAACTGTAATTTGTTCACCCAACATGCTATTTATCTTATGGGAGAGACACCTCTAGTGAACTGTGGACCCCGGTCCAATTCTTTATACTGAAATACAATCTACTGCAATTGTTCTACTGTTCTCTGCAAACAATCATCATCCACACTATACATCTAATCCTTTGTTACAGCAAGCCGGTGAGATTGACAACCTCACACATTTCGTTGGGGCAAAGTACTTGGTTTGTGTTGTGCAGGTTCCACGTTGGCGCCGGAATCCCTGGTGTTGCGCCGCACTACATCTCGCCGCCATCAACCTTCAACGTGCTTCTTGGCTCCTACTGGTTCGATAAACCTTGGTTTCATACTGATGGAAAACTTGCCGCTGTACGCATCACACCTTCCTCTTGGGGTTCCCAACGGACGCGTGTTGTACGCGTATCAAGCTCTTTTTCTGGCGCCGTTGCCGGGGATCTGAAGAAAAGTTACACCACAAAGATCTCTAACTCCCACGTCAACTACACGCCAGCAGCTCTTTTCTGGCGCCGTTGCCGGGGAGATCAAGAAACGCTGCAAGGACTGAATTTTTCTTCACGGAACCTATTGGATTCAGCTGCTGGAGGTACCTTTATGTCCATCACTCTTGGTGAAGCAACAAAGCTTCTTGATAATATGATGATTAATTACTCTGAATGGCACACGGAAAGAGCTCCACAAGGTAAGAAGGTAAATTCTGTCGAAGAAACTTCTTCCTTGAGTGATAAGATTGATGCTATTATGTCTATGCTTGTGAATGATAGGACTAATGTTGATCCTAATAATGTTCCGTTAGCTTCATTGGTTGCTCAAGAAGAACATGTTGATGTAAACTTCATTAAAAATAATAATTTCAACAACAATGCTTACCGAAACAATTCTAGTAACAACTATAGGCCATATCCTTATAATAATGGCAACGGCTATGGTAATTCTTATGGGAATTCTTACAACAATAATAGGAACACACCCCCTGGACTTGAAGCTATGCTTAAAGAATTTATTAGTACACAAACGGCTTTTAACAAATCTGTTGAAGAAAAGCTTGGGAAAATTGATATACTTGCTTCTAAAGTCGATAGTCTTGCTGCTGATGTTGATCTTTTGAAATCGAAAGTTATGCCTCATGAAAATCATAATAATAAAATTGTTACTACAGCAAATGCCATCCAAGTTAGAATTAATGAGAATATAAGATTGATGGCCGAATTGCGTGCTAGGTGGGAAAGAGAAGAAAATGAAAAAGAAGATAATATAGCTAAAGTTTGGACTATTACCACCACTAGTAATGCTAATGCTACACATGTTGCTGCACCTCCTACTATTAATGGTAAAATAATTGGTGTTAGCAATGTTTCCACTTCTAATGCAAAGCGCGAAAAACTGCCTGAAACTGCTAAAACTGTTGAAACTGCCTGTGATAAAACTGCTGAAATTTTTTCCAACATTGGGGATGATGATCCCATTGGTTTAGATTATAATGGTTTGGATTTTGATGATTGCCACATCTCTGAAGTTATAAAGTTCTTACAAAAACTTGCTAAAAGTCCTAATGCTAGTGCTATAAATTTGGCTTTCACGAAACATATTACAAATGCTCTCATAAAATCTAGAGAAGAGAAACTAGAACGCGAAACTTCTATTCCTAGGAAGCTAGAGGATGGTTGGGAGCCCATCATTAAGATGAAGGTCAATGACTTTGATTGTAATGCTTTATGTGATCTTGGTGCAAGTATTTCCGTTATGCCTAAGAAAATCTATAATATGCTTAACTTGCCACCATTGAAAAATTGTTATTTGGATGTTAATCTTGCTGATCATTCTACAAAGAAACCTTTGGGGAAAGTTGATAATGTTCGCATTACCGTTAACAATAACCTTGTCCCCTTTGATTTTGTTGTCTTGGATATTGAATGCAATGCATCTTGTCCCATTATATTGGGAAGACCTTTTCTTCGAACTGTTGGTGCTATCATTGATATGAAGGAAGGTAATATTAAATATCAATTTCCTCTCAAGAAAGGTATGGAACACTTCCCTAGAAAGATAATGAAGTTACCTTTTGATTCTATCATTAGAACAAATTATGATGTTGATGTTTCATCACTTGATAATACTTGATACACACTTTCTGCGCCTAGCTGAAAGGCGTTAAAGAAAAGCGCTTATGGGAGACAACCCATGTTTTACTACAGTACTTTGTTTTATATTTGTGTCTTGGAAGTTGTTTACTACTGTAGCAACCTCTCCTTATCTTAGTTTTGTGCTTTGTTGTGCCAAGTAAAGTCGTTGATAGTAAGGTTCATAATAGATTTGGATTACTGCGCAGAAACAGATTTCTTTGCTGTCACGAATCTGGGCAAAATTCTCTGTAGGTAACTCAGAAAATTATGCCAATTTACATGAGTGATCCTCAGATATGTACGCAACTTTCATTCAATTTGAGCATTTTCATTTGAGCAAGTCTGGTGCCTCAATAAAATTCGTCATTACGAACTGTTCTGTTTTGACAGATTCTGCCTTTTATTTCGCATTGCCTGTTTTGATATGCTCGATGGATATTTCGATTCCATTGACTTTCAGTGCAATGTCCAGAAGTGTTAATAATGATTATGTCACCTCTGAACATGTATATTTTTATTATGCACTGACCCTCTAATGAGTTGTTTTGAGTTTGGTGTGGAGGAAGTTTTCAAGGATCAAGAGAGGGAGATGATACAACATGATCAAGGAGAGTGAAAGCTCTAAGCTTGGGGATGCCCCGGTGGTTCACCCCTGCATATATCAAGAAGACTCAAGCATCTAAGCTTGGGGATGCCCAAGGCATCTCCTTCTTCATCGACAACATTATCAGGTTCCTCCCCTGAAACTATATTTTTATTCCATCACATCTTATGTGCTTTGCTTGGAGCGTTGGTTTGTTTTTGTTTTTGTTTGTTTGAATAAAATGGATCCTAGCATTCTTTGTGTGGGAGAGAGACACGCTCCGCTGTTGCATATGGATAAGTATGTCCTTAGGCTTTACTCATAGTATTCATGGCGAAGTTTCTTCTTCGTTAAATTGTTGTATGGTTGGAAACGGGAAATGTTGCATGTGGTAGTGTATAATAAAATACTTGTAGAACATTGAGCTTTGATAACTTGAATCTTTGCAAATGTTTTGAGATATTTAGATGGTAAGGCTTGCTGGATAAATAAGTTAAAATTAGTAGTGGATTGTTGTCTTTAAGCTTGTGCCGTACTACAAACTCTATTTAAATAGTTGAAGGCGTAGTTGGACTTGATAGCTTTCCATGTCTGAGAGTTCATCGTAATAACTAAGTTGTGCTGAAGGTCGAGGGAGCTAGCGGGGTACTTGTGCCACCGTGAACGGCCCTCCTTGGAGTAAATTTTAATCATGCTCTTAATGATGAACCTGCTAGTTGTTTGCAATAAGCTTGTGAGTTCTTTTTGACTAATGTTAAGCTACGGTTTTTGGCACTTCCACCATCCAAATTTGCTAGCCTCTTCGGTACTGTGCATTGCATTTTGCTCACATTGAGAATTGTGCATACTTCGCCGGTACATCCAAACCCGTGGGAGAACTTTCTCTTGTTCTCCTACACATAAGCCCATACATCTCCTCAAAACAGCCACCATACCTACCTACCACAGCATTTCCATAGCTGTTCTGAGATATATTGCCATGCAACATCCATTTTACATTACATGCTATGTTGTCATTTATTATTTATATATTGCTTTGCATGATCATATACAACTGATGTTTGGTTTACCCATGTTACGCTAGATCATTGCACATCCTGCTACACTGGCAGAGGCATACAATTTCATACATCATGTTTCATTCATTATGAGTTATTTGTACCAAAAAGTGTGTTGTCATAATTAGGATGTTGCCCCTAAAAATGAAAAGAGCCGTGGAGGCCATCAAGAAAGAAAAAAAATGAAAAGAAAGAAAAAAAGAAAAAAAAGGAAAAAAGAAAAAAGAGAATAAAGAAAAAGGGGGCAGCATTACTATCTTTTATCCACACTTGTGCTCATGTTTTAGCACCCGCATTATTCATAGTCATCATTTGTGCTCATGTTTAGCACCTACATTCATATGAGAGAGTTTTCATGTTTTACTAGTATAACTATGTGGGGAATTTACACTATAGAACTTGGGTTGTATATCCCAATGATGAGCCTCCTCAAAAGTGCTCTAGGTCTTCATGAGCAACCAAGTTGGATGCATCCCCACTAGTTCCATTGGAGAGCTTTCATACACATATAGCTCTATGTGCATCCGTTGCATGGCAATCACTACTCCTTGCATAGCTTCGATCATAAGGCTTCCTCTTGTCTAATGGTCATTTACAGCTTTGCAAGCCTTTCTTCCATTTGGCCTTCCAAACCCCCATTAACGTTCTTTATGCCATAACATCCTGGTGCTAATACCAAATGCTTGCGCTCACCGGTTGAGTAGACTTCGAAACAGTTGATTCATGACGTTCATGTTTATGTTTACTTGACTGAATCCTTTTTATGTTGTGAAAATTTACTTGATGCTTGGAATGAAGGATAGAACTTCTATGCTGAATACTTAATACATCTTTAATGAACTTTGTACGGTTGCATGTCTTTAAAGCAATAGTTCATGAAAACTTCTAGCTTGTCTAACTCTTGCATTATCATCTCTTATATCAATATAGATACTTGCTTTGAATGATTTGATCTCAGCTCATATGCTTTACAATAGTATGATCAAGGTTATGATGGCATGTCACTCCAGAAATTATCTTTTTTATCGTTTACCTGCTCGGGGCGAGCAGAAACTAAGCTTGGGGATGCAGATACGTCTCCGACGTATCGATAATTTCTTATGTTCCATGCCACATTATTGATGATATCTACATGTTTTATGCATACTTTATGTCATATTTATGCATTTTCTGGAACTAACCTATTAACAAGATGCCGAAGAGCCGATTCTTGTTTCTGCTGTTTTTGGTTTCAGAAATCCTAGTAAGGAAATATTCTCGGAATTGGACGAAATCAACGCCCAGGGGCCTATTTTCACACGAAGCTTCCAGAAGACCGAAGAGTCAACGAAGTGGGGCCACGAGGTGGCCAGGAGGTAGGGCGGCGCGGCCCAGGTCTTGGCCGCGCCGACCTGTCTCCTGGGCCCCTCGCGATGCCCCTTGACCTGCCTTTCCGCCTACAAATAGCCTTCGTCGCGAAACCCCCAGTACCGAGAGCCACGATACGGAAAACCTTCCAGAGACGCCGCCGCCGCCAATCCCATCTCGGGGGATTCAGGAGATCGCCTCCGGCACCCTGCCGGAGAGGGGATTCATCTCCCGGAGGACTCTACACCACCATGGTCGCCTCCGGAGTGATGAGTGAGTAGTTCACCCCTGGACTATGGGTCCATAGCAGTAGCTAGATGGTTGTCTTCTCCTCATTATGCTTCATTGTCGGATCTTGTGAGCTGCCGAACATGATCAAGATCATCTATCTGTAATGCTATATGTTGTGTTTGTTGGAATCCGATGAATAGAGAATACTATGTTATGTTGATTATAAATTTATACCTATGTGTTGTTTATGATCTTGCATGCTCTCCGTTATTAGTAGAGGCTCTGGCCAAGTTTTTACTCTTAACTCCAAGAGGGAGTATTTATGCTCGATAGTGGGTTCATGTCTCCGTGAATCTGGGGGAGTGACAGAAACCTCTAAGGTTATGGATGTGCTGTTGCCACTAGGGATAAAACATTGATGCTATGTCCGAGGATGTAGTTATTGATTACATTACGCACCATACTTAATGCAATTGTCTGTTGTTTTCAACTTAATACTGGAAGGGGTTCGGATGATAACCTGAAGGTGGACTTTTTAGGCATAGATGCATGCTGGATAGCGGTCTATGTACTTTGTCGTAATGCCCAATTAAATCTCACAATACTCATCATAATATGTATGTGCATGGTCATGCCCTCTCTATTTGTCAATTGCCCAACTGTAATTTGTTCACCCAACATGCTATTCATCTTATGGGAGAGACACCTCTAGTGAACTGTGGACCCCGGTCCAATTCTTTATACTGAATTACAATCTACTGCAATTGTTCTACTGTTCTCTGCAAACAATCATCATCCACACTATACATCTAATCCTTTGTTACAGCAAGCCGGTGAGATTGACAACCTCACTGTTTCGTTGGGGCAAAGTACTTGGTTTGTGTTGTGCACGTTCCACGTTGGCGCCGGAATCCCTGGTGTTGCGCCGCACTCCATCTCGCCGCCATCAACCTTCAACGTGCTTCTTGGCTCCTACTGGTTCGATAAACCTTGGTTTCATACTGAGGGAAAACTTGCCGCTGTACGCATCACACCTTCCTCTTGGGGTTCCCAACGGACGCGTGCTGTACGCGTATCAACATGCGGCATAGAGGTACCCCTTTGTGATACTTGGTTAAAACATATGTTATGCAATGATAATCCATGTAAATCCAAGCTAATTAGGACAAGGTGCGGGCACTATTGGTATACTATTGTTATCACCAGAATTTGACCGAGTCAGAGGTGGGCCGCTATCAAGATGGATTTGAAGAATATACATGGAGGAAATACGTGAATCGGCCTGTTATGCAAAGTTTGGGCTAGTTGGCCCGTGTATCTGTAATATAGTAGGATACGTGTCGTTTAGGTAGAGTTTGTCTCGTGCACGGTGGGGATTATTCCCTAGTTAGAAAGTCCCCTGGACTATAAATATGTATCTAGGGTTTATGGAATAAACAACAACCAACGTTCAACCACAAATCAATCTCGGCGCATCGCCAACTCCTTCGTCTCGAGGGTTTCTACCGGTAAGCATCATGCTGCCTAGATCGCAAGATACAAGCTTATTACGTTGTTCATGCGTTGCTCGTACTGAAGCCTTTTTGATGGCGAGCAACGTAGTTATCTCAGATGTGTTAGGGTTAGCATTGTTCTTCGTATCATATGCTGTCGTAGTGCAACCCTTGCATATCTAGCCGCCCTTACACCTATCTTAGGTGTAGGGGCGGCACCCCGCTTGATCATTATTTAGTAGATCCGATCCGTTACGGTTGCTCCTTGTTCTTCAAGGATTACTTTAATATCTGCAATAGTTAGGCCTTACAAAGGGTTGGAGGATCCAGCGACGCGTAGGGTGTCGTTTGCTAGCCCTAGACAGGATGTTCCGAGGATCAACCTCGTGTTGGTTTTTAGGCCTTGTCTAGGACCGGCTTACAATCACCGTACGTGACCGCGAGGCCCAATCGTGAGTAGGATGATCCGATTATGCGGTGAAAACCCTAAATCGTCGTAGATCGCTTTAGCTTTATCTTGATCAAGCAGGACCACCATATATTCGTGCACCTCGTACGAATCATGGGTGGATCGGCTCCTTGAGCCGATTCACAGGATAACCTGAGAGCCGATCGAGGCTCGTATTTAATGTTTACGTGTATGCCATGCAGGAAACTAAGCGAGGCATCTCCATCACCTTCCTGACCAGGTATAGGTCAGGTGGCACGCCCTTGCACCAGCATCGGACGTGTGTTCCAGAGGCTTTGCGGGCCGTCGCTCGGAGGGACCAGGGCCAGCCGCAGCCCTAAGTTGTTCCCGGCTCTACTGTGTTGCCCGTCGCTGCTCGCCGATGGGTTTTGACCGCAACACATTCTGGCACGCCCGGTGGGACAAGCTTCAACATCAACCACATCGCCATCTACATCTGAGATGGCGGACGACACTCCAGTCACGTACGAGGATCTGACCGACGAGCTCAAGAAGAAGTATGACGAGGTCAAAGCAATCCTCGAAGCCGACCTCATCGGCTCTTTTCACAGAACCCGTTCACATGGCATCAGGTGGAAGGGGTTCTCGCCTGACGGTGCGCTCGACGGGATAGACCTCTCTGCCCCGTCAGAAGAACGCACCAGGTCCCTACGTCAGGAGATCAACTACATGGTGGCTCACTCGCTGCACCGCCACTCTGAGAACCTGGTGAACACTTTGGAGCGTGTCGCTCTCCGGGTGATCCAGGAGATCATGAGGCACCAGTACTCTCCGTCAGGACCAGCTCTCGGGACACACCAAGGAGAGATGCCACTCCAGTCCCGTCCACCGCTGCCATTTGCGTTGGCAGCACCAGAAGTGCCGAATTCACCGGCATTCGTCGTCTACAAGATCGGTGGTGACCCTAGTGACTGCCAGTTCTTGCATGAGGCGCCTAAGGAGATCCCTCACGGGTACATGTGCACATACGTGCCAGACTGCGGTAACTGGGCACTCACAAGCCAGGCCGCAACATCAGGGACTTCTGGGAAAGCAGGAGGAACGTCAGCGACGGATCTTGAGAAGCAGACGGGGCTAGCTAAATATGCCACCCCGACGAACCTCCAGAGCTCAGCTCCTGCAGTTGGCTCAGAGCTGGAAAAGCAAACATGGCTGGCTAAGTACGCCACCCCGGCGAATCTTCAGAGTTCGACTCCTACAGCCAGCACCGTGGATCAGATCAGCACGATCCTGAGGGACCAGTTCGGCATGGTGCCGAAAAGGAGGACAATCGGCTATTCCAAGCCGTACCCCGATGAATACGAGTTGGTCCCGCTACCACCCAAGTATCGGCTCCCTGACTTCTCCAAGTTCAGTGGATCAGATGGTTCCAGCTCCATCGAGCATGTGAGCCGATATTTGGCACAGCTAGGAACGGCCTCAGTGTCGGATCCACTACGCGTGAGGTTCTTCGCACAGTCCCTCACGGGATCGGATTTCGGGTGGTACACTTCGTTGCCACCGGACTCGATCCGGACTTGGAAGCAGTTGGAAGAACAGTTCCACATGCAGTTTCACTCAGAAGCTTCCGAGTCTGGCCTTGCCGATCTAGCACAGATACGTCAGAAGCGTGGAGAAACTGTGGCAGAATACATCCAGCGCTTCAGGAATCTAAGGAACCGATGTTATTCGGCTCGTGTGACTGAAAAAGAAGCAGTCAAGTTGGCAGTGGTGGGCCTCGCCTCACAAATCAAGGACATGGCCTCCCAAGCAGACTACCCTTCACTGGCGCACATGGTTCAGAAACTGTCAGCATATGAACAGCGCCACCCGGACTTGTACCAGGATAAATTCAAGCGTGCGGTAGTCCTAGTTGAGGCGGATGAAGACAAAGGCTTTGCGGGTGTTGCGGTCAAAACCCACCGGCGGGCAGCGACGGGCAACACAGTAGAGCCGGGAACAACTTAGGGCTGCGGCTGGCCCTGGTCCCTCCGAGCGACGGCCCGCAAAGCCTCTGGTACACACGTACGATGCTGGTGCAAGGGCGTGCCACCTGACCTATACCTGGTCAGGAAGGTGATGAAGATGCCTCGCTTAGTTTCCTGCATGGCATACACGTAAACATTAAATACGAGCCTCGATCGGCTCTCAGGTTATCCTGTGAATCGGCTCGAGGAGCCGATCCACCCATGATTCGTATGAGGTGCACGAATATATGGTGGTCCTGCTTGATCAAGATAAAGCTAAAGCGATCTACGATGATTTAGGGTTTTCACCGCATAATCGGATCATCCTACTCACGATTGGGCCTCGCGGCCACGCACGGTGATCGTAAGCCGGTCCTAGACAAGGCCTAAAAACCAACACGAGGTTGATCCCCGGAACATCCTGTCTAGGACTAGCAAACGACACCCTACGTGCCGCTGGATCCTCCAACCCTTTGTAAGGCCTAACTATTGCAGATATTAAACTAATCCTTGAAGAACAAGGAGCAACCGTAACGGATCGGATCTACTAAATAATGATCAAGCAGGGTGCCGCCCCTACACCTAAGATAGGTGTAAGGGCGGCTAGATATGCAAGGGTTGCACTACGACAGCATATGATTCGAAGAACTATGCTAACCCTAACACATCTATGATAACTACGTTGCTCGCCATCAAAAAGGCTTCAGTACGAGCAACACATGAACAACGAGGTAGGCTTGTGCTGCCTAGATCGCAAGATGCGATCTAGGCAGCATGATGCTTACCGGTAGAAACCCTCGAGACGAAGGAGTTGGCGATGCGCCGAGATTGATTTGTGGTTGAACGTTGGTTGTTGTTTATTCCATAAACCCTAGATACATATTTATAGTCCAGGGGACTTTCTAATTTAGGCGTGCACCTAACCGTGCACGGGTAAAACTCTATCTTCTATTCTAAGATGCGATCTACTATATTACAGATACACGGGCACGCTAGCCCAAACGTTGCGCATAAGGCCGATTCATGTATATTCTTCCATGTATAATCTTTAAGCCCATCTTGATCGCGGCCCACCTCTGACTTGGTCAAAATCTGGTGATAACACATGCCCCCCTGGTTTTGGAATTGATAATTCCAAAATCACTCTGTCTTTCTTCGTCGGGTCATGTCGTGGCAGAGCAGAACCGTCGCAGCACCCTTCATCATGATGCCCTGCCTCCTCAACTATTCCACGTGATCTGACCGTTGTCTTTGGGCACCGCCTCCTCGGAAACTGCTGTGGCATTGAATCTCTACTATACCCCTTTTATTTAACCGCTCTGCGCAGTTTGCCACTTCACCCCTTTTGCTCTGTTCCGGCCATCGGTACCCAAAAAACCCTCAATCTCCCGTAGCCATGTCCTCCTCTTCTTCCTCCTCCGCCTCGTCGGTCTTCTCCGACTCTTCTTCATCTCGCGAGCCGACGCCGGAGTGGGGCTCATTGGCGGCGCACGACATTCTCGCCCCAACGTCGTGGGACAAGGAGGAACACGATTCCTTCGTTTGGTCCGAGGATGACAAATCCTTGACCGACGGAGAGGGCGACCTCCAATTCCTCGTCGACGGGGAAGAGGAGGCAGAGAGCGAGGACGACCGCTTCTCCTGGGACGATTTCACCTCCTCCGAGGAAGAAGCGGAGGAGGACGACGACGACTCCCTCGAAGATTACCCACCAGCGAAGCGCCTCCGCACCTGGTGGGACGACGACAGCGATGACGACGATGAGGAAGATGAGGCTCCCGTAGAAGACTACGGGAGTTCCGATGAGGAGCCTATCAGCAGCTGCGCCGGCGGCAGCGACGACGAGGGCAGCAACGGCCCTTAGATTAGGGACTAGTAGTAGTAGTCGGCTTTTGTCCCCTTCTTTTCTGAGCAATCGGCTCTTTCTTTGTAAGAAATCCCTCTATTAATGAAGAAAAGGTTCCTCACTTAATTTCGCTTCCTTGTTAACTTTGCCGATCGTAGAACGAAGTCGTCGTATAGGGAGCCGATAGCAGGGCATCGGCTCGCAGTACAAACACGATCTGAGGCCAAGCCGTCGCCCAAACACGCGGTCCAACAGGTCTAACTCTCGTCCAAATCATCAGATTGAACTCCTTAGCACGCCACTAGGAGATTCATCCCAAATATCATGATTTCTGGCCTGTACCGATCCCATCAACCTGTTAATTTGAGCCTATCCCTCTGGAGTCGATAGCAATATATCGGCTTTATTATTCTGAAGTCGATGCCCGTACATCGGCTGTACTCTGCTGTCTCCGCATGTTTTCTCAAGTCGATGTCTGCGCATCGGCTGTGATTTTTTTTTACTGGCCGATTTAAAATCGGCCTCCATACCTTACTGCCCATCATCCCACATGCTTGGGAAATACTTCTTGAGGTGTTGACCATTGACGGCTACTGGGAACTTCTCGCCGTCCAACTCTTCCAACATGTATGCATTACCCTTCAAGGCCTGGACGACTTTGTACGGACCGTGCCAATTAGGAGACCATTTGCCATATGCCTTGTCCCTGGTTCCTAATGGCAACACAGCTTCCCATACTAGATCACCAACTTGAAACTCCTTTGGTCTAACCTTCTTATTGTAGGCACGAGCTACCCTGGCTTTGTTCTCCTTAATCTTCTCCAACGACCAAAGCCTAAGTTCTATTGCATCCTCAATAGTGTCACTCATCAAAGCTGCATATTCTTCAGCTGTCAGATCATTCTGAAACATGACACGTCTTGATCCAGCCGTAATCTCCCAAGGTAATACGGCTTCCTGTCCATAGACAAGCTGGTACGGCGAAGTCTTTATAGCTCCATGGCACGACATGCGGTAGGCCCATAAAGCTTCTGATAGCTTCTCATGCCAATCCCTAGGGTTCTCGTCAATTTTTCTCTTGATCAGCTTGATCAAGCTCTGATTGGACGCTTCAGCTTGCCCATTCGCTTGAGCATAGTACGGAGATGATCGGATCAGTTTAATCCCCATGTCATCGCAGAACTTTCTAAATTCTTTAGAAACAAAGACCGAACCTCCATCGGTCGTGATAGTTTGGGGAATCCCGAACCTATGAATGACGTGTTCTTTCACAAACTTGATCACATCTTCTGATTTCACCTTCTTCATAGGGACGGCTTCCACCCACTTGGTGAAGTAATCTGTGATAACCAAAATCCATTCATGTTTTTTACTCAACGCCGGATGGATTTTGCCGATCATATCCATGCCCCACCCTCGGAACGGCCAAGGCTTGATGATAGGGTTCATCGCTGACGCTGGTACCATCTGAATCTTCCCGAACATCTGGCACGCTTGGCACCCCTTGTAGTAATTGAAGCAATCTTCAAGCATGGTGGGCCAATAAAACCCTGATCGCCTGATTAGCCACTTCATCTTATGAGCCGACTGATGAGTTCCACAGGCGCCTTCATGCACCTCATGTAAGAGCCGATTAGACTCAGTTGGTCCCAGGCACTTGAGTAGTAACCCTTCCAACGTCCTGTAGAACATGTCGTCTCCTATGAGGACATACTTCATGGCTTTGTATCTTATCCGTTTAGGTGCCCCCCCGAGCCGAATCTTTAAGTAATTGAAGATTTCGGCTCTCCAATCATCCTGTTCCAGGAACTGTACCTGAACTTCCGACCCGTCAGATATATCTATATAGCCTGACGCCATTTGTGTGAGGTTGTTGGCCTCGGTGTTTTGGGATCTTGGGACCCAATTAAAGTTGATGTACCGGAACTGTGTCATCAACTCACGGCATTCCATCCAATATGGGAAAAGCGATTCACTCTCGCACTTATATTCATCCGTGAGCTGGTTAATCACCAACTTAGAGTCTCCAAAAAGCTCTACGCACGCCCCGGCTTCCAGTAGCAACTCCATCCCCTTACGTATTGCCTCATATTCTGCTACATTGTTGGTGCAAGGGGTAGATAATCTGATGGAGAAGGAGTATTCTGCCCCCCGAGGCGACACGAGCAGAATGCCGATGCCACAACCATCGTCGCAAGCCGATCCATCGAAGAACATAGCCCATGCCCGTATAGATAGTGCTGCTATATTGGTACTGATCCGTTCAGCTATAAGATCGGCCAACGCTTGTCCCTTGACCGCTTTCGCAGGCTGATATCGGAGATCGAACTCTGACAACGCAAACATCCACTTACCAAGTCGGCCTTTCAAAACAGGGGCCGACAACATGTGCTTGACAACATCTGACTTGCATATGACGATGATCTCTGCCGTCAAAAGGATGTGATGAAGCTTGGTGCAGGTAAAGAACAGGCAGAGGCAAAGTTTCTCGACCTCAGGATATCTTGTCTCCGCGTCCAGCATCCTTCTGCTGAGGTAGAAAACGACCTTTTCAACGCCCTCGTAGAGTTGCACCACTACCGAAGCGATGGATGTGTCAGCTACTGACAAGTAGATGTAGAACGGCCTGTCTTGCTGGGGCGGAACTAGCACAGGCGGCGTCGTCAGATACCGCTTAATCTCATCAAACGCCTGCTGCTGTTCTGCCCCCCAGTGAAACTCGTCATCAGATTTAGTTTTCACCAACGCCATGAATGGCTCGATTCGTCCTGACAGATTAGAGATGAATCGTCGAACAAAATTGATGTTGCCAATGAGACGTTGGAGTTCCTTCTTCGTGGTGGGCGGCTGCATGGTGCGCACCGCCTCTTGACTTTTCAGGCCGATCTCAATTCCCCGTTCATGAACCAGAAAACCTAGGAACTGACCAGCCGTCACACCAAAAGCACACTTCTTCGGATTCATTCTTAGTCCGAACTTCCGAGTTTGGTCTAGGACGCGCCGTAAATCATCCAAGTGTCCCTCCATGGAGACAGATTTGACTACCACGTCGTCGATATAGATTTCCACCAACTTACCGATCAGATCATGAAATATATAATTCATGGCTCGTTGGTACGTCGCACCAGCATTCTTCAACCCAAAGGTCATGACTACATATTCAAACAAGCCTACTGCCCCTGGTACTCTGAATGCGGTCTTGTGTATATCTTCCGGAGCCATGAAGATTTGGTTATAGCCGGCGTTGCCATCCATGAAGCTCAACACCTTGTGGCCAGCAGCTGCATTGATCAATGTTTCTGCCACAGGCATCGGATACTCGTCTTTTGGAGTGGCTCTGTTGAGATCTCGGAAATTGATGGCCACACGCCATCGGCCGTCCTTCTTCTCTACAGGAACGATACTGGAGATCCACTCAGCGTACCTGCATGGCCTGATGAACCCGGCGGCCAACATCTTCTCGATCTCTTTTTTGACTTCTTCCAGAATTTCGGCCCTCATCTGACGTGCTCGTTGTTGGAACGGCCGAAATCCTTTCTTGAGGGGGAGCCGATGTTCAATGATGCTCCTGTCCAACCCAGGCATCTCCGTGTAATCCCATGCAAAGCAATCTGGGTATTCTTTTAACAGAGCTATCATCTGCCCCCTGAGCTGTGGATCTAACTTCTTGCTGATAAAAGTCGGTCGCGGCTTATCCCCAGGACCGATGTCGACTTCCTCTAGCTCATCAGCCGATGTAAACCCATACCCTAGCTTTCCGTCACCTGTGAGGTCGACGCTACATACTGGGAGAGCAGGTGGTACGGATAATACGGGCCGATCGCTAGAATCGGCCTCCATCTTGATCATTACCAGGATCTTTTGGCAGTGTCGGGGCCGATCGCGTGGAGCAGCTTCCTCCTTATCTTCGCCATGAGAGCAGCTGCCCTCGTCTATACCCTTATCAGGGCGGTGCCCCAGTTCTACCATGTTGATGTCGAACGAGTATCTTGGCTGACACCTCCCAGGGTAAGTGTCCTCAACCCTGTCGACGGCGCATGCCGGTGACTTAGGCACTCGTGGTGCCGCCAATGCGAATGACAACGGTAGACGGGACTGAAGTGGCACTTCTCCTTGGTGGGTCCCGAGAGCTGGTCCTGACGGAGAGCACCGGTGCCTCATGATCTCCTGTATCATCCGAAAAGCGACACGCTCCAAAGTATTCACCAGGCTCTCAGAATGGCGATGGAGCGATTGAGTCACCATGTAGCCAATCTCCTGACGCAGAGACCTGGTGCGTTCTTCTGACGGGACGGATAGGTCCACCCCATCGAGCGCGCCTTCAGGTGAGAACCCCTTCCACCTGATGCCATGTGAACGGGTTCTATGAAAAGAGCCGATGAGGTCGGCTTCGAGGATTGCTTTGACCTCGTCATACTTCTTCTTGAGCTCGTCGGTCAGATCCTCGTACGTGACTGGAGTGCCGTCCGCCATCTCAGATGTAGATGGCGATGTGGTTGATGACGAAGCTTGTCCCACCGGGCGTGCCAGAATGTGTTGCGGTCAAAACCCACCGGCGGGCAGCGACGGGCAACACAGTAGAGCCGGGAACAACTTAGGGCTGCGGCTGGCCCTGGTCCCTCCGAGTGACGGCCCGCAAAGCCTCTGGTACACACGTCCGATGCTGGTGCAAGGGCGTGCCACCTGACCTATACCTGGTCAGGAAGGTGATGAAGATGCCTCGCTTAGTTTCCTGCATGGCATACACGTAAACATTAAATACGAGCCTCGATCGGCTCTCAGGTTATCCTGTGAATCGGCTCGAGGAGCCGATCCACCCATGATTCGTACGAGGTGCACGAATATATGGTGGTCCTGCTTGATCAAGATAAAGCTAAAGCGATCTACGGCGATTTAGGGTTTTCACCGCATAATCGGATCATCCTACTCACGATTGGGCCTCGCGGCCACGCACGGTGATCGTAAGCCGGTCCTAGACAAGGCCTAAAAACCAACACGAGGTTGATCCCCGGAACATCCTGTCTAGGACTAGCAAACGACACCCTACGTGCCGCTGGATCTTCCAACCCTTTGTAAGGCCTAACTATTGCAGATATTAAACTAATCCTTGAAGAACAAGGAGCAACCGTAACGGATCGGATCTACTAAATAATGATCAAGCGGGGTGCCGCCCCTACACCTAAGATAGGTGTAAGGGCGGCTAGATATGCAAGGGTTGCACTACGACAGCATATGATTCGAAGAACTATGCTAACCCTAACACATCTATGATAACTACGTTGCTCGCCATCAAAAAGGCTTCAGTACGAGCAACGCATGAACAACGAGGTAGGCTTGTGCTGCCTAGATCGCAAGATGCGATCTAGGCAGCATGATGCTTACCGGTAGAAACCCTCGAGACGAAGGAGTTGGCGATGCACCGAGATTGATTTGTGGTTGAACGTTGGTTGTTGTTTATTCCATAAACCCTAGATACATATTTATAGTCCAGGGGACTTTCTAATTTAGGCGTGCACCTAACCGTGCACGGGTAAAACTCTATCTTCTATTCTAAGATGCGATCTACTATATTACAGATACACAGGCACGCTAGCCCAAACGTTGCGCATAAGGCCGATTCATGTATATTCTTCCATGTATAATCTTTAAGCCCATCTTGATCGCGGCCCACCTCTGACTTGGTCAAAATCTAGTGATAACAGCGGGAGATCAAGAGGTAGCAGTGGCTGAATGGACTCAGGGGGCAACCCCCGTGTCCTGCAAATGGGTTAAGCCACCAGGTCCGCCCAGAGGGTTTGATTTTGACGTGACCAAAACTGAGCAAATCTTCGACCTCCTACTCAAGGAGAAGCAGTTGAAGATACCCGAAGGCCTCAAATTCCCCACGGTACAGGAGCTGAACGGAAAGCCATACTGCAAATGGCATAACTCGCTCTCCCATGCCACCAACGACTGCAGGGTGTGGCGTCAGCAGATCCAAATGGCGATAGAACAAGGACGACTGATTTTCAACCAGTACGCCATGAAGGTCGACACCCACCCCTTTCCCGCCGTTAACATGGTGGAGTGCACTTACCCTGAAGGTTGCCAGCCAGGATCCTCGTTCAGTATCAACATGGTAGGACCTGGGCACCACTCTGGCAAGGATGGAGATGAGGGCAGCTGCTCTCGTAGCAAGGACACAGAAGAGGCCGCTCCATGCGATCGGCTCTGTCACGATGGCAAGCGCTACGTCACAGAGGGAGAAGTGAAGAACATAAGATATCAGCGACCCCTCTCTGATCACCTCCTCAACAAGTATGTGAGTCAGTATAACCAACGCCGACGTTCCAGCGATGATGATGAAAGAGATCGTCTGGCTAGAGAAGCCAGAAGACATCGTCGGCATGATCGCGATGAGGAGGAGTACGAGCGCCGTGCCAAGGAAAAGTCAAGGGAGCGAGACGACGAGGATAGGCACTGGGACTGTCCCTTCTTCAGACACTGCTGGGATTCAGGAATGAGCCGATTGCCTACAATCGGTAATTGCCCGGAATGTAACCAGAAGAAGAAGGAGGCAGCCAACGTGTCCGTGTTCCAACGCTTAGGGCCTCTCCCGCCTCGAAGCAAACGCGCTGAGTACCCTCGGATGGAAGATCTTGAGGATCTGGAAGACGAGGGAGAAGAAGAAGAAGACAGGTACCACCGGCCAAGGTGGTGCCCTGATGGGCTCAGCCGTTCCCAAAAGCGTAGGGTTCAGCGATTGCGCGGCTTGGAAGAAGCCGAAAGGTTATATCTGCACACGCTAAGGAAGGCGCGGCCTGATCTGGCCGCGAAAATTCAGCGAACCCTGGATGAAGAGGGTCGACCGCAAAAGATGGTGTGGCGCCCCAAGCAAAGGAAAGCCGATGATGAAACATCGGCTGGCACAAACATGGTGTTCATCCTTCCTTCGGAGTTCAGTGCTCCAGGATTAGACGAGGCACCTGTGGCACAACTTGACTGCGGCCCACGACCGGTTATCTTTGAGAAGCCACGAGAAAGAAGCTACAGACATCTGAAGGCCCTGTACTTGCGAGGTTATATCGATGGGAGGCCTGTCAATAAGATGCTGGTGGACACCGGAGCGGCAGTCAACATTATGCCATACTCTATGCTACGTCGGTTGGGACGCTCTAGCTCGGATCTAATCAAGACCAACGTGACATTGAGCGATTTCAACGGCCAAGCGTCTGACGCACAAGGTGTTCTGAACGTGGATTTGACCGTAGGAAGGAAAACTATCCCTACAATGTTCTTCATCGTCGATAGCAAGAGCACCTATGCTGTTCTGCTAGGAAGAGATTGGATCCACGCCAACTGTTGCATTCCCTCCACGATGCACCAATGCATAATACAGTGGGATGGAGATGAGGTAGAGGTCGTCCAGGCCGATGACTCAGCCGAAATTTCAACGGCTGGCATGAACGCGTGGGAAGCAGCAGGCCAAGAGCCCCTCTCAGGTATCAATTTGGACGACTGCGAGCGCATCGACGTGACGAAGGGCAGGGTTAGGCTGGTCTTATCCACTGGCCTGACCGAGTAGCAAGAACAAACCGATGAGAAACGTGGCAAGGCCGATCCTTTGGATCGGCCCCAAAGATCTATGAAGGAACGTTACGAAAACCTTCATTGAGCGCTTCGATCAATATGGAGGCCGATCCCAGCAATCGGCCAAAATTATCCTCACCACATGTTCTGCTTGTGTTCAGCATCAATCTACTTGGCAGCGGTTTTACGTCGGCTGATGAGTTAAGAAGAATCAACATTGGTCCTACTAGAGCCGACGTTCAAATACAATGCCTTGGCTAAACTACAGAGCCGATATCTGCAGTTACCTGACAGATTCGGCTCGGGGGGCACCTAAACCAGATGAACCATGTGAACATGTGCAGGTGAACATGTGTGCAGTGAAATATTGGGGGCCGATAGAAAAAATCGGCCAGTAAAAAAAAAATTTCATGACATACAGCCGATGCGCAGCCATCGACTCTAGTGCAATTATACAAGGCCCTCTGCTTCCTCAAGGGGACAAACAATGAGAGCTTCCTCAGCTGCAATGAGCCGATTGCAACAGTACTGTAGTGTTTTGTTTACAATATCGGCTTTCAACAGGGGAGGAGGTAGCCTAGGCTAAGGCTCGGGGGGCAGCTGGCCCGGTAGATGCTCTGTTTTAGAAGCCGATTGAGGCATCATCGGCTGATCCTTCATTGCAACCTCCTTCAAAAATGGTGAGTTCATGCAGAAGAAGATCATTGGGCCTGGTTGGAAGAGTTTAAAGCCTCTCCTGAAGACTTCACATTATCCACCAGATCTCAAGGTCATCAGTTGAAGAATTGAAGGATGGATTTTAGAGGACCGATGCGTTGCTATCGGCTCATTACGCATTGGCTAAGGGGACAAATCGGCAAAATCAGTATGAGAGGAAATCAGCTAAATTAAGCTCAAAGGAAATCGGCAAAATCAAATTGGGAGAAGTTCTTCATTGATAAGCAAGATTTCTTACATAAAGAGCTGATTGCTCTCAAAAGGAAGTACTAGGGGATACATTGCCCCATCTACTACTACTGATCCTATGCTAAAGGTCCTATCTACGGGCCGTCGCTGCCCTCGTCGTCGCCGTCGTCGCCGCTGTCGGCGCTACTCCCGGCGGGCTCGTCGTCGCTGCTCCAGTGGCCGCCGGCCGGGCCCTCATTGTCTTCATCTTCCTCGTCAGTGTCGTCGTCGTCGCTATCGAAGTCGCTGAGGTTCCCCGGCCAGGGGCAGAACCGTTTAGCCGGCGGCTCATCGGAGGAGGTGTCGTCCTCCTCCTCCTCTTCCTCCTTCTCCTCCTCTTCCTCCTCGGGAGAGGTGAAGTCGTCGCAGGAGAAGCGATCGTCATCGCTCTCCTCCTCCGTTTCCCCGTCGGCGAGGAAGCGGAGGTCGCTTTCCCCGTCGGTCAAGGACTTGTCGTCCTCAGACCAGACGGAGAAGTCATGGCTGGGCTCCTCCCCGGCCTCGATGGCGCGGCGAGTATTGGCCACGTGGACCTCCGCCGGGTTCGGCTCTGGCGTCGGCTCGCGGGAGGAAGAGGATTGGGTGGAAAGATCCGATGGAGCAGAGGAGGAAGAAGACATGGTGGCGCAGGAGGGCTCTTGGAGTGCTAATGCGAAGGGGATGCGGAAGTAAACTGTTCGGAGCGGTTAAATAAAAGGGGATATAGTGGAGATTCAATGCCACAGCAGTTTCCGAGGAAGTGGTGCCTAAAAGTAAAAAAAACTGCCAGGTCACGCGGAGAAGTTGAGAAGGCAAGGCATCATGATGAAGGATACTGCGACGGTTCTGCCACGACATGACCCAACGAAGAAAAAGCAGAGTGATTTTGGAATTATCAATTCCAAAACCAGGGGGGCATGTGTTATCACCAGAATTTGACCGAGTCAGAGGTGGGCCGCGATCAAGATGGATTTGAAGAATATACATGGAGGAAATACGTGAATCGGCCTGTTATGCAAAGTTTGGGCTAGTTGGCCCGTGTATCTGTAATATAGTAGGATACGTGTCGTTTAGGTAGAGTTTGTCTCGTGCACGGTGGGGATTATTCCCACGTTAGAAAGTCCCCTGGACTATAAATATGTATCTAGGGTTTATGGAATAAACAACAACCAACGTTCAACCACAAATCAATCTCGGCGCATCGCCAACTCCTTCGTCTTGAGGGTTTCTACCGGTAAGCATCATGCTGCCTAGATCGCATCTTGCGATCTAGGCAGCACAAGCTTATTACGTTGTTCATGCGTTGCTCGTACTGAAGCCTTTTTGGAGGCGAGCAACGTAGTTATCTCAGATGTGTTAGGGTTAGCATTGTTCTTCGTATCATATGCTGTCGTAGTGCAACCCTTGCATATCTAGCCGCCCTTACACCTATCTTAGGTGTAGGGGCGGCACCCCGCTTGATCATTATTTAGTAGATCCGATCCGTTACGGTTGCTCCTTGTTCTTCAAGGATTAGTTTAATATCTGCAATAGTTAGGCCTTACAAAGGGTTGGAGGATCCAGCGACGCGTAGGGTGTCGTTTGCTAGCCCTAGACAGGATGTTCCGAGGATCAACCTCGTGTTGGTTTTTAGGCCTTGTCTAGGACCGGCTTACGATCACCGTACATGACCGCGAGGCCCAATCGTGAGTAGGATGATCCGATTATGCGGTGAAAACCCTAAATCGTCGTAGATCGCTTTAGCTTTATCTTGATCAAGCAGGACCACCATATATTCGTGCACCTCGTACGAATCATGGGTGGATCGGCTCCTTGAGCTGATTCACAGGATAACCTGAGAGCCGATCGAGGCTCGTATTTAATGTTTACGTGTATGCCATGCAGGAAACTAAGCGAGGCATCTCCATCACCTTCCTGACCAGGTATAGGTCAGGTGGCACGCCCTTGCACCAGCATCGGACGTGTGTTCCAGAGGCTTTGCGGGCCGTCGCTCGGAGGGACCAGGGCCAGCCGCAGCCCTAAGTTGTTCCCGGCTCTACTGTGTTGCCCGTCGCTGCTCGCCGGTGGGTTTTGACCGCAACAACTATGCATGAGGCTTGCAACTTATAGGATATCTTATACATAACGCATATGCTTTATTACTACCGTTGACAAAATTGTTTCTATGTTTTCAAAATAAAAGCTCTAGCACAAATATAGCAATCCATGCTTCCCTCTTCGAAGGCCTTTCTTCTACTTTTATGTTGAGTCAGTTTACCTATTTCCTTCTATCTTAGAAGCAAACACTTGTGTAAACTGTGCATTGATTCTTACATACTTGCTTATTTGCATTCATCATATTACTTTATGTTGACAATTATCCATGAGATATGTATGTTGAAAGTTGCTGAAACTTATATATTCCTTTGTGTTGCTTCAATGCCTTTACTTTGAATTTATTGCTTTATGAGTTAACTCTTATGCAAGACTTATTGATGCTTGTCTTAAAAGTACTATTCATGAAAAGTCTTTGCTATATGGTTCAGTTGTTTACTCATTGTCTTTACCATTGCTTCGAATCGCTGCATTCAGCTCATATGCTTTACAATAGTATTGATCAAGATTATGATAGCATGTCACTTCATAAATTATCTTTGTTATCGTTTACCTACTTGAGGGCGAGTAGGAACTAAGCTTGGGGATGCTGATACGTCTCCAACGTATCTATAATTTATGAGGTTCCATGCTAGTTTTATGACAATACCTACATGTTTTGTTCACACTTTATATCGGTTTAATGCGTTTTCCGGAACTAACCTATTAACAAGATGCCGAAGTGCCAGTTCCTGTTTTCTGCTGTTTTTGGTTTCAGAAATCCTAGTAAGGAAATATTCTTGGAATTGGACGAAATCAAAGCCCAGTATCTTATATTTCACGGAAGCTTCCAGAGAGCCAGAGAGGGACCAGAGGGGAGCCCTGGGGGCCCCACACAAGGTGGCGGCGCGGCCAGAGGGGGGGTGCGCCCCCTGGTGTGTGGACCCCCCAGAACCCCTCCGACTCCGCCTCTTCGCCTATAAGATGCCTCGTGACCTAAATCTTCGACACGGATTGACGAAACTCCAGAAAACCTTCCAGAGCCGCCGCCATCGCGAAACTCCAATTTGGGGGACAGAAGTCTCTGTTCCGGCACCCTGCCGGGATGGGGAATTGCCCCCGGAGTCATCTCCATCGACATCACCGCCATCTTCATCGCCATCGCTGCTTCTCCATGATTAGGAGGGAGTAATTCTCCCCCGAGGCTGAGGGCTCTACCGTAGCTATGTGGTTCATCTCTCTCTTTGTGATCTAGTTGAATATCATCTATGTGCTACTCTAGTGATGTTATTAAAGTAGTCTATTCCTCCTCCATGATGTAATGTTGACAGTGTGTGCATCATGTAGTACTTGGTATAAGCTATGATTGTGATCTCTTGTAGATTATGAAGTTAACTATTACTATGATAGTATTGATGCGATCTATTCCCCCTTTCATAGCCTGACGGTGACGGTGTGCATGCTATGTTAGTACTCGGTATAATTGCAATGGTCTATCATGCACTCTAAGGTTACTTAAATATAAACTCCGGATGTTGTGGAGCTTGTTAACTCCGGCATTGAGGTGCTCTTGTAGCCCTACACAATGAATGGTGTTTGTTATCCAACAAGAGAGTGTAGAGTAGTTTCAGTTATGTGATCAATGTTGAGAGTGTCCACTAGTGAAAGTAGGATCCCTAGGCCTTGTTTCCAAACATCGAATCTCCGTTTATTCACTGTTCTGTTGCATGTTTACTCGCTGCCATATTTTATTCAGATTGCTATTACCACTCATATCCATCCATATTACTTGTATTTCACTATCTCTTCGCCGAACTAGTGCACCTATACATCTGACAAGTGTATTGGGTGTGTTGGGGACACAAGAGACTTCTTGTATCGTGATTGCAGGGTTGCTTGAGAGGGATATCTTTGACCTCTTCCTCCCTGAGTTCGATAAACCTTGGGTGATTCACTTAAGGGAAACTTGCTGCTGTTCTACAAACATCTGCTCTTGGAGGCCCAACACTGTCTACAGGAAAAGAAGCGTGCGTAGACATCACACGGCCCGGCGCCCAATCCGGTTTGGATCGGATGGTCCGGTCTGTGGCCCGATCTGACCGGCCCCTGCGTCGTATGGCCCGGCCCCATGCCCGGTTGACCGGCCTCCTCGACGGTTTGCTGAGCTGGACAAGTTGCAACAATTGGATTTCGTGGGACCATATATAAATACCCCCTTCACCTAGATCATAACACTTAGGCACTATATTACAAACTGTTCTTGAGCCCTCTCTCTCATACTCCATTGATAGAAACACCAAAAGCCTTAGATCTCCCTCCTTCTCCACCCAAACTCGAATCCCTCCGGGAAAAATATAGAGGGGGCTTGATCTATAGTTCCACCGAGCCAAATCTTTTCCCCCTTGTATTCAACGAGATACCTGCTCTCTAGGGTTCTTTGGAAACCCTAGGTGGGCAAAAGAGGTCCGGAAGCATCCATGTTGTGGATTTGCTCCTGACAAGATTGTGAAGGTTTGGATGCTACCTCAAAGTCTACCACAAGTGAGAAGAGCTATTCCTTTGTGGGATAGGCTCAGAAGATGAAGGTGAGCCTTCGTGGCGTTGGGGAATCCTTCATGGGACCCCCACCTCTCCAAACATGACGTACCTTCTTGCATAGGAAGGGAACACGGGAATAAACCTTTGTCTCCGCGTGTTATCGGTTATTTCCAACCAAACTCTTACTTGTGATATATCTGCCTGTGAGAGCCTTCGTGCTCGAGTTACTTGTATCATCATATAGGGTGCCTCACCTAGTTTGCATTAGGCTCACATTTATATTCCGCAAAGCCTAATATTGCAAAGAAAGAACTAAAATTTGTAGAAACCCTATTCACCCCCCCTCTAGGTTTACCATCTCTGAAATTTCAATTGGCATTAGAGCCTCGGCTCTTTTTAAGGGCTTTACAGCCTTAAGAGTGAGATGGATAAACTATTCGAGGCTCTGGATGAAGATTCTAACCTTTCGGTTAAGGAGATGAAATCTAGCTTCTTAGCATATGAGGCTGAGAAAAAGAAGAAGGAGGATGAAGTCCAAATCCAAATGGCACAAATGAGTGCCATGCTTAAAATCCTGACTAGTGGGACTTCTAGTGGGACTTTGATCCCTCCGGAAACTTTCCATGAAGTCAACCATAACTATCCCAAAAATACTTCACCCATGCCTCATATAAACCATAGTGGGAATGTTCCCCATTTTGATGGAACTCACTTTTCTTTTTGGAAATCCTCTATGGAGTCTCATATTCGCAGCTGCAGTGTGGAGATGTGGGAGATCATCGTGGATGGATACCGGAAGCCACAAGATCCCATTAGGCTAACCTCCACCGAGTTCTACAACCGCCAACTCAATGCCTCTGCATGTGACAAGATTAGAAGTGGCATCAATCACAAGCTCCTCAATCAAGTCAATGATATAGACTCTGCAAAAGAGCTTTGGGATCGGATTGTAGTACTACAAGAGGGAACAAATCTGATCCTGAAGGCCCTATATGATTCAGCAAAGACGGAGGAAACCTTGTTCATGATTAGAGAGGGAGAATCCTTGGCCGATGCTTATGGAAGGCTTGGTGCTCTTCGAGTAAAAGGTCAAGGGCCTTGGATGTGAAAAATACAATGATGGCTTTGAAATGAATGACGAATTCATAAAGTCCAAGGTCATTGCCATGATTGCAGTCAAACAAAAGGACACCAACCTTGCACTCAACTTGCAAATTCTCACCAAGCAAGCAGATCTAAACGAAGATGATCTAGTCTCCTACGTGGCAGCCAATGACAATATGGCAAAGGCAGGAGAAAAGCTCATGGTGATTGATACGTCTCCAACGTATCGATAATTTCTTATGTTCCATGCCACATTATTGATGTTATCTACATGTTTTATGCACACTTTATGTCATATTCGTGCATTTTCTGGAACTAACCTATTAACAAGATGCCGAAGTGCCAGTTGCTGTTTTCTGCTGTTTTTGGTTTCAGAAATCCTAGTAACGAAATATTCTCGGAATTGGACGAAATCAACGCCCAGGGTCCTATTTTTCCACGAAGCTTCCAGAAGACCGAAGAGGAGACGAAGTGGGGCCACGAGGTGCCCAAACCCTAGGGCGGCGCGGCCCAGGCCCTCGTGCCCCCTCCTGACTTGCCCTTCCGCCTACTTAAAGCCTCCGTCGCGAAACCCCCAGTACGGAGAGCCACGATACGGAAAACCTTCCAGAGACGCCGCCATTGCCGATCCCATCTCGGGGGATCCAGGAGATCGCCTCCGGCACCCTGCCGGAGAGGGGAATCATCTCCCGGAGGACTCTACGCCGCCATGGTCGCCTCCGGAGTGATGTGTGAGTAGTCTACCCCTGGACTATGGGTCCATAGCAGTAGCTAGATGGTTGTCTTCTCCCCATTGTGCTATCATTGTCGGATCTTGTGAGCTGCCTAACATGATCAAGATCATCTATCTGTAATTCTATATGTTGCGTTTGTTGGGATCCGATGAATAGAGAATACTTGTTATGTTGATTATCAAAGCTATGTCTATGTGTTGTTTATGATCTTGCATGCTCTCCGTTATTAGTAGATGCTCTGGCCAAGTTGATGCTAGTAACTCCAAGAGGGAGTATTTATGCTCGATAGTGGGTTCATGTCTCCGTGAATCTGGAGGGGTGACAAGAACCTCTAAGGTTATGGATGTGCTGTTGCCACTAGGGATAAAACATTGGTGCTATGTTCAAGGATGTAGTCACTAGTTACATTACGCGCAATACTTAATGCAATTGTCTGTTGTTAGCAACTTAATACTGGAGGGGGTTCGGATGATAACCTGAAGGTGGACTTTTTAGGCATAGATGCATGCTGGATAGCGGTCTATGTACTTTGTCGTAATGCCCAATTAAATCTCACTATACTCATCATAATATGTATGTGCATGGTCATGCCCTCTTTATTTGTCAATTGCCCAACTGTAATTTGTTCACCCAACATGCTGTTTATCTTATGGTAGAGACACCTCTAGTGAACTGTGGACCCCGGTCCAATTCTCTATACTGAAATACAATCTACTGCAATACTGTTCTACTGTTTTCTGCAAACAATCATCTTCCACACAATACGGTTAATCCTTTGTTACAGCAAGCCGGTGAGATTGACAACCTCACTGTTTCGTTGGGGCAAAGTACTTTGGTTGTGTTGTGCAGGTTCCACGTTGGCGCCGGAATCCCTGGTGTTGCGCCGCACTACATCCCGCCGCCATCAACCTTCAACGTGCTTCTTGGCTCCTCCTGGTTCGATAAACCTTGGTTTCTTTCTGAGGGAAAACTTGCTGCTGTGCGCATCATACCTTCCTCTTGGGGTTCCCAACGAACGTGTGAGTTACACGCCATCAAGCTCTTTTTCTGGCGCCGTTGCCGGGGAGATCAAGACACGCTGCAAGGGGAGTCTCCATTTCTCAATCTCTTTACTTTGTTTTTGTCTTGCTTAGTTTTATTTACTACTTTGTTTGCTGCACTATATCAAAATACAAAAAAATTAGTTGCTAGTTTTACTTTATTTGCTATCTTGTTTGCTATATCAAAAACACAAAAAAATTAGTTACTTGCATTTACTTTATCTAGTTTGCTTTATTTACTGTTGCTAAAATAGGCTACCGCTGAAAACACTAAGTTGTGTGACTTCACAACCACAAATAATAATGATTTCTTATGCACACCTATTGCTCCACCTGCTACTACAGCAGAATTCTTTGAAATTAAACCTGCTTTACTGAATCTTGTTATGCGAGAGCAATTTTCTAGTGTTAGTTCTGATGATGCTGCTGCCCATCTTAATAATTTTGTTGAACTATGTGAAATGCAAAAGTATAAAGATGTAGATGGTGACATTATAAAATTAAAATTGTTCCCTTTCTCATTAAGAGGAAGAGCTAAAGATTGGTTGCTATCTCTGCCTAAGAATAGTATTGATTCATGGACTTAATGCAAGGATGCTTTTATTGGTAGATATTATCCCCCTGCTAAAATTATATCATTGAGGAGTAGCATAATGAATTTTAAACAATTGGATACTGAACATGTTGCTCAAGCATGGGAAAGAATGAAATCTTTGGTTAAAAATTGCCCAACCCATGGACTGACTACTTGGATGATCATCCAAACCTTCTATGCAGGACTAAATTTTTCTTCACAGAATTTATTGGATTCAGCTGCTGGAGGTACCTTTATGTCCATCACTCTTGGTGAAGCAACAAAGCTTCTTGATAATATGATGATCAACTACTCTGAATGGCACACGGAAAGAGCTCCACAAGGTAAGAAGGTAAATTCTGTCGAAGAAACTTCTTCCTTGAGTGATAAGATTGATGCTATTATGTCTATGCTTGTGAATGGTAGGCCTAATGTTAATTCTAATAATGTTCTGTTAGCGTCATTGGTTGCTCAAAAAGAATATGTTGATGTGAATTTCATTAAAAATAACAATTACAATGATTCTAGGCCATATCCTGCTAATGGTAATTCTCATGGTAGATATGTTTCACCTAATGAAGAGAAGATGCTAGAAATTGAAAGATCCACTAAGAGCTTTATGCAATCACAATATGAGCAAAATAAATTGTTTACTAAAACAATGAATGAGCAATCTACCTTGTTGAAGAATATAGGGAATCAACTTGAAAATCTGAATAGGGAGATCTCGGGGTTGCAAACTAAACTTGCTAATGCTGAAAACTGAATCTCATACATGTCTGCATCACAATCTTCTTTAATTAATAAAATGGCTGCTAAACCTGAGGATTTAGATGATAAAATTACTACTACAGCAAATGCCATCCAAGTTAGAATTAATGAGAATATAAGATTAATGGCTGAACTGCGTGCTAGGTGGGATAGAGAAGAAAATGAAAAACTAGCTAAAGAAAAGAATGTAGCTAAAGTTTGGACTATTACCACCACTTGTAATGCTAATGCTACACATGTTGCTGCACCTCCTACTAATAATAATAAAAGAATTGGTGTTAGCAATGTTTCCACTTCTAATGCAAAGCGCGAGAAACTGCCTGAAACTGCCTGCGATAAAGCTGCTGAAATTTTTTCCAACATTGGGGATGATGATCCCATTGCTTTAGATTATAATGGTTTGAATTTTGATGATTGCCACATCTCTGAAGTTATAAAGTTCTTGCAAAAACTTGCTAAAAGTCCTAATGCTAGTGCTATAAATTTGGCTTTCACGCAACATATTACAAATGCTCTCATAAAAGCTAGAGAAGAGAAACTAGAGCGCGAAGCCTCTATTCCTAAAAAGCTAGAGGATGGTTGGGATCCCATCATTAAGATGAAGGTTAAAGATTTTGATTGTAATGCTTTATGTGATCTTGGTGCAAGTATTTCTGTTATGCCTAAGAAAATTTATAATATGCTTGACTTGCCACCGCTGAAAAACTGTTATTTGGATGTTAATCTTGCTGATCATTCTACAAAGAAACCTTTGGGGAAAGTTGATAATGTTCGCATTACCGTTAACAATAACCTTGTCCCCGTTGATTTTGTTGTCTTGGATATTGAATGCAATGCATCTTGTCCCATTATATTGGGAAGACCTTTTCTTCGAACTGTTGGTGCTACCATTGATATGAAGGAAGGTAATATAAAATATCAATTTCCTCTCAAGAAAGGTATGGAACACTTCCCTAGAAAGAGAATGAAGTTACCTTTTGATTCTATTATGAGAACAAATTATGATGTTGACACTTCGTCTCTTGATAATACTTGATGCACACTTTCTGCGCCTAGCTGAAAGGCGTTAAAGAAAAGCGCTTATGGGAGACAACCCATGTTTTTACCTACAGTACTTTGTTTTTATTTTGTGTCTTGGAAGTTGTTTACTACTGTAGCAACCTCTCCTTATCTTAGTTTAGTGTTTTATTGTGCCAAGTTAAGTCGTTGATAGAAAAGTTCATACTAGATTTGGATTACTGCGCAGAAACAGATTTCTTTGCTGTCACGAATCTGGGCTGTTTTCCCTGTAGGTAACTCAGAAAATTATGCCAATTTACGTGAGTGATCCTCAGATATGTACGCAACTTTCATTCAATTTGAGAATTTTCATTTGAGCAAGTCTGGTGCCTCGATAAAATTCGTCAATACGAACTGTTCTGTTTTGACAGATTCTGCCTTTTATTTCGCATTGCCTCTTTTGCTATGTTGGATGAATTTCTTTGATCCATTAATGTCCAGTAGCATTATGCAATGTCCAGAAGTGTTAAGAATGATTGTGTCACCTCTGAACATGTTAATTTTTATTGTCGCTAACCCTCTAATGAGTTGTTCTAAGTTTGGTGTGGAGGAAGTTTTCAAGGATCAAGAGAGGAGTATGATGCAACATGATCAAGGAGAGTGAAAGCTCTAAGCTTGGGGATGCCCCGGTGGTTCACCCCTGCATATATCAAGAATACTCAAGCGTCTAAGCTTGGGGATGCCCAAGGCATCCCCTTCTTCATCGACAACATTATCAGGTTCCTCCCCTGAAACTATATTTTTATTCCATCACATCTTATGTGCTTTTCTTGGAGCGTCGGTTTGTTTTTGTTTTTGTTTTTTCTTGAATAAAATGGATCCTAGCATTCACTTTATGGGAGAGAGACACGCTCCGCTGTAGCATATGGACAAGTATGTCCTTAGCTTCTACTCATAGTATTCATGGCGAAGTTTCTCCTTCGTTAAATTGTTATATGGTTGGAATTGGAAAATGATACATGTAGTAATTGCTATTAATGTCTTGGGTAATGTGATACTTGGCAATTGTTGTGCTCATGTTTAAGCTCTTGCATCATATGCTTTGCACCCATTAATGAAGAAATACATAGAGCATGCTAAAATTTGGTTTGCATATTTGGTTTCTCTAAGGTCTAGATAATTTCTAGTATTGAGTTCGAACAACAAGGAAGACGGTGTAGAGTCTTATAATGTTTTCAATATGTCTTTTATGTGAGTTTTGCTGCACCGGTTCATCCTTGTGTTTGTTTCAAATAAGCCTTGCTAGCCTAAACCTTGTATCGAGAGGGAATACTTCTCATGCATCCAAAATACTTGAGCCAGCCACTATGCCATTTGTGTCCACCATACCTACCTACTACATGGTATTTTCCGCCATTCCAAAGTAAATTGCTTGAGTGCTACCTTTAAAATTCCATCATTCACCTTTGCAATATATAGCTCATGGGACAAATAGCTTAAAAACTATTGTGGTATTGAATATGTAATTATGCACTTTATCTCTTATTAAGTTGCTTGTTGTGCGATAACCATGTTCACTGGGGACGCCATCAACTATTCATTGTTGAATTTCATGTGAGTTGCCATGCATGTTCGTCTTGTCTGAAGTAAGAGCGATCTACCACCCTATGGTTAAGCATGCATATTGTTAGAGAAGAACATTGGGCCGCTAACTAAAGCCATGATCCATGGTGGAAGTTTCAGTTTTGGACATATATCCTCAATCTCAAATGAGAAAATTATAAATTGTTGTTACATGCTTATGCATAAAAGAGGAGTCCATTATCTGTTGTCTATGTTATCCCGGTATGGATGTCTAAGTTGAGAATAATCAATAGCGAGAAATCCAATGCGAGCTTTCTCCTTAGACCTTTGTACAGGCGGCATAGAGGTACCCCTTTGTGACACTTGGTTAAAACATGTGCATTGTGATGATCCGGTAGTCCAAGCTAATTAGGACAAGGTGCGGGCACTATTAGTATACTATGCATGAGGCTTGCAACTTGTAAGATATAATTTACATGATACATATGCTTTATTACTACCGTTGACAAAATTGTTTCATGTTTTCAAAATCAAAGCTCTAGCACAAATATAGCAATCGATGCTTTTCCTCTATGGAGGACCATTCTTTTACTTTCAATGTTGAGCCAGTTCACCTATTTCTCTCCACCTCAAGAAGCAAACACTTGTGTGAACTGTGCATTGATTCCTACATACTTGCTTATTGCACTTATTATATTACTCTATGTTGACAATATCCATGAGATATACATGTTACAAGTTGAAAGCAACCGCTGAAACTTAATCTTCTTTTGTGTTGCTTCAATGCCTTTACTTTGAATTATTGCTTTATGAGTTAACTCTTATGCAAGACTTATTGATGCTTGTCTTGAAGTGCTATTCATGAAAAGTCTTTGCTATATGATTCACTTGTTTACTCACGTCATATACATTGTTTTGATCGCTGCATTCACTACATATGCTTTACAAATAGTATGATCAAGGTTATGATGGCATGTCACTCCAGAAATTATCTTTGTTATCGTTTTACCTGCTCGGGACGAGCAGAACTAAGCTTGGGGATGCTGATACGTCTCCAACGTATCGATAATTTCTTATGTTCCATGCCACATTATTGATGTTATCTACATGTTTTATGCACACTTTATGTCATATTCATGCATTTTCTGGAACTAACCTATTAACAAGATGCCGAAGTGTCAGTTGCTGTTTTCTGCTGTTTTTGGTTTCAGAAATCCTAGTAACGAAATATTCTCCGAATTGGACGAAATCAACGCCCAGGGTCCTATTTTTCCACGAAGCTTCCAGAAGACCGAAGAGGAGACGAAGTGGGGCCACGAGGTGCCCAAACCCTAGGGCGGCGCGGCCCAGGCCTTGGCCGCGCCGGCCTGTGGTGTGGGGCCCTCGTGCCCCCTCCTGACTTGCCCTTCCGCCTACTTAAAGCCTCCGTCGCGAAACCCCCAGTATGGAGAGCCACGATACGGAAAACCTTCCAGAGACACCGCCATTGCCGATCCCATCTCGGGGGATCCAGGAGATCGCCTCCGGCACCCTGCCGGAGAGGGGAATCATCTCCCGGAGGACTCTACGCCGCCATGGTCGCCTCCGGAGTGATGTGTGAGTAGTCTACCCCTGGACTATGGGTCCATAGCAGTAGCTAGATGGTTGTCTTCTCCCCATTGTGCTATCATTGTCGGATCTTGTGAGCTGCCTAACATGATCAAGATCATCTATCTGTAATTCTATATGTTGCGTTTGTTGGGATCCGATGAATAGAGAATACTTGTTATGTTGATTATCAAAGCTATGTCTATGTGTTGTTTATGATCTTGCATGCTCTCCGTTATTAGTAGATGCTCTGGCCAAGTTGATGCTAGTAACTCCAAGAGGGAGTATTTATGCTCGATAGTGGGTTCATGTCTCCATGAATCTGGAGGGGTGACAAGAACCTCTAAGGTTATGGATGTGCTGTTGCCACTAGGGATAAAACATTGGTGCTATGTTCAAGGATGTAGTCACTAGTTACATTACGCGCAATACTTAATGCAATTGTCTGTTGTTAGCAACTTAATACTGGAGGGGGTTCGGATGATAACCTGAAGGTGGACTTTTTAGGCATAGATGCATGCTGGATAGCGGTCTATGTACTTTGTCATAATGCCCAATTAAATCTCACTATACTCATCATAATATGTATGTGCATGGTCATGCCCTCTTTATTTGTCAATTGCCCAACTGTAATTTGTTCACCCAACATGCTGTTTATCTTATGGGAGAGACACCTCTAGTGAACTGTGGACCCCGGTCCAATTCTCTATACTGAAATACAATCTACTGCAATACTGTTCTACTGTTTTCTGCAAACAATCATCTTCCACACAATACGGTTAATCCTTTGTTACAGCAAGCCGGTGAGATTGACAACCTCACTGTTTCGTTGGGGCAAAGTACTTTGGTTGTGTTGTGCAGGTTCCACGTTGGCACCGGAATCCCTGGTGTTGCGCCGCACTACATCCCGCCGCCATCAACCTTCAACGTGCTTCTTGGCTCCTCCTGGTTCGATAAACCTTGGTTTCTTTCTGAGGGAAAACTTGCTGCTGTGCGCATCATACCTTCCTCTTGGGGTTCCCAACGAACGTGTGAGTTACACACCATCAGTGATGAACCGTGTAGAGGGATCCTCACACAACCTTGCTTTTAAGGCTAGAGCTGACCAAGAAAGAGAAGAAGCATATGAGATCGAAGAGGATGAGATGACATCAACTAGTTACATGCAAACGGATGTTGCTTTCTTTGTCAAGAAGTATGTGAAGAAGTTCCCAATATCCTCCAAAGAGAAGAAGAGAACATGCTACAACTGCGATGAAGATACTCACTTTGCAAATGAGTGCCCTTATGAGAAAAGGGTAGATAAGCCAAAGTTTGTCAAAGGTGTCAAGCCAAGATTGAAGCCAAATCCAATCAATGAACGATACAAGAAGAACAAGGGAAGAGCTTTTGTTGGGGCTGAGTACATTTCCGATGAAGAGGAAGAAGATGAGGAGAAGGAGGCTGGAGTGGCTGGTTTGGCTTTGTCCGAACCCGGGTCACTCTTCACATATGATTACTCCAAGGATTAGTCCACGGAGTACTCAACTCCGAATGATATTGGTTCTTCCTTCATGGCAAGAACAACTCATGATGATGACTTCGATGACTCTTCCTCCCCTATGACCGTTGGCTCTTGTCTAATGGCAAGGGAAACAAAGGTAATGGAATCCCCACCTTCTTTATCTAGTGTTCTTGATGATGAAACTGAAAATCAAGATGAGGTAGCTATGCTTAAGGAACTTCACCAAGTTAGATGCACTCTTCGTGGCGATGCTCTTGTCAAGTTTGATTACTTGATGGATGATACGTCTCAAACGTATCTATAATTTCTTATGTTCCATGCTACTTTTATGATGATACTCACATGTTTTATACACACTTTATGTCATATTTATGCATTTTCCGGCACTAACCTATTGACAAGATGCCGAAGAGCCAGTTGTTGTTTTCTGCTGTTTTTGGGTTCAGAAATCCTAGTAAAGAAATATTCTCGGAATTGGACAAAATCAACGCCCAAGGTCTTATTTTTCCACGAAGCTTCCAGAAGACCGGAGGAGATACGAAGTGGGGCCACGAGGCGCCGACACAGCAGGGCCGCTCGGCCAGGGCTAGGGCCGCGCCACCCTGGCGTGTGGGGCCCTCGTGACGCCCCCTGACCTACCCTTCCACCTACTTAAAGCCTTCGTCGAGAAAACCCCAGTACCGAGAGCCACGATACGGAAAACCTTCCAGAGACGCCGCCGCCGCCAATCCCATCTCGGGGGATTTAGGAGATCGCCTCCGGCACCCTGCCGGAGAGGGGAATCATCTCCCGGAGGACTCTTCATCGCCATGATCGCCTTCGGATTGATGTGTGAGTAGTTCACCCCTGGACTATGGGTCCATAGCAGTAGCTAGATGGTCGTCTTCTCCTCATGTGCTATCATTGTTGGATCTTGTGAGCTGCCTAACATGATCAAGATCATCTATTTGTAATGCTACATGTTGCGTTTGTTGGGATCCGATGAATATGGAATACTATGTTATGTTGATTATCAATCTATCATCTATGTGTTGTTTATGATCTTGCATGCTCTCCGTTGCTAGTAGAGGCTCTGGCCAAGTCGTTACTTGTAACTCCAAGAGGGAGTATTTATGCTCAATAGTGGGTTCATGCCTCCATTAAATCTGGGACAGTGACAGAAAGTTCTAAGGTTGTGGATGTGCTGTTGCCACTAGGGATAAAACATCAATGCAGGTCTAAGGATATTTGTGTTGATTACATTACGCACCATACTTAATGCAATTGTCTGTTGTTTGCAACTTAATACTGGAAGGGGTGCAGACGCTAACCTGAAGGTGGACTTTTTAGGCATAGATGCATACTGGATAGCGGTCTATGTACTTTGTCGCCATGCCCAATTAAATCTCACACTACTCATCATAATATGTATGTGCATTGTCATGCCATCTTTATTTGTCAATTGCCCAACTGTAATTTGTTCACCCAACATGCTACTTATTCTTATCGGAAAGACGCCACTAGTGAACTGTGGACCCCGGTCCATTCTTTACATCGAATACAATCTACTGCAATACTCGTTCTTACTGTTCTTCGCAAACATCATCTTCCATACTATACATCTAATCCTTTGTTATAGCAAGCCGGTGAGATTGACAACCTCACTGTTAAGTTGGGGCAAAGTATTTTGGTTGTGTTGTGCAGGTTCCACGTTGGTGCCGGAATCCCTGGTGTTGCGCCGCACTACACTCTGCCACCATCAACCTTCAACGTGCTTCTTGACTCCTACTGGTTCGATAAACCTTGGTTTCTTACTGAGGGAAACTTGCTATTGTACGCATCACACCTTCCACTTGGGGTTCCCAACGGACGCGTGATGTACGTGTCAACAAGCTAAATTTTTGGTGCCGTTGCCGGGGACTTGAAGAAAAGTTACACCACAAAGATTTCTAACTCCCACGTCAACTACAAGCCAGCAAGTAAATTTCTGGCGCTGTTGCCGGGGAGATCAAGACACGCTGCAAGGGGAGTCTCCCACTTCCAATCTCTTTACTTTTTTTTGTCTTGCTTTACTTTACTTTATTTACTGCTTTGTTTGCTTTCTTATATCAAAATACAAAAAATTAGTTACTTGCATTTACTTTATTTTATTTCATCATGTTTCCTCCTAAGTTTACTCTGAAAGATATACCGGTAGGGCAAGGGTCTATCATTGGAAGAGATAATATAGAAGAATTTTTCACTCATGTTAGTATGGATGAAGATTTTGAAGATATACCATTATTAAAAGTTGCCCCTACTTATGAAAGTGCTTCTGCCTGTTTAGTACACATGTTGGAAACTAGATTTGTTAATCTCAATCCCATAATACAACATATGTTTCTTACACTTTCTGAAATGGAGATGGGAGAAAAGAGAGATTTTGTTCTAAAAGTCCTTGTTAGAGAATTTGAAGATATAGCTAAAGAAGCTAGAAAAGTTTTTATTAAGCATAAGAGGCTTGGTTTGTTCACTGATTTTAAAAGAACACTTGAAAAGATGGACATGGATAGAATAAGTTACACCAATAATGTTAATGATGGTGGGGAGATTAAAGTACCGATACCTAGTAAGCTCCTAGGAATGCATGAAGCTCTAGAAAATAACTATGCTTGGCTTGTTCCTGAAAACTTGTTTGATGAGAATAGCAAGCCTAAGAGTAATGAAAAAGGAGCCTCTGAAACTTACATAGATAAGATACAATGCATATTTGAGAAAACTCCAAACCCCTCCGTTGATACTCCGTCTCTTGATAATACTTGATACACACTTTCTGCGCCTAGCTGAAAGGCGTTAAAGAAAAGCGCTTATGGGAGACAACTCATGATTTTACTTCTGCACTCTTGTTTTATATTTGAGTCTTGGAAGTTTTTACTACTGTAGCAACCTCTTCTTATCTTTATTTTATTGCATTGTTTTGCCAAGTAAAGTCTTTGATAGTAAGGTTCATACTAGATTTGGATTACTGCGTAGAAACAGATTTCTTGTTGTCACGAATTTGGGCAGTGTTCTCTGTAGGTAACTCAGAAAAATCTGCCAATTTACGTGAGTAATCCTCAGATATGTACGCAACTTTCATTCAATTTGAGCATTTTCATTTGAGCAAATCTGGTGCCCCTGAAAAATTCGTCTTTACAGACTGTTCTGTTTTGACAGATTCTGCCTTTTATTTCGCATTGCCTGTTTTGCTATGTTTGATGGATTTATTTGTTCCATTAACTTTCAGTAGCTTTGTGCAATGTCCAGAAGTGTTAAGAATGATTATGTCACCTCTGAACATGTGAATTTTTGATTATGCACAAACCCTCTAATGAGTTTGTTTTGAGTTTGGTGTGGAGGAAGTTTTCAAGGATCAAGAGAGGAGGATGATACAATATGATCAAGGAGAGTGAAAGCTCTAAGCTTGGGGATGCCCCCGTGGTTCATCCCTGCATATTTCAAGAAGACTCAAGCATCTAAGCTTGGGGATGCCCAAGGCATCCCCTTCTTCATCGACAAATTATCAGGTCACCTCTAGTGAAACTATATTTTTATTCCGTCACATCTTATGTGCTTTACTTGGAGCGTCTTTATGTTCTTTTTTTTGTTTTGTTTGAATAAAATTGGATCCTAGCATTCATTGTGTGGGAGAGAGACACGCTCCGCTGTTGCATATGAACACATATGTTCTTAGCTTTATCCTTAATGTTCATGGCGAAGGTTGAAACTGCTTCGTTAATTGTTATATGGTTGGAAACAGAAAATGCTACATGTGGTAATTGGTATAGTGTCTTTAATAATTTGATACTTGGCAATTGTCGTGCTCATGTTTAAGCTCTTATATCATATACTTTGCACCTATTAGTGAAGAAATACATAGAGCTTGCTAAAATTTGGTTTGCATGATTGGTCTCTCTAAAGTCTAGATATTTTCTAGTAAGGGTTTGAGCAACAAGGAGGACAGTGTAGAGTCTTATAATACTTGCAATATGTTCTTATGTAAGTTTTGCTGTACCGGTTCATACTTGTGTTTGCTTCAAATAACCTTGCTAGCCTAAGCCTTGTATTGAGAGGGATTACTTCTCATGCATCCAAAATCCTTGAGCCAAAAACTATGCCATTTGTGTCCACCATACCTACATACTACATGGTATTTCTCTGCCATTCCAAAGTAAATTGCTTGAGTGCTACCTTTAAAATTCCATTCTTTGTCTTTGCAATATACAGCTCATGGGAAAAATAGCCTAAAAACTATTGTGGTATTGAATATGTACTTATGTATCTTATTTCTTGTAAGTTGCTTGTTGAGCGATAACCATGTTCCTGGGGACGCCATCAACTATTTCACCTTGTTGAATATCATGTGAGTTGCCATGCATGTTCGTCTTGTCTGAAGTAAGGGTGATTTATCATGAGTTGAATGGTTTGAGCATGCATATTGTTAGAGAAGAACATTGGGCCGCTAACTAAAGCCATGATCCATGGTGGAAGTTTCAGTTTGGACAACAATCCTCAATCTCTTATGAGAATATTATCTGTTGTTGAATGCTTATGCATTAAAGAGGAGTCCATTATCTGTTGTCTATGTTGTCCCGGTATGGATGTCTAAGTTGAGAATAATCAAAAGCAAGAAATCCAATGCGAGCTTTCTCCTTAGACCTTTGTACAGGCGGCATAGAGGTACCCCTTTGTGATACTTGGTTAAAACATATGTATTGCAATGATAATCCAGGTAATCCGAGCTAATTAGGACAAGGTGCGGGCACTATTGGCATACTATGCATGAGGCTTGCAACTTATAAGATATCTTATACATAACACATATGCTTTATTACTACCGTTGACAAAATTGTTTCTATGTTTTCAAAATAAAAGCTCTAGCACAAATATAGGAATCCCTGCTTCCCTCTGCGAAGGGCCTTTCTTCTACTTTTATGTTGAGTCAGTTTACCCATTTCCTTCCATCTTGGAAGCAAACACTTGTGTTAACTGTGCATTGATCCTTACATACTTGCATATTTGCATTCATCATATTACTTTGCATTGACAACTATCCATGAGATATACATGTTACAAGTTGAAAGCAACTGCTGAAACTTAAATCTTCCTTTGTGTTGCTTCAATGCCTTTACTTTGAATCTATTGCTTTATGAGTTAACTCTTATGCAAGTCTTATTGATGCTTGTCTTAAAAGTACTATTCATGAAAAGTCTTTGCTATATGATTCAGTTGTTTAATCATTGTATTTACCATTGCTTCGAATCACTTCATTCATTACATATGCTTACAATAGTATTGATCAAGATTATGATAGCATGTCACTTAAGAAATTATCTTTGTTATCGTTTACCTACTCGAGGACGAGCAGGAACTAAGCTTGGGGATGCTTGATACGTCTCAAACGTATCTATAATTTCTTATGTTCCATGCTACTTTTATGATGATACTCACATGTTTTATACACACTTTATGTCATATTTATGCATTTTCCGGCACTAACCTATTGACAAGATGCCGAAGAGCCAGTTGATGTTTTCTGCTGTTTTTGGTTGCAGAAATCCTAGTAAGGAAATATTCTCGGAATTGGACGAAATGAACGCCCAGGGTCTTATTTTTCCACGAAGCTTCCAGAAGACCGGAGGAGATACGAAGTGGGGCCACGAGGCGCCGACACAGCAGGGCCGAGCGACCAGGGCTGGGGCCGCGCCGTCCTGGCGTGTGGGGCCCTCGTGACGCCCCCTGACCTACCCTTCCGCCTACTTAAAGCCTTCGTCGAAAAACTCCAGTACCGAGAGCCACGATATAGAAAACCTTCCAGAGACGCCACCGCCGCCAATCCCATCTCGGGGGATTCAGGAGATCGCCTCCGGCACCCTGCCGGAGAGGGGAATCATCTCCCGGAGGACTCTTCATCGCCATGATCGCCTCTGGATTGATGTGTGAGTAGTTCACCCCTGGACTATGGGTCCATAGCAGTAGCTAGATGGTCGTATTCTCCTCATGTGCTATCATTGTTGGATCTTGTGAGCTGCCTAACATGATCAAGATCATCTATTTGTAATGCTACATGTTGCGTTTGTTGGGATCCGATGAATATGGAATACTATGTTATGTTGATTATCAATCTATCATCTATGTGTTGTTTATGATCTTGCATGCTCTCCGTTGCTAGTAGAGGCTCTGGCCAAGTCGTTACTTGTAACTCCAAGAGGGAGTATTTATGCTCGATAGTGGGTTCATGCCTCCATTAAATCTGGGACAGTGATAGAAAGTTCTAAGGTTGTGGATGTGTTTTTACCACTAGGGATAAAACATCAATGCTTTGTCTAAGGATATTTGTGTTGATTACATTACGCACCATACTTAATGCAATTGTCTGTTGTTTGCAACTTAATACTGGAAGGGGTGCGGACGCTAACCTGAAGGTGGTCTTTTTAGGCATAGATGCATGCTGGATAGCGGTCTATGTACTTTGTCGTAATGCCCAATTAAATCTCACACTACTCATCATAATATGTATGTGCATTGTCATGCCATCATTATTTGTCAATTGCCCAACTGTAATTTGTTCACCCAACATGCTACTTATTCTTATCGGAGAGACACCACTAGTGAACTGTGGACCCCGGTCCATTCTTTACATCAAATACAATCTACTGCAATACTCGTTCTTACTGTTCTTCGCAAACATCATCTTCCATACTATACATCTAATCCTTTGTTACAGCAAGCCGGTGAGATTGACAACCTCACTGTTAAGTTGGGGCAAAGTATTTTGGTTGTGTTGTGCAAGTTCCACGTTGGCGCCAGAATCCCTGGTGTTGCGCCGCACTACACTCCGCCACCATCAACCTTCAACGTGCTTCTTGACTCCTACTGGTTCGATAAACCTTGGTTTCTTACTGAGGGAAACTTGCTGCTGTACGCATCACACCTTCCACTTGGGGTTCCCAACGGACGCGTCCTGTACGCGTATCAATTGACTCCCTCAAAGAAAGGGACGAGTCCATTGAGGAATTAGAATATCATTTGAATGATGAGAACTGGAGATTCAATCTCCTAAGACAAGACCTGAAAAACGAAAGGTGCACATCTCAAGGCCTTAAGCAACAAACTGAAACTTTTGAATTAGATAAAGTTAAGGACCTAGAAACTATTGAAAGGGGTCAATTATTGGCCCAAGAGCTCGGTGCTTCAAAAAAGGAGCTTGAAGTTTCTCATGCTTCTCACACTAGGAATCTTGACCACCTTGAAAAGGATAACAAGCTTGTTAAGGATGATCTCAAGAAACTTGGACAGAACCATGACCTACTCCAAGAAACCTACAAGAGGGCTCTTGGATCAATGAATGATCCCATTAATTATTGCTGAAAATGTTGCTAGTTCCTCCACCTCATTTACTTGTGAGCATGCCAAACTTGTTGAGGAACATGTTCGTTTGAAAGAGGAACTATCTTTGTATGTTGAGACCAATACATATCTTGAATCCTTGGTGACCAAATATGGTCTCAACTATCTTCCAACTGACTCGGCTTGTGAACAAGCAACTATTCTTAAGGAAAATGCTAGGTTGACAAAGGAACTAGCCAAGTTCACCACCGCCAAGAATAAGATGGGATTGGATGATCTCTTGAGTAAGCAAAGGTCAAACAATCAAAAGTATGGACTTGGGTATGTTCCCAAGCCCTACAAGAAGAAGAACTACAAGAAGGAGAAACCCGCTCAAGAGAAGAACAAGAAGGTCACTAATGTTGGCAAAGCCTCAAAGGGCAAAGCCACTAGTGGTGACCGCACGGGACCTAACAATCACTATGATTTATTTGTTGATTATTATGGTGATGTTTATGCTAAATATGTTGGCCCTCGTAGTGGCTATGTTTATAGAGGGTACTCAATTTGGGTACCAAAAGATCTTGTTGCCATTACAAAAGAACCCATTAATCTATGGGTTCCTAAAACCTCTACATGATTTTGTAGGGGTATTCCTCCGGTGGTCCAAAATGGGTGTTTGATAGTGGATGCACCAATCATATGACCGGAGGAAGAGGTATGCTTGACCAATCCATAGAAGATGTTAACAAAAAGTCAAGCATCACCTTTGATGACAATTCAAAGGGAAAGGTACTTGGGTATGGCAAGGTGGAAATCTCTAAGGACCTGTACCTAGAGTCGACGGTCATGCTTGTTGAATCCCTTGGCTATAATTTGCTTTCTATATATCACCTTGCTGATGCCGGCTATAATTCATAGTTTACTAAGTATTGTGTGAAAGTCTTTAGGAGTGATAATCTCAAACTGGTCCTTGTTGGATATGTGGAGAACAACCTTTACGTGGTTAACCTCTCGAAAGAGAGCCCCTCTCTCCCCACATGTCTAATGGCCAAACATGACGAAGGTTGGCTGTGGCATCGCCGCCTTGGTCATGTCAATATGATAAATCTTAAACAACTCCTAAAGGGTGAGCACATTGTTGGACTAACCGGCATTTCTTTTGAGAAAGATCGTGTGTGTAGTGCATGTGTAGCAGGAAAGCAACTCAAGAAGGGACATCCAATCAAGAGTATCGGCTCCACCTCTAGGCCCTTGGAGATCCTTCACTTGGATCTTTTTGGGCCATCTCATTATGATACTCTTGGTGGAAGTAAATATGGACTGGTCATTGTTGATGATTACTCGAGATACTCTTGGGGTCTTTCTCCTCAAGTCTAAGGATGAGACCCATAGAGAGTCCATCATCTTCGCCAAGAAAGCTCAACGGATGTACGAATCTTAGATCAAGGCGATAAGGACCGACAATGGCACCGAGTTCAAGAGCTACACTATGCAAGAGTTTGCTGGTGATGAGGGCATCAAGCATGGGTTTTCAGCTCCATATACTCCTCAGCAAAATGGTGTTGTTGAAAGGAAGAAACGGACTATTATCGAGATGGCAAGAACCATGTTGGGTGAATTCAAGTCACCCCATAATTTTTGGGGAGAAGCCATCTCTACAACTGACCACTACTCCAACCGGCTCTTCCTCCACCCCATGCATAATAAAACTCCATACGAGCTTCTCACAGATAACAAGCCTAATGTCATGTACATTCGTGTCTTTGGATGCAAATGTCTTGTTAAGAACAATAAAGGGAAGCTCGGTAAATTTGAAACTAGAACCATAGAGGGCATATTTGTTAGATATGCGGAGAATTCCCATGCCTATAGATACTACAACAAGTCCATTGGGGCTATTGAAGTATCTTGTGACGTGGTGTTCTTGGAGGATAATGGCTCCCAAGTGGAGCAAGTCGTTCCATGTGCTGCAGGTGATGATGATCCTTGTAATGCCATCAAGCTTATGGGCACTGGACACATCTGGCCCACAAAAGTTCATACTGATGATCAGATTGATGGAATAGAAGTATCAAGCTCAGCCCAAGTGGAGCCTATCTCAACTCAAGTTGAACCATCAAGTGCAGCTCAAGATTTATCCTCTACTCAAGATGAGCCACATTCCTAAGAACAAGAAGAAATCCCTCAATCCACTGAGCAAGACCATGATGCTGATCAAGAAACGTCCTCAACCCATGGTCAAGCTCAAGTTATCCGTCATGATCAAGTACTAGCAAGAGATGAATTTATTGATCATGAAGGAACCATTCGGAAGATCAATGCTGCTTCAAGGGCAAGTGACATGAAAGTAGATCAAGTCCTTGGTAGCATCTCAAGAGGAGTGGTAACTCGTAGACACCATGCATTACTTATCATGTATTGTCAACACCATGCTTTTATGTCTAGTTTTGAGCCACTCAAGGTACATGAAGCCTTGGTTGATCCGGATTGGGTAATTGACATGCAAGAAGAATTGGAATGTTTCACCCGCAATGAAGTATGAACTCTAGTTGAGAGACCCAAGGATAATCGCATCAATGTCATTGGGACCAAATGGTATTCAAGAACAAGCAAGATGAGAATGGCATTGTCATAAGAAACAAAGCAAGGTTAGTGGCGCAAGGGTTTGCCCAAATAGAAGGTATGGATTTTAAGGATACCTTTGCGCCGGTATCCCGCCTTGAAGCTATTCGTCTTTTGCTTGCATTTGCATCTTTCCACAATTTCAAGCTATATCAAATGGATGCCAAAAGTGCACTTTTGAATGGTCCCCTAAAAAAACTGCATATGTGGCTCAACCCCAGGGTTTAGAAGACCCATGCCGACCCAACCATGTGTATTTACTCCATAAGGCACTCTACGGTCTCAAGCAAGCTCCACGTTCTTGGTACGAGTTCCTTAGGGATTTCTTACTCCATGATGGGTTTAGCATGGGTACGGTCGATTCCACCATTTTCACCAAGCTGGTTAAAGGGGGTGGCTTATTTATATGTCAAATATATGTTGAGTATATTATCTTTGGTGGAACTAACCCCAATCATAACAAATCTTTTGAGCTATTGATGACTAGGAAATTTGACATGTCCATGATGGGAGAGTTGAAGTTCTTCTTAGGCTTCCAAGTGAGGCAACTTCCAAAAGGCACCTTCATCTCTCAAGGAAAGTATGTGAAGGACATGCTCAAGAAGTTTAACATGACCAAAGCAAGCCCAATGAAGACACCCATGCCTGTGAAGGGGAAGCTTGGCTCATGTGATGGTGAGAAGGATGTGGACCAAAAGGTATACCGTTCCATGATTGGATCCTTGCTCTAACTTTGTGCTTCTAGGCCGGATATCATGCAAAGTGTAGGGATGTGTGCTCGTTTTCAATCTGCTCCTAAGGAGAGCCACTTGATGGCGGTCAAACGGATTCTAAGATACCTTGTTCTCACTCCTACTCTTGGGCTGTGGTATCCAAATGGGTCAAGCTTTGAACTCATAGGCTATTCGGATTCTGATTGGGCTGGTGATAAGGTTGACCAGAAGTCTACCTCTAGGGCTTGCCAATTCATTGGCCGGTCATTGGTGAGTTGGTCATCCAAGAAACAAAACTCCACTGCCCTATCCACCACCGAAGCCGAATACATATCCGCGGCATCTTGTTGCACTCAGTTGTTATGGATGAAGCAAACCTTGAAAAACTATGGTGTGTCTTTTGGTATGGTGCCTCTTCTATGTGACAACAAAAGTGCAATAAAGATCGCCAATAACCCAGTTCAACATTGCCGCACAAAACACATTGATATTCGCCATCACTTCCTACGTAATCATGTTGCCAATGGGGACATTGAGCTCACTCATGTGGGAACAACGTACCAACTGGCGGATATTTTCACTAAGCATTTGGATGAAGCCCGGTTTGTAAGCTTGAGAGGAGCACTTGGTATTCTTGATCCTAACAACTTAGATTGAACAACTTCTTGCATTTATCTTGCTATCTAGTTTAGTTGTGCATCACATATGGGGATAGTCATCTTACCATGTCTTGGTATGATGCATACCTATGTATGCAACATAAATCCCCCGCCACTCATTAGCCTCAATTGCAAAATGATTTTATTCTATGAGGACAAATGATCTTATTGCAAAACTATTTCAAAAATGATTTCTAATTCTTGATATATTTTGAATCATGTCCATTCTTGTTATTTACATCTTGTTTGGATTTCACTCCAATGGGTATGCCTAGAAAATCTTGCTCTTCCTGCCCCATATATGTGCTCCTCTTATTATACATCTATCTATCTATATGTACATGTCATCTTATGATCATACACACACTTTTGCAAGAAAAAGGCAAAAAGGGGCAGATACCTACTGTCCGGTCCCTAGCCCGGTTGGGCTAGCCCTAGCGTCGATCGACCCGGTCCCCAGCCCGGTCGGCCGGGCCGTGCGCCGGTCGGCTGCAGCATAAGTGGGAATGGGGGTTACCCCTTGGGGGTCTTCTTCCTCACTTTCCCTTTCCATCATAGCCTCCATTGGCGCCGCCCTTCCTTTCCACCACTCCCTAGGGCATTTCCACCACTAGAACCTCCTCAAACTCCACTCCACCATAGATAGGGCACCTTGGAAGATCTTCACCAAGGGATTTGGTCCCTCTCAAGCCATATTTGGAGTTCTTGGGCCTTTTCCCCCTCAAGCCTCTCCTTGATGTTCTTCTTGCTCCCTTGGGCAAGGAAGAGCAATGTCTTTGGGTAACCCCCTCATCTCCTTCCTATGTCTTGATTCCCTCATACATTGCACATTTGTTGAGGGATTTGAGAAACTAGGGTTAGGGTTAGCGCTGGTCTAGTACCTCATGCCATTAGAGTGCCACACACCACTATGCACATGATCCACTCTACATTGTTGTAATATATGTACAAGTATTTGAGCTTTTCTATGATCTTGTGTTGAAAATCTGGACTATACCAAAAAAAAAATTGATAGTGCCCGGCGTGCCGGCCCTCACACCGGCCGGACCGGCGTGTCGCCCGGTCAACCGGCTGACAAACCGGCCTGTCCGGTCTCACGCCCGGTTGTGCCGGACGATGTGCTGGCCCACCCAGATTTTCGCGCAAACTTCATCAAAACACTTCTATATATATTATACTTTTGGCCTCCTTGTTTCTGATGACATGTACACTTATCCCACTGCTATTCTCGCTCTATTTACTCATTCACAAGAGATTCTGGTGATGACACACGTGTTGTTGCCAAGAGGGGCAGGAATGAGAGGCCCCTGGGGTGCCGGACTAGCACTCGTATGCCTAGCAGAGCAGCTCAGAGCAGTGCACCAGGTGGTTCTACAGGAGGTAAGACCAAGTCAACAGGAAAGAAAAGGAAAGGCATAAACGTAGTTCTAGATGATGATCTTGTTGAGAAAGTGCCGAGATACAATGTTGGCACATTACATCTTGCTGATTGGAGAAGACTCAGAGAGAAGAATCCCGATTGGTTCGAGGAAAGATCGTACCTTGGTGGAGATAGGGAATTCTGGACCAACACTCAGTTGAGCATGTGGGATGATTTCTACAACTCCTCATATTGTATGAAGAATGGTGTCATTGTGCAGCCCAAGTCCATCAACAAGGAACAACTTACCATGCACCAAGCCACTAAGTACCGCTTTGTGGTTGATACCTTGCAGAAGAAGGGGTTGCTTGATCTTGTGTGGCTGAAGCCTGGTAATACAAAGGGAGTTGGGTTATATTGCCCAATCCTTGACCGTCAATTCCACTGCACTATTTTCTTTCATGATGACGCTGCTCGCACTATGACTTGGATGACTGGATAAGAGAAGTACACTTGCAACTACCTTGACTTATGTGAAGCCATGAGATTTGGTAGTGGTTGTGCTCATGGTTTTTAGATTCACTCTCAGGACCAATTCACTCATGGGAACATTGCTTTCTGCTATCCTCCGGAGCCTACAGCTGCTCTCCCACTATCTCCGGAATGTACTACTCTTATTTGGTGCTTGCCAAGATATTCCGTGAGAGTCTCTTCAGCAAGTTAGGAGACTCAAGTGAATTCCGAGCCTACCATCTTAACCTCATGCACTACTGTCGTCCTGAAAACATTAGTGAAAGAACATGGAGTCCCCATGTGTGGTTTTGGTAATTGATGACAATCCCTATGGACTAACGGTTGTATTGAGAATCTATCTTAGGTCGTGTCCATAGCCATGTGTTGGTCTCAAGGTTGCAAGATGGTGAAGAGCGAGTACTATGAAGAAGACAGATGAAGACAGTGTCGAAGAGAGATGAAGACGGTGTAGAAGATGAAGAGAGATGAAGATAGCGTAGAAGATGGATGGATACGATGTCGTGTATGTTGGAAGGATATGGAGGCTTGTACAAGGTTGAGGAGGATGAAGACGGAGCTCGATAGGATAGTGGTCGCATCATCGGAGAGAGCTCAAACCTTGCATGCATTGCATCATGTTTCTTGGTTGTTCTTGGTTCTTATCCATGAGATGGGTTAGAGCTTGTGTTCATTCTCATGACAATCTCTAGCTCATCGGAAACGGATTCCGGATGCATCGCATGTTGCATGTGCGAGGGTGATGATTTTCCTGATATACCATATTGAGAGGTTACACCTCTATGACCATGAGAAAATCATCATACACTCTTTTCCATCTTTTCACCTTGTGTAGAGGTAGCTCTTGTCGCCCTCTTTCCGGCAAAACTAGTTTCACCTCAATCGGAGTTTCCTAGCTCGAGTTATTGCCGTTTCCGTATCGCGGTTTGGAAAAAAAAGGGCGGTAGTACCGGTCAGGTACCGGTTAGGTACCGGCTTGGTCTCTGTAAGTTCTTGGATCCGGTCCAGTATTGGGCCAGTACCGACCCGGTAGTATCGCTCGAGCTGTAGTACCGCTTTCACAAGAGGTAGTACCGCTTTGAGTCGTTTTCTGTCTGTTTTTTGCACAGTTTTGACGCAAGCGGTAGTACCGCTTTGACAAGGGTAGTACCGCTTTGGGTCGCGAATCTGACCATTTTTCTGCCCAACAACTATAATTCGTGGCCCCCTATTTATACCTCTCTTCCACCTCCGACCCAACCACTTCTTCCCCTCCATTCTCTCTCCTCCATTGTTGACCTTGAAGAGCTTGTTCCTCCTCATTATCCCCCCACTATTTCTTGCATATTTTTGGGGGAAAGGAGAGAGGAGATCTAGACGTAGAGATTCACCAATTGAATCCTTCTCCAAGTGAGGGGACTTGCTAGATCTAGATCTTGGAGTAATTTGGTGTTCCTCCTCTTATTTTGTTCTTCCTCCCTTATTCCCCCAATAGCTTTTGTAGCTTTGTTGGAATTTGGGAGAGAAGAATGATACGCGTACAGCACGCGACCGTTGGGAACCCCAAGAGGAAGGTGTGATGCGTACAGTAGTAAGTTTTCCCTCAGTAAGAAACCAAGGTTTATCGAACCAGTAGGAGCCAAGAAGCACGTCGAAGGTTGAAGGCGGCGAGATGTAGTGCGGTGCAACACCAGGGATTCCGGCGCCAACGTGGAACCTGCACAACACAACCAAAGTACTTTGCCCCAATGAAACAGCGAGGTTGTCAATCTCACCGGCTTGCTGTAACAAAGGATTAGATGTATAGTGTGGATGATGATTGTTTGCAGAAAATAGTAGAACAAGTATTGCAGTAGATTGTATCGATGTAAAAGAATGGACCGGGGTCCACAGTTCACTAGTGGTGTCTCTCCCATAAGATAAATAGCATGTTGGGTGAACAAATTACAGTTGGGCAATTGACAAATAGAGAGGGCATGACAATGCACATACATGATATGATGAGTATTGTGAGATTTAATTGGGCATTACGACAAAGTACATAGACCGCTATCCAGCATGCATCTATGCCTAAAAAGTCCACCTTCAGGTTATCATCCGAACCCCTTCCAGTATTAAGTTGCAAACAACAGACAATTGCATTAAGTATGGTGCGTAATGTAATCAATAACTACATCCTCGGACATAGCATCGATGTTTTATCCCTAGTGGCAACAGCACATCCACAACCTTAGAACTTTCTCACATCGTCCTGCATTTAATGGAGGCATGAACCCACTATCGAGCATAAATACTCCCTCTTGGAGTTAAGAGTAAAAACTTGGCCAGAGCCTCTACTAATAACGGAGAGCATGCAAGATCATAAACAACACGTAGGTAATAGATTGATAATCAACATAGCATAGTATTCTCTATCCATCGGATCCCAACAAACACAACATATAGCATTACAGATAGATGATCTTGATCATGTTAGGCAGCTCACAAGACCCGACAATGAAGCACATAAGGAGAAGACGACCATCTAGCTACTGCTATGGACCCATAGTCCAGGGGTGAACTACTCACACATCACTCCGGAGGCGACCATGGCGGTGAAGAGTCCTCCGGGAGATGATTCCCCTCTCCGGCAGTGTGCCGGAGGCGATCTCCTGAATCCCCCGAGATGGGATTGGCGGCGGCGGTGTCTCTGGAAGGTTTTCCGTATCGTGGCTCTCGGTACTGGGGGTTTCGCGACGAAGACTATATGTAGGCGGAAGGGCAGGTCAGGGGCCACACGAGGGCCCCACACAGTAGGCCGGCGCGGCCAAGGCTTGGGCCGCGCCGCCCTGATGTCTGGGCACCTCGTGGCCCCACTTCGTGACTCCTTCGGTCTTCTGGAAGCTTCGTGTGAAAATAGGCCCCTGGGCGTTGATTTCGTCCAATTCCAAGAATATTTCCTTACTAGGATTTCTGAAACCAAAAACAGCAGAAAACAACAACTGGCTCTTCGGCATCTCGTTAATAGGTTAGTGCCAGAAAATGCATAAATATGACATAAATTATGCATAAAACATGTAGATATCATCAATAATGTGGCATGGAACATAAGAAATTATCGATACGTCGGAGACGTATCAAAGAACTTGGGCATCTTAGTGGTGTTCTTAGCCATTGCATTAGGTGCATCGGTTTGGGTTCTCTCCGGGGTTTCGGTCTCGTAGAGGGCGTGTTAACCTTAGTGGTGTTGTTGCCTTCGTGGCCTTGTTAACTTTGTGGTGTTGTAGCCTTTGTGGCCTTGTAGCCTTTGTGGCCTTGTCGTCTTTGTGGCGTGGTAGCCTTTGTGGCGTTGTTGCCTTTGTGGAGTGTGTTAGCCTTTGTGGTTTTGGAGCCGGCTGTGGCGCATTGGAGTCTTGGTGTCTTTGTTGCCGATGTGGCTTGTTGTAGCCTCTTGTGGCCTTGTACTTGAGATCCTCCGTGTTGTGGAGTTGCCTCAAGCTTGATACTTGGGAGTTTTCCCAAGCTTGTACGGGTTCGGTGACCACCCTCAAGGGTCCCTTAGTGGATCGAGGCTTTCCCCTTGGTGGAAAGACTCGAGGAGAATACGGTGGCCCTAGTGGCTCATTGGAGTGCCTCGTGCCTCCACACCGCACCAACAGAGACGTAGCACCCTTGGGTGTGAACTTCAGGATACATCGTCGTCTCCTCGTGCACCGGTTACTTCTCAACCCGAGCTCCTTTACCTATGCGCTTTACATTGTGATATCTATCATGCTTGATATTCTATACCTAGCTTGTTATCACCTTGTTGCTCATCATGCTAGCATAGGTTGTTGATGCACTTAGGCAAACCCCTAGTTGATAGGCTTTGAGCTAAACTAGTAAACACTAAGTAGTTTTATTCCACCTAGTTTAGTTCTCAAGTAGAAGTTTTTATAACCCGGCTATTCACCCCCCATCTAGGCGACGTCCTTGTACATTCAATTAGGACAATTGATGGTTGTGACTTTCTCTACTGTGATATGAGACGCTCTGTTCGCAACCGTATGACTCCAAACTATGCTCAGTATGTTCAGCAGCTCATCAATACAGTTGTGCCAACTCCCAACAACAAGAAAGATCAACTGATCAGGATGGAACCGTTCAAGATTCCTCAACATGTCAATAGACGAGAAGTCCCATCTATGATGCCTTCTGAGCGCCGGTCCAAGGAAAAGCATGACCCTGCAGCTAGCTCCAGCTATTCTATGCGCCCCAAGCGGGGTGCCTCTCGCTTCTTGGCCAGCCTATGACAGATGTGCAGGAATACCAATGATGTTGCTCATCAAAGCCTTGCTTTGAACCAAGAGACTAGGAGGAGCCAAAATGAGTTCATGGCTGCAAGAAACCATCCTATTCCTCCACCTGGACCTGAGATGGAGACTGTGGTTGCACCAACTTGGGAGATGCCTCCCATTGATGATGAAATGCTCTAGAACTTTGATCTCTCCCTGTTTGCTCATGGTGGTGCTCCTCCTCCTCCTAGGACTAGATCTGCTCATGCTCCTGATGCGGCTGGATATGGAGATGATGATGAAGATAATGAAGAGTTTGATGATGAAGATGATGATGAGGATGGTGTCGTTGCCTATTCCACGGTGCCTCGGAGGAGGGATCCTCACGAGGGGGGAGAAGAAGTAGGGGCCATATGGCGGAGTGCACACGGGACGGTGGTACGCGATTTACCCAGCTTCGGAACACCTGCACGATGGCAAGGCCTACTGCTGCTTATCTGGAATTATCTGGGCGCTTTCGCGTTGTTACAATGAGTTGTGGTTGTGCCTCTAGGGCTCCCGGGATCCGGCTTATAAAGGTGCACGGATCTAGGGTTTACATGGAGAGTCCTAGCCGGATTACAGGTTGCCTAACTATGGTACAATGTCTTGTCGTGTACGTCAAGGATCCGCCTTCCATCTACGTCGTACTGGATCCAGGTTCCTCATGGGCCTTCACAGATCCGGCCTCTTTCGAAGGTCGGTTAGAATCCGGCTTCCCAATCCTGAGCTGGACTTCATCCTTCATGATCAACAGCAACTGGGCTGCCCGATGGGCCACATGCCACATCACTGTCTGTGGGCCACCGGGCTTGCCGGATATAGGCACTGTCGATGGTACACCCATGAAGTATACCCACAACAGTAGCCCCCAGAGTTCTCCGAGATTCACCTCTTGTTTCCGCCTTGCTAAAGCTTCACATCTTTCCGACAATCTTGGCAACATGAGGAAACTTGAAGAACTCCAACTTCATATCATTTTCTTTCCCAACTTTTAGTCGGAAAAAACCTTTATCCCGCGGGACTTCATCCATCGACAGTATCGATACAACATGTCTCCGGGTTACTCCCCTGCTTTGGACAAGAGTTTACAGCCTTTCAAACTGCTACCCGGAACCTCTAAAAGTTAAAACGCTTCCGCCAATCTTGGCGCCATTTTCGGGCGATTTGAGCGGTAACTTATCCTTAGCCGTTTTTACCACTTAGGGTTTCTGACACATGTCGATCATCCAACGGCACGACGCTTGTGTTCCGACCATAGGATGCGGAGCACGAATCTCCTCCCCTCGGCCTATAAATATCCGCCGTTCACCCTAAACACCCCATTCGCCCCCTTTTTCATCTCTCGCACAACGCCGCCTCCGAGCTCTTCCTCCGCCGCACCGGAGTCCACCGGAAGTTCACCGGAGCCGATTCACCGCCGTACGCTGTTCTTCGTGTTCTTAAGATCAGCGAGCCACCGCAGCAAAACATCACCGCCGGCGACTCCGACCACCGCCGAAGCCATTCCGGTAAGCCCTCAAGCTTCGCCTTCTCGCCGTAGTTGGTAGGGATGAATAGGGTATCAACGTCGGTTCCGGCTAAGTTAGCTATCTTCGCATTTTTCTTTTCAGATGTCTTCTTCAACTCCGCCTCCCTCCTCCGAGCTGATTATGGCGACACCCATCTCCTCCGCTCCACCCCCTTTCGTCCCAGTTCAGCTGGAACCCTCAAAGGATTCCGGCAAGAACATCGAGGGAACATCTGCCAACCCGGAAGAAACAGCGGGGGCAGAACAAATGGAAAAGAAGGCGGAAGAAGCAGCCACCAAAAAATCTAAGGCTCGCGTGCGAGACAGCGAAGCCAAGGGGAAATGGTGGCCCTGTACCACCATAGAGACTGAGATCCGCAACCTCGAGGCGGAGGGTTTTCTGAAGCCCGAGTCCTGGCGGACACTTCCGGATTCACTGGCTCCAGCTCCCAAAGCTGGAGAGATGGTGGTGACAAAGGCTCTTGTGGAGCGCGGCTTCTCCTTTCCGCCTAGCGACTTCTTCTCAGAAGTTCTAAAGGCGTATGGGCTCCAGCCTCACAACATATCTCCGAATAGCATCCTGGCCATCAGCAATCACGTGACTCTATGTGAAAGCCACCTCCGGGTAACCCCAGAACTTTCCCTCTTTCAGTACTTCTTCTCCGTCAAAAATGAGAAGATTCCTCAAACTTCCGAGTTGGCCACCTGCGGGACAATCACTTTCAAGCTCCGCCCTGGCCATGTCTATCCTCCCACCGACCGCCACGAATCCGCGCGATACTGGTCCGGAGGCTTCTTCTATCTGAAGGACGTTTCCGACCCGGCGAGCGCGAGGGTGTTGCCAGCCTTCAGAAATGTCAACACCCGGATTTTTAAGTCCAAATGCCTATTATGCCATACCTCGCAATCCCAGGAAGATTGTTTTTGCGAGACATAACAGTTGAATATCATAGAGCCATGATTCATTACAATACCAACATAGTCATTACATAAAAAGGATCACATGATCCAGTCTCATTACAACACTTGATCTATTGATCATTACATAATACGTAGCGGAAGCGAAGTAGTAGTGGACTATCTATTCCACAGGCAACGCTTGACGTTAGGAGAAGCTCCTAGTTGTCGTAGATGTCCTGCTGGCCGTCATCTTCATATTGCTGTTCAGCTTCATAGTCTGGCCATTTGAATAGCCAGGGACACAGCCGTGAGTACTTTCAAGTACTCGCAAACTAATACTAATGTAAGCACTAATAGTTTTATTGAGAAAGTTCTAAACTCTAGGGTTATTTGCAGAAAGCCAATTTTAGTTCATAAACACTTTAGTAAAAGACTCCTCATTTGCTAACTAATTCCAGTGGGAACATTAGTGTCATTCCCACAACCCTGTTGTGATTCAATTCAAAGTCACCTTTCAAATTCAATTCACCATTCATATTTGAAGGAAATTTCTGATGATGGAACCATATGGCCTTTCCAACTGTCCATGACCGCGGACGCGGCTATTCGAATAGGTTTACACTCTGCAGAGGTTGCACACTTGTGCCACAACATTTGATTGCATCCGTCAAGGATAACCTTGAATAATTGTAACTCAGTACGCGGATCATCAACCGTTAACCTTTCACTTACACACCCTAGTATAGGCACCTCTCCCCATGAGCTTGGCCTCCCGGTGATAGCCAACTGTTATCTCGGGAACTGCACAGGGCTTGGGTCGTACATTCACCTCATTTCATGTCATTTCACTTTTAGCGGAGGCAGCCTCGGCATAACCTCTATGACTCTTGTTTAGAGGTAACCCATACTAAGATACATAAACTTCCAGTTAAGCCCTACCCATAATCAGGTATTGTGGGGGTACTCAAGTATTGGAATGGCATCGCATCTAACTCAATCATCAGATTTTATCAAGTTCACCAACTCAATTCAAGTCACATTCACCTTCAAAATCTTTCAATGGAATAACTCATCATTCCAAGGTTTTCAAAGTCATTTCAAAATCACATGTTCCCATCTAGAGTAGTCATTTTTAATTTAGCACTAGCAACTAATTGTGAGGGGTCCTAAGTAGTTTGCATTGCTTCTAGGCTAACTTTGATGCTCTTGTACCAATCCAATACTAACCAAGTGAATCATGAATCAAAAAGTAAATTTGGTAAATCAATTTCAATAAAGCTTGTAAAGTAAAAACTTGGGATAGGACCATAGAGCATAAAGTAAATTGGGGGTAATGCCTTGCTCTTGTAGAGCTTTGCACTTTGCAAGAATATTAGCTTGCCTTGGTTGGTGTATTGATCAAAGTGGTCTTCTTCTCCTTGGAAGTAGACCTCCTCCTCCTCCTGATACTCCTCGGTACTTGCGTCTAAAATCGAATATGAGGTATACAATCACCAAACAAGTCTTAAGGCTATGCTAAGCACACACATGGTTCACACAAGCTATTCATTCATCATAACCTTAATAAAAAAAAAGGGGTTTTGGCTTGTGTGTTAAGAAAACTTGCAAGAGAGAAATAATTTCCTCTCATTGAATCTTTTTACAATTTAATTTCCTCAAATAATAATAAGGTATGAATTCATGTTGCTCAAGCGCAACACTTCATATCTATCATTTGTGGAAAAATGATTTAAATGAGGCACTAACCTCATACCATTTGATTCTTACTTTAACAACAATTTAATGTCTCTAAGTAATCCAATATGAGATGATATAGACTAAGTCAACACACCACTTTGAATTGCTTAGGACCATGATTTAAATGAGAGAGGACCTCTCATACTATTTGAGAATTCAATTTGGATAAGTTTAAATAGACATTCTTTTGCTCTAGTCCATGATCATACAAACAACTATGTCAAATTCTTACATATTCTGATAGACAATATGAAATGTGGCTTTTCAAAGTTGGAATCAATCAAAAATCATTTTTGGTTCATTTTTAATAAATGTTTGAAGTTGCTAAAGTCATTGCCTTGTTATTTTCATCACATTAATTCTACAAACAATCTAAGGGTGAGACCAGTGGGGTTGGGCTTTTTACAAGCTTTCCAACAATATCAAAATCATCAAATTTGGCCCAGTGGAATTAAAACTATTCAATTTTGAATAAGGCATCTGTGAGCAATTTTGAATTAAACAGAAATTCGGATTTGAATTTAACGGGCCGGCGGGAAAACTAACTGGGCCCAAATCATTTAAATGCGCACAGGCAAGCCCACCACGCGTCCAGCATGCGTGGGCTGCCTGATAGGTGGGGGCCCCTCATCAGCGGGTGTTACTTACCGAAACGGTACGCAGAGCTGGGAGACGTTGGATCAGACGACGATCGAACGGCGGAGCGTCGTCGTCGTCGGCGAGAAGCAGGTGCTTGCACGACGGAGGTAGGGGTCTCTGGTGATCCTGGGCTCCGGCGATCGACGATGATGGGCTGCGGCGACGTTGTGGACGACGGTGGACCTCCTCGAACAGACGGCGTCTTCTGGGGCAGCTCCTAGCTCCTTCTTCTTCTTCTTCTTCTTCTTCTACGGAGGCGCTACGGCTACAGTGGTGAAATTGGAGGAGGGTGGTGAGCAATGTCGAGCAGAGAGGTGGCGAGGAGGGGTTGTGATGAGAGGGGAAGTCGAGGGTGTGTTGGATTGGAATCGGGAGGGGCTCCTTTTATAGCGGCGAGGCGAGGCCGAGGTACTGCAGTGAGGTCATCGGCGACGACGCGTCTACAGGGGCGGAGGGGCACTGGCGATGACGTAGGTGAGTAGGCGTTGTCAATGCGGTCACGCTGCGCTTGATTGCGGTGAAAAAGAGGCAAGGACGAGGGCAGGAGGGTGACGAAGGCGCTCAGTACCGTGGCGGACGTCGGTGAGGCGGTCGTCGTCTACAACGTTCCCGCGAGCAAGTGAGGGCGTCTGGTCGTCTCCTGGCGTCGTGGCGCAGCTGCTGGCGAATGGAGAGAGCGAGTAGTGGCAGGAGGCGTTGGGGTGACGTCATGCCCGTGCGCGTCTGCGACGCTCGCCGTGCGCGCTCTGGCGTGGCATGGCACGTCTGGGCGTCGCGTGTTCTGGCGCGTGTGGTGCACTGTTTGCTCGAGCAACGGGTCTGGCACGTTCAGGAGAGTGAGAGGAGGCGAGGTGACAAGGTGGTGCATGCTGGAGTGGGTCAGAGGGAGAGATGGCATGGTGATGTCCATGTCATGCCACGGCATGGCATGGTTTTGGTCAAATGGTGACGAAGGAGTGTACCAAATCTTGTCTTTGATGCTTGGCAGGTTGCAGAGGGGTCAGGGGAGTACCAATGGTGACCTAGGGTCGATGGCTTAGGCCATGGTCTGCTGGACAAAGCAATGTCCAGGGTTGGCAGGGTTGTGCATGCCAGCTGTTCGACACAATGGACGCAAGACAAATATTTTTGAATTTTTGAATGAATTTTGGTGGGTTTGAAATGAATCAAATTGGGAGTAGAGTGGTGGTGGTGGTGGTCAAAATGGAGTTGGTTTGCAAAATCACAAAATGCATATGATCTTAAATCTGCCTCAAAGTCCTTACTTTGCTTGTTCATATCTTTGAATCCAAGAAGAGTTTGCAGATGAGTTCTGGAGCAAAGTTGTTCACTTTGATGTTGTCTTGGATGAGGTGCAAAGAGTTGGCATTGTGTAGTTTAGAAATTTCTAAATAACAGGGCTCAAAGTGAGTGTCAGGTTAAAGTTGGCAGATTTTTCCATTAGTGTATGTGAGCTCCATTTGAATTCAAATTTGATTTGAATTTAGTTTCTTTGATTCACAAAGTGCTATTTAGTGTTTATTAAAATTTCACAAACATTGGCACAAGCTAACTTGGCCTAGATCAAAGATTTGCATTTTGGCCATAAGCACATGCATGTGTTGAGATAGTAATTTTTCTTTTTCTTTTTATTTCTTCCTTATTGATCAAGGGATCATGTGTGATGGTTTTATCATCATTGTTCAACAATCAAACAAGTATCATGGCAATAGCACACTAACATAATAATTCAAGAGGAGTTCTATGCATAGCACTTGTATTACTAAAAGTTTTTGTTAGTTGCTAAATTTAAATTTTGGGAAACCACCATTCTCATTGATTGAAATTTTTGGGATGTTACAAACCCTTCCCCCTTACAAAAGATCTCGTCTCGAGATCTTATAGAAAAACTAGGTACTAAAGAGATCGGGGAATTCCTTCTTCATATCTTCTTCTCGCTCCCAAGTGGCTTCTTCTTCGGTATGATTGCTCCATTGAATCTTCAGGAACTTGATACTTCTGGTGCGGGTGGTTCTGAAAGCTTCTTCAAGTATGCGAATAGGCACTTCGCGATACGTCAGGTCCTTGTTGATATCAACATATCTGTGATCGATGTTCTTGAACACCTCCGTCTTCTCCGGCACTTCTAAGCACTTCCGAAGTAGTGATATGTGAAACACATTGTGCACAGCGGACATTTCTTCCGGTAGTTCAAGCTGATATGACACTTCTCCTCGGCGACTCAGAACTTTGAAAGGTCCGACATATCTGGGGGCAAGTTTTCCTCTTAGTTGAAATCTTTGCATTCCTTTGAGGGGTGAGACTTTGAGATACACAAAACATCCAATGTCGAAGGTCATCTCTCGGTGTCTCTTGTCGGCGTAACTCTTTTGTCTTGACTGGGCGGTCTTGAGGTATCCACGGATCTTGTGAACCTTCTCTTCAGCTTCGCGGAGAATATCGGGGCCGAAGACTTGACTATCTCCGACTTCCGACCAATTCAGAGGGGTACGGCACTTCCTTCTGTACAGGGCTTCAAAGGGGGCCATTTGCAAGCTGGCTTGATAACTGTTTTTATACGAGAATTCTGCGTAAGGCAGGCAGTCTTCCCATTTGGATCCATACTGTGGGGACCCCGGACTAACTGTCCGAAATACCCTGTTATGTATACAGTTCACGATCCCATGATCAGTGCGCCGTGAACACATAACCGAATTGATATCAAATTACATCATCCTTTACAAAATGGAAAAGAAAATTACAATAAGGTCACATGACCAATACTTACATAATAGCCTCGAAGGGCCTAACTAAACATCAGAGTAGCATCATCACTTCAACAGCGCGGAGCCCAAGTCATCTGCCATAAACCCTACAGGCAACTGACTGGGAAGACGTTCCTAGCTCGCATAGATGTCGCCAACTCCTTCTTCATCTGTCGTGTTCCTCCAAGTCTGGCCAAGTAAATAGCCAGGGACAAAGCCGTGAGTACATTGGAATTGTACTCGCAAGACCATTAAGCAAGTTCTAACAAAACTTAACTAAAGATTTATGGAGGGAAAGAAGTCAAGGTTCTCTATGTGGATAAGAAAATGGGAAGAGAAGAAGTTTTCTTTGGTGGAGAAAGCATCCCGACTCCACGGTCGGAGGGGACACTTAGGAGTTTAACTAAGGCATTTCTATAGAAGGAAAAATCTCCAGGATGGACTACACATAAAACTCTAGGAAGGGTACGCCCATTTTTGTTTTTCTCTTCCGACCAATCTCACATGGTCACCACCAGTACCACTACGGTACTCCAAAAACACTTCCCTTTGCTTTGTAAAACTTTGTCAAAACAAAACTCAACACAGCTAAGTAACGGCCATCCCAACTGTCCATGACCGCGGACTCGGCTATTCGAATAGATTTAACTCTGCAGAGTGTGCGCACTTTCCCCACAACTATCCGGATACCTATCGTGTGGGCATCATCCCCGCATAACGACATATGCCACGACGCATACCCGGACATAACCCTTCGCCCATTCGACTTAACATGAGGTCCTACCCTATGGAGTATGTACCTCCCCAGCACCGTGGCAGCTCACCTCCTTTTGAGCGTGGCTCCACCGCCAAGCCAGGAGACCCATAGTGTCTTCCGGACGGGTCAGCCCCGAAGGCCTCCCGTTATACTATTGTCCCAACCATGACAACCCGGACTCGGGGTAACCGTACCCTTGTATAGTTGTGCGGTGCCTCATGCTAAGAAGAACAAACGTCAATTTAAGCCCCGTGCCCACGTTGGAGTAGCTATGGTTGCGCGGGTTGGTTGTTCCGGGCAAAAACATAGAATCTGTGTCGTTTTTTCCAAAAACCCAAGTTATAACCACCTTAGCCTTTCCACCACAACCACATTCGCCACTTCCATTTAAAACAACTCATTCTTAAAACCTCACTTGGGTAATGTCAATTTACCCAAGGTTTTATCCAAAAACTTTTACAACAAGTCAAAACCTTGAGGGTTTCCCAACCTATAGTTTTATGTGAGAAACTAAGATATTCAATAGCATAATGGAAGCCATTATACTACCAAGGGTGTCAAGTGGCCCACATACTCGAATTGAGCATGTATGGAAAATAATCATGAGATTAACAAGTTCAAGGTAACAAACCCTTCTTCACTAAGAGGGTGATGTCAAAGGTGGAAAATTTGGGGACTCACATGCTTGGGGGTGAGCATGTAAGTGTAAAGGTGAATCTTTCATACTTGAAGACAAGTATGCAAGAGAGGAGAACTAAATAAACCCAAGGTACACGCGAGAACAAGATACCAAAAGAATAAGAGATCACAACAAGGAGATGATAACAGGGGATCAAAGAAAATGGCTTGCCTTGGTTGGCTTATTTGTCCTTGGACTTCTTCAACTCCATCAAATAAGAATACCAATAATATAAATAAACTCCTTGTCCAATCCACTTCTTATTCTTCTCCGGAATTGTTCGCATCTATCACCGGAGAATATAAAAGAAACAAAATCAACACATTGCACCAACATAGCAAACATTCAAGAAGAAACAATCAATATCTAACCACTCTACTAAGGGCTATCATACTAAGGGCTTATGGTTATCTCAAAAACAACCTTTGAAAGAAAATCAATTTATTTCACTTCATAAAAGCATGAGAGCCTCACAAATTATCAATTGTCTCTTTGGGTATCACCATGGCATAGATTCGTTACTCATGGTAGATAACACCATAAAGAATACAAGTACAATGCTTAGCCTCAAAAACCAACATATTTTACTTTCAAACACTTTTAGAAAAGTAGAAATCAGTTTTCCTAATTTAATTTGCTCACATAACACTACATCCAAAATAGGAAGCAAACCATAAACCACACTATTAGAAAATAAACTTGGTTTAAGTCACAAAGGGTTTTGTCCTGCAAGAATAAAACATAGGTTGACCATTTTGAAAACAAAGTGGTGTCAAGGATTTAAATACAATAAGGAGTTTTCAAAGTCATCAATGCATGTGGCACACATATACTTACAAACAGAGACAAAAATTTAATAACAGAGAGTAGCAGTATTTTTCCTAGATGACCAGTAACAAAACAAGATCAACACAATTGGATTCATCCAAAAACATTAATCCTACAATTTTTAAAATTACAAACACTAAACAGAATACAGTGATCATGTTTAATGCACTAAAAATCGTACAAAAATCCTAAAAATATGGGGCCAGTGGCATTGGAAAGGTAATAAAATTTCGGAACTAATGCAATTTGTTTCACTCGATTTGGGTATGTGGATCTCTAGTTATACTCAAAACAGTGCTACTGATTTCAACATAATTTACGAGCAAATTTTGAAAACTAAAAAGGGCGGGAACGTCTGGGCCGCGCGAGTTTGAAACAGTGGGCCGGCCCAGGAGGTTATCCAGGTGGATGGGAAAAAAAGGGTAGGAGAGGGCCCAGGCGGGCCAGGCCGCTGCATGGCCGACGTGGCCATGCAGGCCACGCAGCGCACGCACGAGACGGGCGACCCGTCTCCTTCCTCGACCACGCACGCAGCGACGCTGCTTCTGGGAGGGAAACGGCGGCGGCTGGAGACGTACCGGCGGCAGGCAGGTCAGTGGCGACCTGGGGTGGAGTGGCGGCGAGTCGGGGCCATCCAGGGGCGAGCTTGGTGGCGTCTTCCTCCTTCGCAGCAACTCCTCAAGGCGTCCTCTTCTCCGCAGCGACGTCCGGGCGAATGGCGACGGCGGCGTCCCCCGGTGAACCTGGGCGGCAAGGAGATGGGCATTAGGATGGGAGAGGGATGGTGAGCATGAAGGGGTAGAGAGGGAGAGCGAAGGGCGTCGGGGGTGAGCTCCTGCTTGCTCGCCGCCCGCAAGGTGACCATGCCGGCGTTTCCTTCTCCGGCGGGCAGCAGCAGGGAGGAGGTCCAGCGTGTCCAGAGAAGCTCTGGGAGGGGGAGAGAAGAGGAGTAGTGTCGGTAAAGGAGTCGCAGGGGCGGAGAGTGGGCTTTTATAGGCCGAGCACGGGTGCACGGTGAACATGGTGCACAAGGTGTTCGATACGTTTTTCTTCATGGAGGGGGTAGCTAGGGAGGGATCTAGGGTGCCAGAAGGGTCAACATGGAGTGCCGTGCAAGGTGGTATCAGTGGAAAGGTCGAGAGATGGGAGGGTGCTTGGGAACTGATTACCCACAAGTATAGGGGGTGTATCGTAGTATCTTCGATAAGTAAGAATGTCGATCCCAACAAGGAGCAGAAGGTGTTGACAAGCAGTTTCGATGAAGGATTCACTGTAAATGCTCACAGACAAGTATTCAGGGGGTTTTGATGTAGCAAATGAATAAAGTACGAGTAAGTAAAGTGCGAGAGTAAAAATTGCAGCGAGTGGCCCAATCCTTTTTAGCACAAAGGACAAGCCGGTTTGTTTACTTATAATGACGAAACGTTCTCGAGGACACACGGGATTTTAGTCTAGTGCTTTCGCTACATACGGCTAATTAATCTTCATTGTTTTGATAAGTGTTGTGTGGGTGAACCTACGCTAATGTACCGCCCTTCCTAGGACTAATACATACTTGTGATTATACCCCTTGCAAGCATCCGCAACTACAAGAAAGTAATTAAGATAAATCTAACCACAACCTTAAACTCTGAGATCCTGCTATCCCTCCTGCATCGATATACCAACGGGGGCTTAGGTTTCTGTCACTCCGGCAACCCCGCAATTGGCAAACGAGTACAAGATGCATTCCCCTAGGCCCATAAAGGTGAAGTATCGTGTAGTCGACGTTCACACGACACCACTAGAAGAATAACACCACAACTTAAATATCATAACATTGAATATTACTCAACCATACTTCACTACTAACATTTAGACTTCACCCATGTCCTCAAGAACTAAACGAACTACTCACGAGACATCATATGGAACATGATCAGAGGTGATATGATGATGAATAACAATCTGAACATAAACCTTGGTTCAACGGTTTCACTCAATAGCATCAATAATAAGTAGAAATCAATACCGGGAGAGTTTCCCCTATCAAACAATCAAGATCAAACCCAAATTGCTACAGCGGTGACGATGTGCAGCGGTGGAGACGGCGGTGATGATGATGAAGATGATGATGATGGTGATGGAGATGATGTCCAACTTGATGGCGGTGACGATGGCGTCGATTTCCCCCTCCGGGAGGGAATTTCCCCGGTGGATCTCAGCCCGCCGGAGAGCTCTTTTCTCTCTGGTGTTCTCCGCCCCGCAGAGGCGGCTGTAACTCTTCGCGAGGTACCCTCTGGAGCTTAGGTTTTTGGGACGAAGGAGTTCGCGAAGAAAAGGAGACGAGAGGGGCTGTGGCCCCCCCTCCTCACAGGGCGGCGCGGCCAGCCCTTGGGCCGCGCCGGCCTATGGGGTGGGCCCACCTCGGGTCCCCTCAGCTCCCCCTTCTGGCTCCCTTCGTCATCTGGAAAAATAGGATTTTTGGTATAATTTCCGTCAACTGTTGATCTTCCGAAATATTGCATTCTGACGGTGCTTTTTCCAGCAGAATCCTGGCTCCGGTGCTTGATCCTCCAATAATCATGAAACATGCAAAATAGATGAAATAACATAAGTATTATGTCCAAATATGAAATATATCAATGAATAACAGCAAATTATGATATAAAATAGTGATGCAAATTGGACGTATCAACTCCCCCCAAGCTTAGACTTCGCTTGTCCCCAAGCGAAACTGAACTCGGTAAACAGGACCACATGTTTATGGAGTGAAGAGTCGATAAATAAAATACGGGCAAGAAACATCATATTCATTCACACAATATATTCTAGTAAACATCTTTCTCATATAACTCAACTTGAAACAAGTATAAGGTAATCACAAATAAAGGTGCATAAGAAATCATAGTTGGTGATGGCAAACTTCGTTCTTGGTCAGAGAACAATTAACAGGTTATTCTTATCTATCGAGCAGCGCTCTCATGTTAAAGTTTATATTGCACAACTTGCATACTCAATCATAATAGTTTATATTGATAACTTGCAAAGCTATATTCATTCAGATAAAACTTGTACTAAACAAGGAAGAATAGAAGACATGATGAAGCAAGTCACAATATAATGGTTTGATCACAACAACTCAAATGCTTGCTTAAGATGGAGGGAAATAGGTTTACTGACTCAACATAAAGTAAAAGACAGGCCCTTCGTAGAGGGAAGCAGGGATTAAATCATGTGCTAGAGCTTTTTCAGTTTTGAAATCATATAAAGAGAATAAAAGTAATATTTTGAGAGGTGTTTGTTGTTGTCAACGACTGGTAGCGGGTACTCTAACCCCCTTGCCAGACAAACCTTCATAGAATGGCTCCCATTTTATTTTTATTTTGTGTGGCACTCCTTCCAACCTTTCTTTCACAAACCATGGCTAACCGAATCCTCGGGTGCCTGCCAACAATCTCATACCATGAAGGAGTGCCTTTTTATTTTAGTTTTATTATGATGACACCCCCCCAACCTTTGCTTACACAAGCCATGGCTAACCGAATCCTTCGGGTGCCGTCCATCAATCACATACCATGGAGGAGTGTCTATTAGTTTAATTAATTTGGGACTGGGAATCCCATTGCCAGCTCTTTTTGCAAAATTATTGGATAAGCGGATGAAGCCACTAGTCCATTGGTGAAAGTTACCCAACAAGATTGAAAGATAAAACACCACATACTTCCTCATGAGCTATAAAACATTGACACAAATAAGAGATAGTAAATTTTGAATTATTTAAAGGTAGCACACGAAGTAGTTACTTGGAATGGCAAGAAATACCATGTAGTAGGTAGATATGGTGGACACAAATGGCATAAGTTTGGGTTAAGGTTTGGATGCACGAGAAGTATTCCCTCTCAGTACATGTCTTTGGCTAGCAAGGTTAATTAGCAAGCATAAGAGTTGAAGGAAACAAACAAATATACATGTGATAGGAATAATCATGCATCTTCCTTGTAAGCACAAACAGTTTTAACTTCAGAATAATAAGCTATGAGCTAACAAGAAAGAAAGACAATGAAACAACTACATGTATTTCTCTTTTCTAATTAAACCTCAAAGTGCTGTTGCTATTGACCAATGCTAAGTTTGCCAAAACCAAATAGATTTATTCAATGCTCCCAAAGTGATACCAATACTAATAACAAGATCAATCATATAATAAGGATTGCAAACTAAAATAGGATGTGCAATATGTAAATGATAAGACTTCTCATTAATATTCCATAACGATAACTCACACCAAGGGATACATAGACAACCAACTAAAGGAGAGATACTTCCAAACCGCAACCCATCTTATATGATAACTTCCCTACTCATGATATGACACTACTTGACAGTAAAAAGTAAAAGATAGTGATGATGTGATACCGCGACACTCCCCCAAGCTTGGAACAAACCAAGGGGATGCCAATACCGATGATGAATTACTCCTTCGGCGATGGTGGTGATGAATTCCTGACAAGCTTCTCAACAAGCTCCTGAAGCTCATCAATCTTGTACGTGAGGTTGTGAATCATCTCCGAATTGTGCTCGACGCGGTTAAGAAGTATGTCCGACGGCGAGTCCCAACTCTTGGAGTTACTTCCCCACTCTTCACCCTCAGGCTTCATCCTTCCTGCAGTGTTAGAACGATCTATATCCCAATTGCTAGGCAATGCTGCCCTGGGAGTCCTTTCAATTTGACTATTGAAAATTAGATTGCGGAAGGGATGGTGAGTGCCTGAGAAAGATGTCTTCGGAGCTAGGTAATGACGTGGAACTCCTCCACCGGTGCGAATTCTTGCGCTCTTGTTTGCACTGAAAGGGTTATCCACCACCTTGATGCTTGCGATGGTAGCACGAGGGTGTGCGCGCGAGTCTTCCTCCACCTCTTCTTCATCCTCTTCCTTGACGCTCTTGTCCACCTCTTTCCACTCGGGATCTCGAATATCTTCATCTGAAAGCTCCTTGCCCTTGTTCTTGGAGACCATGGTGCTCCTAGATTGAAAACAGATCCTCGCAGAAACAGCTCGAAACAAAACACGTCGAGAAAACGATATACGGACCTCCAGGGGTCCGGGGGATTATATAGCAAAAATTTTCACGACAAAAGGAAAGTACTAGGTCGAACCAGAGTCGGAAAGGGGCGACGAGGCGGCCAGCTCATAGGGCAGCGCGGCCTGGCTGGGGCCCGCGCCGGCCTATGGGGGCACGCCCTCGTGCGTCTCCTCCACTCCGTTTCGATCTCGTAATTTTTCATATTTTCCAAAAACAGCAAAAACATTGTTCGGAAAGTAAATTGCGAACTTTTCATTACCAGTACCGTTACCTATTCAAAGTCGAGTTCTGGCGGACTGTCAATTTGTCCTTTGATGAAGGCCTCCGGTGTTTCCACTCGAATAATATCAACATCTACATTGTAAGAATCACCTGAGATATAATGCTTGAGTCTTTGTCCATTCACCACTTGTGTGGCATTGCCTTGGAGAGAGCTAATTTTAATTGCTCCTGAACGATACACCTCCTCAACAACATATGGTCCTTCCCATTTCGAGAGTAATTTCCCTGCAAAGAATCTAAGACGAGACCGATACAATAGGACTTTATCCCCAATATTAAATTCTCTTTTGATAATCCTTCTATCATGCCATTTTTTAACTTTCTCTTTAAAGAGTTTAGCATTTTCATAAGCTTCACTTCTCCATTCATCTAGAGAACTCAATTGCAACAACCTCTTATTACCGGCAACTTTAGGATCTTTATTTAATTCTCTAACTGCCCAATAAGCTTTGTGCTCTAGTTCTAAAGGTAAATGACAAGCTTTCCCATAAACCATTTTATAAGGTGACATTCCCATGGGATTTTTATAAGCAGTTCTATAAGCCCATAGTGCATCCTTCAATTTACTAGCCCAATTCTTTCTAGTTTTATTAACAGTCTTTTGCAAGATAGATTTAATTTCTCTATTTGATAATTCTACTTGCCCGCTAGTTTGAGGATGATAAGCGGAAGCAATTCTATGATTAATACCATATTTAGCAAGAGTTTTTCTAAAACCACCATGAATAAAATGAGAACCTCCATCAGTCATAATATATCTAGGAACTCCAAATCTAGGAAAAATAATATCTAAAAGCATTCTTAAAGAGGTCTCACCATCAGCACTTTTTGTAGGTATGGCTTCCACCCATTTAGTAACATAATCAACAGCAACAAGTATATGAGTGTTACCTTCTGAAGAGGGAAAAGGTCCCATGAAGTCAAATCCCCAACAATCGAACGGTTCAATAACAAGAGTATAATTCATAGGCATTTCATTGCGTCTGGAGATATTACCAACCCTTTGACATTCATCACAGGATAAGATAAACTTCCTTGCATCTTTGAAGAGAGTTGGCCAATAAAAACCTGATTGTAGAACCTTTTGCGCGGTTCTATCTCCGGCGTGATGTCCTCCATAAGCACTACCATGACATTTACTCAATATCTCCTGTTGTTCATATTCGGGAACACATCTTCGCAGAATACCATCCACTCCTTCTTTATATAAGTGTGGGTCATCCCAGAAATAATGCCTCAAGTCATAAAAGAATTTCCTCCTTTGCTGAGCTGAAAAGGTTGGAGGCAAGTACTTGGAAACAATAAAGTTAGCATAATCAGCATACCAAGGACTGTCTCGTGAGCTCACCTTTATTACAGCCAATTGTTCATTTGGAAAACTATCGTTAACAGGAACAGGATCATAAGCAATATTTTCCAATCTAGACAAATTATCAGCAACAGGATTATGAGCACCTTTCCTATCTACAATATGTAAATCAAATTCTTGCAACAGAAGTACCCATCTAATAAGCCTTGGCTTAGCATCTTTCTTTTGCATAAGGTATCTGATTGCAGCATGATCAGTATGTATAGTAACTTTTGAATCAACAATATAAGGTCTAAACTTATCACAAGCAAATACTACAGCTAACAATTCTTTTTCAGTAGTAGCATAATTTCTTTGAGCAGCATCAAGAGTTTTACTAGCATAATGAATAACATTCAATTTTTTATTTACTCGCTGTCCAAGAACAGCGCCTACAGCAAAATCACTAGCATCACACATAATTTCAAATGGTAAGTTCCAATCAGGAGGTTCAACTATAGGAGTAGTTGTTAAGGCTTTCTTTAGAGTTTCAAAAGCTTCCTTACAATCATCATCAAAAACAAAAGGTACATCTTTTTGAAGAAGATTAGTAAGAGGCTTTGAAATCTTGGAGAAGTCTTTAATAAACCTCCTATAAAACCCAGCATGACCAAGAACACTACGAATACCTTTAACATCCCTAGGATAGGGCATCTTCTCAATTGCTTCGACTTTAGCTCTATCAACTTCAATACCTCTCTCGGAAATTTTATGTCCCAATACAATTCCTTCATTAACCATAAAGTGGCATTTCTCCCAATTAAGAACAAGGTTAGTTTCTTCACATCTCTGCAAAACTTTATCGAGGTTCCGCAAGCAATTATCAAAAGAATTCCCATAGATAGAAAAATCATCCATGAATACCTCTACAATGCTCTCGCAAAAGCCATGAAAAATAGCAGACATGCATCTTTGAAAAGTAGCAGGAGCATTACGTAAACCAAAAGGCATACGTCTATAAGCATAAGTTCCATAAGGACAAGTGAAAGTGGTTTTCTCTTAATCCTTAGTTTTAACAGCAATTTGTGAAAACCCATAATAACCATCAAGAAAGCAAAAATGAGTATTTTTAGATAACCTTTCTAACATTTGATCAATAAAAGGCAAAGGGTAATGATCTTTTTAGTAACCTTATTAACTTTTCGATAATCAATGCACATTCTATACCCTACAACTACTCTTTGAGGCATGAGCTCATCATTATCATTAGGCACAACAGTCATTCCTCCTTTCTTAGGAACACAATGCACATGACTAACCCATCTACTATCAGCAATAGGATATATAATACCAGCTTCAAGAAGTCTTAATACCTCATTTCTTACCACATCCTTCATCTTAGGAATTAGACGACGCTGAGGTTCAACAACAGGCTTCGCATCATCTTCCATATTAATGGCGTGTTGGCAAATAGAGGGAGAAATCCCCTTCAAGTCATCAAGAGTGTAGCCAATAGCTCCTCGGTGCTTTTTCAGTATTTCCAATAGCATTTCTTCTTCAAACTCTGAAAGCTTAGAACTAATAATAACAGGATATATTTTCTTATCATCAATATGAGCATATTTAAGATTATCAGGCAATGGTTTTAAATCAAAGACAGGATCTTCCTTTGGTGGCGGTGTTGTACCCAGATCTTCTACCGGTAAATCATGCTTAAGAATAGGTTGGCGAAGAAAAATTTCATCAAGCTCATCTCTTTCTTTCCTAAAAACTTCACTCTCGCTATTCTCCAAATGTTGCTGCAAGGGATTATTAGGAGCAAGAACAATAGATGCACATTGTTCAACTTTAAAATCATTATTAGGCAAATCAGCTTTATAAGGAATTTTGGTAAATTTAGAGAAGTTAAACTCATAAGATTCACCAGCAAATTTAGTCAAAATTTTCTCTTTCTTGCAATCAATAATAGCTCCACAAGTATTTAGAAAAGGTCTACCAAAAATGATAGGACAATATTCACTAGCAGCAGAACCAAGCACCAAAAAGTCAGCAGGATATTTAATCTTACCACATAGAACTTCCACATCTCGAACAATACCAATTGGAGAAATAGTTTCTCTATTAGCCAGCTGAATAACCACATCAATATCTTCAAGTTCACAAGAACCAATTTCGTGCATAATCTCCGTGTAAAGCTCATAAGGAATAGCACTAATACTTGCACCCATATCACATAAACCATAATAACAATGATCACCAATTCTAACAGATAGCATAGGAACACTAGCTTGTTTGGATTTATTAGGATGTGAAACAATATTGGAAGCATCTTCACAGAAAATAATATGACCATCCTCCACATTTTCAGTCACAAGATCTTTAACTATTGCAACAGCAGGTTCAACTTTTATTTGTTCTTCAGGTTCTATAGGTTTCTTTTCACTTTTATGAACCGCACTATTTATAACAGAGTACTCCTTCATTTTAGCAGGGAAAGGAGTTTTTTCAATATAAGCTTCAGGAATAACATGATCAACAGTTTCAACTACAACGCATTTATTAATAGATGAATCAATTTTATCTTTATACGGTTCATGATACTTATCAAAATTCTTCTTAGGCAATTCATAATGAGAGGCAAAAGCTTTATAAAGATTTGCAGCAACTTGAGAATCAAGACCATAAGTAGCACTCATATTACGAAATTTATCAGTATCCATAAAAGCTTCAATGCATTTATAATCATAATTTATACCTGATTCTCTATCTTTGTCGTTCTCCCATCCTTCAGTATTTTCCTGGATCCAATTGAGAAGGTCCCTTTTAAACTCTTCTTTGTTGCGCGTGAATGATCCAGAACAAGAAGTATCCAGCAAGGTCTTGTCTTCAAAAGAAAGTCTTGCATAGAAATTATCAATAATAATATTACCAGGAAGCTCATGAATGGGGCATTTGAGCATTAAAGACTTCAATCTCCCCCACGCTTGGGCAATACTCTCTCCATCATGAGGCCAAAAATTATATATGTGGTTCCGATCCTTGTGAATTGCACTTGGAGGATAGAACTTAGAATAAAACCGGGGCACAATATCATTCCATTCAAGAGAATCCCCATTATCCAGTAATTTATACCAATGCGCCGCTTTACCAGACAGCGATATAGAGAATAGTTTCTTCCTCACTTCATCCATAGCAATACCTGCACACTTGAATAAACCGCATAATTCATGCAAGAACAGTAAATGATCTCCAGGGTGGACAGTTCCATCCCCTGTATAACGGTTACCCACTACGCGTTCAATAATTTTCATAGGTATTTTGTATGGTATCTCTTCCTTACCTGGCGCCTCATCCACTACCTTTGCAGTAGTAGCAGATTTTCCAAATAAACATTCAAAAGGAGATCTCTCCATAATGAATTATGGCAGCAGGTAGAAATAAAATCAGCACAAACAGTAGAAGTTTCCCTTACCAATTCCACTTACCAATAGCGCTTCACTCCCCAGCAACGGCGCCAGAAAATAGCCTTGATTACCCACAAGTATAGGGGGTGTATCGTAGTATCTTCGATAAGTAAGAATGTCGATCCCAACGAGGAGCAGAAGGTGTTGACAAGCAGTTTCGATGAAGGATTCACTGTAAATGCTCACAGACAAGTATTCAGGGGGTTTTGATGTAGCAGATGAATAAAGTACGAGTAAGTAAAGTGCAAGAGTAACAATTGCAGCGAGTGGCCCAATCCTTTTTAGCACAAAGGACAAGCCGGTTTGTTTACTTATAATGACCAAACATTCTCGAGGACACACGGGATTTTAGTCTAGTGCTTTCGCTACATACGGCTAATTAATCTTCATTGTTTTGATAAGTGTTGTGTGGGTGAACCTACGCTAATGTACCGCCCTTCCTAGGACTAATACATACTTGTGATTATACCCCTTGCAAGCATCCGCAACTACAAGAAAGTAATTAAGATAAATCTAACCACAGCCTTAAACTCTGAGATCCTGCTATCCCTCCTGCATCGATATACCAACGGGGGCTTAGGTTTCTATCACTCCGGCAACCCCGCAATTGGCAAACGAGTACAAGATGCATTCCCCTAGGCCCATAAAGGTGAAGTATCGTGTAGTCGACGTTCACACGACACCACTAGAAGAATAACACCACAACTTAAATATCATAACATTGAATATTACTCAACCATACTTCACTACTAACATTTAGACTTCACCCATGTCCTCAAGAACTAAACGAACTACTCACAAGACATCATATGGAACATGATCAGAGGTGATATGATGATGAATAACAATCTAAACATAAACCTTGGTTCAACGGTTTCACTCAATAGCATCAATAACAAGTAGAAATCAATACCGGGAGAGTTTCCCCTATCAAACAATCAAGATCAAACCCAAATTGCAACAGCGGTGACGATGTGCAGCGGTAGAGACGGCGGTGATGATGATGAAGATGATGATGATGGTGATGGAGATGATGTCCAACTTGATGGCGGTGACGATGGCATCGATTTCCCCCTCCGGGAGGGAATTTCCCCGGCGGATCTCAGCCCGCCGGAGAGCTCTTTTCTCTCTGGTGTTCTCCGCCCCGCAGAGGCGGCTGTAACTCTTCGCGAGGTACCCTCTGGAGCTTAGGTTTTTGGGACGAAGGAGTTCGCGAAGAAAAGGAGGCGAGAGGGGCTGTGGGCCCCCCTCCTCACAGGGCGGCGCGGCCAGCCCTTGGGCCGCGTCGGCCTATGGGGTGGGCCCACCTCGGGTCCCCTCAGCTCCCCCTTCTGGCTCCCTTCGTCATCTGGAAAAATAGGATTTTTGGTATAATTTCCGTCAACTGTTGATCTTCCGAAATATTGCATTCTGACGGTGCTTTTTCCAGCAGAATCCTGGCTCCGGTGCTTGATCCTCCAATAATCATGAAACATGTAAAATAGATGAAATAACATAAGTATTATGTCCAAATATGAAATATATCAATGAATAACAGCAAATTATGATATAAAATAGTGATGCAAACTGGACGTATCAGGAACGCACGGGCTTGCCTTTGGCGGGGTGACCACCAATGGGGCGGGCTGGACTGAGCCAACGGGAGGCGTGTCCTTGCCTTGGGAGCGTTCACCTGGGACAGAGGAGGGTTGGGACATGACCATGGCGCAGCCTAGGGAGCTGGGACGCTTGCTTTTGCTCTGGCCGAAATTGGAGTGGCCACCAAGAGATAGGTAGAGAGGAGGGAGTCTAGGTTAGCTAGGGAGGCTCCCATGATGGCATGGGTAGGGTGCAGGGACTCATGCTAGAAGTGGTGGATGGCAGGGAGAGGTTGCAGCTATCTCTCCTTCCAAGATTTGACCGAGCCATGCATGGTCTCGGGTTCTCTTTCTCTCCTTCTATTTACAACGTGGTATTGATGTAGAGCAGGTTGACTAGAGGGAGGGATTGGTGCAGGAAGGGTGTAGTTATGTTGCTGTCCATTGGTGGAGCAAGATATGAGAGGGATAGAGGGAGTAATTGGGCACATGCAAACATGCCATGGCATAGCCGGTCATCTTTGCTTGCATGCAAAACGAGATGGTCAAAAGAAAGACAAGATGATACAATGATGGAGAGATCAGGGTGGTGGTTGGATGGATACAAGTTGGTATTTTCATAATGAATTTAAAGGGGTGGGTCTCTATCACTATAAAAGAATTGATTTAATTTTTTTGATAGGGTTTTTCATAGATAAAGCTTTTGTGAGAAAATAAAGTGGCCAAGATGATAATTTGAATGAGAAATGACTATTTGCATGATAAGGCTAAGTGGAACTTTCTCAAAAATTATTTGGTAAAGCAAAGTGCAAGAAAAGGCATGTATACCAATTATCATGCATTTTGGTAAAAACAAAATAAAACAAAAGAATAATTATATATAAATTAGTTTTGGGTGGAAATAAGGTGATCTAAAATATCACACACCTTTCCTATTTTGTTTGAGAAAAAAAATTGAAAAGCTTTGCTAAGACTAGAAATAGTCATATGGTCAAAATAGAGAAGAATGTTAAATAGGATTTTTGGTGAATAAAATGTTTTGGGAGAAGTGATCTCAAGGGTAGAGGGTGGCTACCTAATGTACCCATCATTTACACACTTGGTTTTTGTGGAGGTTAAAGAAAAACAAGAGGTAAAACTGAAGGAAGTGATCTTGTGCTGAAACAGTGGATAGGGTAGAAGATCAAATGAAAATAAGAATTGTGAGGGTAGCATGGCACATGCAGGATGTGGAAGTTGTAGAGGGTGTTGCGTAGATGAGATCCATGCATTGAGGTCACCAATAACAGTTGTGGGTGCTTGAGAAACAACTGCCAAAGTTGGAACATTTTAAGCCTGCCAATACAGATTGTGGACTTGGCCTCAAAACTATCAAGGACAAGTGGATAAGAGAGTGATCTGGTTCAAGGCAAAGACATGATTGGGAAGTGCCAACGACAAGGTAGATCTAGGGCTAGGTGCATTGCCTTGGATGGCAAGGGGTGGCTTAATCCAGGGTCTCCAAAATGGAACCTGAAACAGATTTAGGACTTAGCCAGATTTATGAAGCTTTAGGGTTTTTGACTAGGGTAAGAGAGAAGGATGTATTAAGGGGTAGATGATCCTTAGTTTTGAATTCAAGGATGATTTTACCACTAGAGGTGTTGTTCTTTGAGGTAGTTCAAGACAAAACTCAACAATCAAATCAAGACAATTCATCTACCAGCAGATCAAAGCAATTCATTACAACAAACAGATCAAGGCAATTCATCTAATTAGTCTATAGAAAAAGTGTTTGTTCCCCCTAATTTTTGCACTAAGGACAACTAAACCAGGTTGCAAAAGTTGGGGTGTGACAGATCTTCCACCCTTAAAATAATCTTGTCCCGAGATTACTCAGCGTAGAACTAGAGGAGTTGTAAAGTTACTAAAGTTAGACTCCATTTTTCTGTAGATGTGCCACTATTGAGAGGGTTGCAACTTCAGCTTCTGAGAGACACGGTAGATTCTGGCCGAGAGCAAGCTTCGTGAAGAGGTTGACTACTCCATGCAGGTGTTAGATATGTGGCTTCTTCACGATCCTAGCATAGTCCATGATTTTGGAAAAGTTAGTGCACCCCAACGGTGCTTTAGCAGGGCTGAAAACTTTTTAGAGTTAGCTTTATATTTTAATGGAAGACGAAGTCTTCCACCCTTAGGATTGTTCAGCGGGGTTCCTGAAAACTTAGAGCTTCAGCCACGGGTCTTGTCGACGCTTTCGAAGGAGTCATTGATCTCTCGTCTAGAGTCGAACATCTTTAGGGGGCGAGGTGCAGTCCATAGCTTCAAGGGGAGTAAATGCATCTCAACGAGTTCCCAACGATGTTTTAGAAAGGTTGAAAATGTTAGGGTTAGCTTTGTCTTCCACCCTTAAGATTTTTCATCGGGCCTTCGGAAAAACTCAGACCTTCTGCCTTGTGGTTCTATCTGGACTTCTGAAGAAGTCATCGATCTTCCGTATTTGAAGAATCTTCAGGGGAGACGTGTAGACCATGTCTTCAAGAGGCACTTACGGTGTTAACTAAACCATATGGGACGCGCGGTGAGTTAGTAGGTTGATGAAACTCCTGGTTGGTATCCATATGAAGCAGTAACAGAGGTTGTCGAAGACAATCCTGACTTATACCAGTTAGAAAGTGAGCGGGCAAACTACACCTGATCTTGAGTCTTCAGGTATCTTCATGATCTTCACGTTGATGAGGACCAGATGAACCATGTGATGTAGCTTGGCTTTGATGCTATTGTTCTCTCAACTTATTAGACGGTGTGTTAGAGGGTATTTTCAAGAAGTTATCCTCGAGGTTAGCGCGTTTACTCCAAGGTTAGACCAAGTTAGTATGTCTTCTCGCAGAGGTGCAATCACTCTTGAAGGTAGGGGCTTCTGCTTTCTTGGCATAGTAGAGATGCTTCAACTGATCTTGGAGGTAGTCAGTGTAGATAGGGGTTTGGGTTAGTTTTTACTGACAGTAGAAAAACCACTGTTGACGGGTTCAGAGTTAGAGTTTTTCGTTAACCTATCCAACTAACTAGCAGTTAGCAAAACATCGGCGAGGTAGGTGAGGGTGAAAACATCTTAGGGAGGCTTACTATGCTGGGTTATCATAATAAGAGTGTTTTTCAGACCGAAATGCCAAGACACACACCAAACAAGTAAAAACACTCAAGGCAACACACTTAGGGAACTACAAGCAATCATCACACCAAACATGGTACTCTAAGTACCCACGTATGCCTAATATGTGGGGGTAGCTCAATCAAAGAGATTGAGTTTGTCCTATCCATCCTATATGTTTGGGGCTGGTCACATATGTTGATGTCTTCATCTGGCTGACATCGACTTCAACAAGGATTCTCGAAGCAGTTGGTGGTGAAGCAGCCTGGTGTTGAGTCGTCGATGTTGAAGTGGAGACGAAAACTGTGTAGATCTTCTGGTCTCAACATCCCAGGGATGTGAGGTCTTCGAAGGGGTAGCTGTTGAGGTACTCCCGAAGTCGAGATCTTCTCGCGGCTGGCCTAAAAATTACTAGTCAAGATACTGAGGTCTTGATCCCTGACGACTGCAAAAAGTGCGGGTCCAAAGAGGAACAAGGTTAGCTCCCTGACAGACTTTGGTGACAACCAAAGACATGGTCTAATTATCTTTTTATGTGTACACTAAGTCGGCATCCGATCTTCAATATATAGTTGCTGTTGGAGATACAAGAGTCTTCCTGAGGTATTGAGCCATCTTTGATTTCGAGTCTCCGGTCTGAGTTGGGGACATCGTCTAATATATAGGTTTGAAGTGGATGAGATGATAGAGTAAGAATTTTCAAACATTTATAAAGCGGAGAGGTAAGAATGTAGAAGTTTTGAAGGAATAAGAGGAGTAGAAGCTATGCTTCCGGTTAAAGAAAGAATTTGTTTGGTAAATAGTTTTGCCTAAGTACTTGTTTCCTAACTAACGTCCATGCTAACTGTGGTCTCCTACAGTCAGGATGGCTCTGATACCAGCTCTGTGGGGACCCCGGACTAACTGTCTGAAATACCCTGTTATGTATACAGTTCACGATCCCATGATCAGTGCGCCGTGAACACATAACCGAATTGATATCAAATTACATCATCCTTTACAAAATGAAAAAGAAAATTACAATAAGGTCACATGACCAATACTTACATAATAGCCTCGAAGGGCCTAACTAAACATCAGAGTAGCATCATCACTTCAACAGCGCGGAGCCCAAGTCATCTGCCATAAACCCTACAGGCAACTGACTGGGAAGACATTCCTAGCTCACATAGACGTCGCCAACTCCTTCTTCATCTGTCGTGTTCCTCCAAGTCTGGCCAAGTAAATAGCCAGGGACAAAGCCGTGAGTACATTGGAATTGTACTCGCAAGACCATTAAGCAAGTTCTAACAAAACTTAACTAAAGATTTATGGAGGGAAAGAAGTCAAGGTTCTCTATGTGGATAAGAAAATGGGAAGAGAAGAAGTTTTCTTTGGTGGAGAAAGCATCCCGACTCCACGGTCGGAGGGGACACTTAGGAGTTTAACTAAGGCATTTCTATAGAAGGAAAAATCTCCAGGATGGACTACACATAAAACTCTAGGAAGGGTACGCCCATTTTTGTTTTTCTCTTCTGACCAATCTCACATGGTCACCACCAGTACCACTACGGTACTCCAAAAACACTTTCCTTTGCTTTGTAAAACTTTGTCAAAACAAAACTCAACACAGCTAAGTAACGGCCATCCCAACTGTCCATGACCGCGGACTCGGCTATTCGAATAGATTTAACTCTGCAGAGTGTGCACACTTTCCCCACAACTATCCGGATACCTATCGTGTGGGCATCATCCCCGCATAACGACATATGCCACGACGCATACCCGGACATAACCCTTCGCCCATTCGACTTAACACGAGGTCCTACCCTATGGAGTATGTACCTCCCCGGCACCGTGGCAGCTCACCTCCTTTTGAGCGTGGCTCCACCGCCAAGCCAGGAGACCCATAGTGTCTTCCGGACGGGTCAGCCCCGAAGGCCTCCCGTTATACTATTGTCCCAACCATGACAACCCGGACTCGGGGGTAACCGTACCCTTGTATAGTTGTGTGGTGCCTCATGCTAAGAAGAACAAATGTCAAGTTAAGCCCCGTGCCCACGTTGGAGTAGCTATGGTTGCGCGGGTTGGTTGTTCCGGGCGAAAACATAGAATCTGTGTCGTTTTTTCCAAAAACCCAAGTTATAACCACCTTAGCCTTTCCACCACAACCACATTCGCCACTTCCATTTAAAACAACTCATTCTTAAAACCTCACTTGGGTAATGTAAATTTACCCAAGGTTTTATCCAAAAACTTTTACAACAAGGAAAAACCTTGAGGGTTTCCCAACCTATAGTTTTATGTGAGAAACTAAGATATTCAATGGCATAATGGAAGCCATCATACTACCAAGGGTGTCAAGTGGCCCACATACTCGAATTGAGCATGTATGGAAAATAATCATGAGATTAACAAGTTCAAGGTAACAAACCCTTCTTCACTAAGAGGGTGATGTCAAAGGTGGAAAATTTGGGGACTCACATGCTTGGGGGTGAGCATGTAAGTGTCAAGGTGAATCTTTCATACTTGAAGACAAGTATGCAAGAGAGGAGAACTAAATAAACCCAAGGTACATGCGAGAACAAGATACCAAAAGAATAAGAGATCACAACAAGGAGATGATAACAGGGGATCAAAGAAAATGGCTTGCCTTGGTTGGCTTATTTGTCCCTGGACTTCTTCAACTCCATCAAATAAGAATACCAACAATATAAATAAACTCCTTGTCCAATCCACTTCTTCTTCTTCTCCGGAATTGTTCGCATCTATCGCCGGAGAATATAAAAGAAACACAATCAACACATTGCACCAACATAGCAAACATTCAAGAAGAAACAATCAATATCTAACCACTCTACTAAGGGCTATCATACTAAGGGCTTATGGTTATCTCAAAAACAACCTTTGAAAGAAAATCAATTTATTTCACTTCATAAAAGCATGAGAGCCTCACAAATTATCAATTGTCTCTTTGGGTATCACCATGGCATAGATTCGTTACTCATGGAAGATAACACCATAAAGAATACAAGTACAATGCTTAGCCTCAAAAACCAACATATTTTACTTTCAAACACTTTTAGAAAAGTAGAAATCAGTTTTCCTAATTTAATTTGCTCACATAACACTACATCCAAAATAGGAAGCAAACCATAAACCACACTATTAGAAAATAAACTTGGTTTAAGTCACAAAGGGTTTTGTCCTGCAAGAATAAAACATAGGTTGACCATTTTGAAAACAAAGTGGTGTCAAGGATTTAAATACAATAAAGGAGTTTTCAAAGTCATCAATGCATGTGGCACACATATACTTACAAACAAAGACAAAAATTTAATAACAGAGAGTAGCAGTATTTTTCCTAGATGACCAGTAACAAAACAAGATCAACACAATTGGATTCATCCAAAAAAATTAATCCTACAATTTTTAAAATTACAAACACTAAACAGAATGCAGTGATCATGTGTAATGCACTAAAAATCGTACAAAAATCCTAAAAATAAGGGGCCAGTGGCATTGGATAGGTAATAAAATTTCGGAACTAATGCAATTTGTTTCACTCGATTTGGGTATGTGGATCTCTAGTTATACTCAAAATAGTGCTACTGATTTCAACATAATTTACCAGCAAATTTTGAAAACCAAAAAGGGCGGGAACGTCTGGGCCGCGCGAGTTTGAAACAGTGGGCCGGCCCAGGAGGTTATCCAGGTGGATGGGAAAAAAAAGGGTAGGAGAGGGCCCAGGCGGGCCAGGCCGCTGCATGGCCGACGTGGCCATGCAGGCCACGCAGCGCACGCACGAGACGGGCGACCCGTCTCCTTCCTCGACCACGCACGCAACGACGCTGCTTCTGGGAGGGAAACGACGGCGGCTGGAGACGTACCGGCGGCGGGCGGGTCAGTGGCGACCTGGGGTGGAGTGGCGGCGCGTCGGGGCCATCCAGGGGCGGGCTTGGTGGCATCTTCCTCCTTCGCAGCAACTCATCAAGGCGTCCTCTTCTCCGCAGCGACGTCCAGGCGAATGGCGACGGCGCCGTCCCCCGGTGAACCTGGGCGGCAAGGAGATGGGCATTAGGACGGGAGAGGAACGGTGAGCATGAAGGGGCAGAGAGGGAGAGCGAAGGGCATCGGGGGCGAGCTCCTGCTTGCTCGCCGCCCGCAAGGTGACCATGCCGGCGTTTCCTTCTCCGGCGGGCAGCAGCAGGGAGGAGGTCAAGCGTGTCCAGAGAAGCTCTGGGAGGGGGAGAGAAGAGGAGTAGTGTCGGTAAAGGAGTCGCAGGGGCGGAGAGTGGGCTTTTATAGGCCGAGCACGGGTGCACGGTGAACATGGTGCACAAGGTGTTCGATACGTTTTTCTTCATGGAGGGGGTAGCTAGGGAGGGATCTAGGGTGCCAGAAGGGTCAACATGGAGTGCCGTGCAAGGTGGTATCAGTGGAAAGGTCGAGAGATGGGAGGGTGCTTGGGAACGCACGGGCTTGCCTTGGGCGGGGTGACCACCAATGGGGCGGGCTAGACTGAGCCAACGGGTGGCGTGTCCTTGCCTTGGGAGCGTGCACCTGGGACAGAGGAGGGTTGGGACATGTCCATGGCGCAGCCTAGGGAGCTGGGACACTTGCTTTTTCTCTGGCCGAAATTGGAGTGGCCACCAAGAGATAGGTAGAGAGGAGGGAGTCTAGGTTAGCTAGGGAGGCTCCCATGATGGCATGGGTAGGGTGCAGGGACTCATGCTAGAAGTGGTGGATGGCAGGGAGAGGTTGCAGCAATCTCTCCTTCCAAGATTTGACCGAGCCATGCATGGTCTCGGGTTCTCTTTCTCTCCTTCTATTTACAACGTGGTATTGATGTAGAGCAGGTCGACTAGAGGGAGGGATTGGTGCAGGAAGGGTGTAGGTATGTTGCTGTCCATTGGTGGAGCAAGATATGGGAGGGATAGAGGGAGTAATTGGGCACATGCAAACGTGCCATGGCATAGCCGGTCATCTTTGCTTGCATGCAAAACGAGATGGTCAAAAGAAAGACAAGATGATACAATGATGGAGAGATCAGGGTGGTGGTTGGATGGATACAAGTTGGTATTTTCATAATGAATTTAAAGGGGTGGGTCTCTATCACTATAAAAGAATTGATTTAATTTTTTTGATAGGGTTTTTCATAGATAAAGCTTTTGTGAGAAAATAAAGTGGCCAAGATGATAATTTGAATGAGAAATGACTATTTGCATGATAAGGCTAAGTGGAACTTTCTCAAAAATTATTTGGTAAAGCAAAGTGCAAGAAAAGGCATGTATACCAATTATCATGCATTTTGGTGAAAACAAAATAAAACAAAAGAATAATTATATATAAATTAGTTTTGGGTGGAAATAAGGTGATCTAAAATATCACACACCTTTCCTATTTTGTTTGAGAAAAAAAATTGAAAAGCTTTGCTAAGACTAGAAATAGTCATATGGTCAAAATAGAGAAGAATGTTAAATAGGATTTTTGGTGAATAAAATGTTTTGGGAGAAGTGATCTCAAGGGTAGAGGGTGGCTACCTAATGTACCCATCATTTACACACTTGGTTTTTGTGGAGGTTAAAGAAAAACAAGAGGTAAAACTGAAGGAAGTGATCTTGTGCTGAAACAGTGGATAGGGTAGAAGATCAAATGAAAATAAGAATTGTGAGGGTAGCATGGCACATGCAGGATGTGGAAGTTGTAGAGGGTGTTGCGTAGATGAGATCCATGCATTGAGGTCACCAATAACAGTTGTGGGTGCTTGAGAAACAACTGCCAAAGTTGGAACATTTTAAGCCTACCAATACAGATTGTGGACTTGGCCTCAAAACTATCAAGGACAAGTGGATAAGAGAGTGATCTTGTTCAAGGTAAAGACATGATTGGGAAGTGCTAACGACAAGGTAGATCTAGGGCTAGGTGCATTGCCTTGGATGGCAAGGGGTGGCTTAATCCAGGGTCTCCAAAATGGAACCTGAAACAGATTTAGGACTTAGCCAGATTTATGAAGCTTTAGGGTTTTTGACTAGGGTAAGAGAGAAGGATGTATTAAGGGGTAGATGATCCTTAGTTTTGAATTCAAGGATGATTTTACCACTAGAGGTGTTGTTCTTTGAGGTAGTTCAAGACAAAACTCAACAATCAAATCAAGACAATTCATCTACCAGCAGATCAAAGCAATTCATTACAACAAACAGATCAAGGCAATTCATCTAATTAGTCTATAGAAAAAGTTTTTGTTCCCCCTAATTTTTGCACTAAGGACAACTAAACCAGGTTGCAAAAGTTGGGGTGTGACACATACTCTAGTACACAGGCTCTCAACATGTCCTCCAATATCTGATTGACTCTCTCGGTTTGTCCGTCAGTCTGCGGGTGATAAGTTGTGCTGAAATTCAGCCGGGTTCCTAGTCCTTCATGCACTTTCTGCCAGAATCTTGAGGTGAATTGAGATCCTCTATCTGACACTATAGACTTCGGGGTTCCGTGCAAGTTAACTTTTCTGGAGATGTATAACTCAGCTAGCTTTGGGCCTTGGTAGGTGGTCTTGACAGGGATGAAATGGGCGACCTTGGTTAATCTATCGACCACTACCCAGATGGAATCATTTCCTCTACTGGATTTGGGCAAACCTATGATAAAGTCCATTCCTACAGAATCCCACTTCCATTCAGGAATTTGTAATGGCTGCAACAATCCTGCGGGTCGCTGATGTTCTGCTTTGACTCGCTGACAGATATCACACTTGGCGATGTAGCTTCCAATTTCTCGCTTCATTTCGTGCCACCAAAATTGTTCCTTTAGGTCTTGGTACATCTTGGTTCCTCCGGGGTGAATGGAATACAGGGTATCATGGGATTCCTTCAGAATGACTTGCTTCAACTCTGAATCTGACGGCACACATAGGCGTCCGTTGTACCATAGAACTCCTTCTTCATCCTCGGTGAATCCCGGTGCTTTTCCTGCAGCTATTTGACTCTTGATTCCATCAATGCTGGTATTTTCCTTCTGAGCTTCCTTGATTTGACTCATCAAAGTGGGCTGGAGCTCAATGCTGGCTAGGAATCCTTCACTAACTAGTTCAAGCCTAAACTGTTTAAACTTTTGATACAAACTAGGCTGTTCTATTGCGATCATGGAATTCAAATGACACGACAGTCTACTCAAGGCATCCGCTACCGCATTGGCCTTGCCGGGGTGGTAGTGAATCTCCATATCATAATCCTTGACCAACTCGATCCATCTGCGTTGCCTCATATTCAGCTCCTTCTGGGTAAAAATATACTTCAGGCTCTTGTGATCTGAATAGATCTCGCATCAATTACCCATGAGGTAATGACGCCAAACTTTCAAGGCTAAGACTACGGCTGCTAACTCCAAGTCATGGGTTGGATAGTTCTGCTCATGTTGCTTCAGTTGCCTTGACAGGTATGATATCACCTTGCCTTCTTGCATCAACACACATCCAAGACCAATCTTGGATGCGTCACAATAGACGTCAAATGGCTTGGTGATATCGGGCATGATTAAAATTGGGGTTGTGGTTAATCTGCGCTTGAGTTGCTGGAAACTCTCTTCACACTTATCAGTCCAGTCAAACTTCTTGTCCTTCTTCAACAGTTGAGTCAATGGTCTTGCGATGCTGGAAAATCCTTCAACAAACCTGCGGTAATATCCCGCTAATCCGAGAAATGCACGGACTTCAGTCTGAGTGGTTGGGGCTTTCCATTCCTCAACGGTTTTGATCTTAGCGGGATCTACGGCAATTCCTCCTGCAGATAGGATATGTCCCAGGAATCCTACTTCCTTCAACCAAAACTCACATTTGCTGAACTTGGCGTACAACTTGTGTTGCCTAAGGGTTTCTAGGATAACTTCCAAATGTTGCTCATGTTCCTCTTCAGATTTGGAGTAGATAAGAATGTCGTCGATGAAGACAACGACAAACTTATCCAAAAAGTCCATAAAGATCTTATTCATGAGATTCATGAAATAAGCGGGGGCATTGGTCAATCCAAATGACATGACATTGTACTCATACAATCCATATCTGGTGGTAAAGGCAGTCTTAGGAATATCCGTTGCAAGGATCTTCAGTTGATGGTAACAGTCCTAAGATCAATCTTAGAGAACACTTTGGCACCGGTCAGCTGGTCAAACAGGTCTTCTATCTTTGGTAAGGGGTATTTGTTTCTGATGGTGACATCGTTGAGCTTACGGTAATCCGTACATAAACGAGTGGCACCGTCTTTCTTATCCACAAACAAAACTGGGGATCCCCAAGGTGACGCACTTGGTCGAATCAGACCTTTGTACAGCATATCATCCAATTGCTTCTTCAGTTCCACTAACTCTGCGGGGTTCATGCTATAGGATCTCTGGGCTATAGGTCCTGTTCCAGGGATTAACTCAATGATAAACTCGATATCCCGATCTGGGGGCATACCGGGTAGATCATCAGGAAACACATCGGGGTATCGACAAACGACCCTGATTTGATCCAAAGTTGGCTTGGCTAAGCTCTGATTGCAAGTGAACTTTCTGGGCAGCCTTTCAGACACATGCTCTATTAGTATTCCGGTGCTACTAGTCATGGTGATGGCCTTCTTGGCGCAGTCAATTAATCCATGATGTTTCGACATCTAGTCCATACCCAGTACTACTTCCAAACCTTTTGTTCCCAGAACAATCAAATTTGCATAAAAATCTACTTCATGAATTCTGATGGGTACATCTTTGCAAAATTTTCTAGCTTTTGTAGTTGAACCAGGTATTTGAACTATCATGACATGTTTCAAACTGATTGGTTAAATCTTACTAGTGCATGCAAAATCTTCGATAACAAACGAATGCGATGCTCCGGAATCAAACAACACTCTTGCGGGTATTGAGTTAACAGAGAACATACCCAACACTACATCTGGTGCTTCCTGGGCTTCTTCGGCGTTCATGTGGAAGAGGCGGCCTCCACGGTTGTTCGGGTTGTTGGGGGTGAACTTCTTGCCGGTGGAGACACGGCGTTGCTGCTGAGCAGGGGCAGAGGCATTGGGGGTGGTCTTGGCTAACCTTTTGGGGCACTCATTGGAGTAGTGACCCACTATTCCATATTCATAACATGTGATGGTGGACTTGTCCTTGGGGGCGACGGGGACGGCGTTGCTCCCAGTCCTTGGTGAGGTGTTGGTGTTGTTGTTGTTGGGGGCTCTCATTGGGGCGCGGTTGAAGTTGTTGTTGTTGTGGTGGCCTCCTGGCCTAGGTTTTCCACCACTCTGGTTCTGAAAACCCGGACGTGACATCGGTGCATTGGGCTTGTTGTTCTTTGGGGCAAAGCCTCCGCTTGAGCTGGGGCGATACCTTGGGGTGTTGCTGGCCCCGTTCTGATTCATCATGCGGCGCTTGCGGTTCTCGTTGGCTTGATGCAGCTTGCCCTCCATCTGGATGGCAGAATCCACCAGGGCTTCAAGGTCGGCGAAGGGGATGTTGACCAACACAGTCGGCATCTCATCATGCAGGCCGTTCAAGAACCTTTCCTTCCTCTTCTCGGTGGTATCGGTCTCATCCGGGGCGTACCTTGACAGAGTCAGAAATCTGTCGCGGTATTCCACCACGGACATCCTGCCTTGTTTGAGTTCCCGGAACTCATCCCTCATCTTCTTTATCAGAACCGGGGGCACGTGGTACTTGCTGAACTTGAGCTTGAAATCTGCCCAAGTCATGATCTGTCCGGCGTTCATAGCACGGGTGCTGGTCCACCAGGCTTTTGCAGGTCCTGCTAAGTAGTGTGTGGCAAACAAGACCTTCTCGGCGGCTTCAACTCCCGCAACCTCCAGATTGTTCTCCATGGTCTGGAGCCAGTCATCGGCATCAAGGGGTTCCTCGGTCTTGCTGAACATTGGGGGGTTTGTGTTTTGGAAATTCTTGAGCTTAGACCCTGGGTGATCATGGTTTCCATGGCCATGGTTGTGGTTAGCAAGTTGTTGAAGTGCTGCGATGTTGGCCTGTCGTACAACTCTTTCAGCCTCTCTATCCTCCAGCATGATTTGCAACATCTGCATCATGGCATCTTGATTTGCGCTACGGGTTGGAGGGGCCATCTGAACATTGAGATAGATCATGAGATAAGAGGGAAATTCTCTATGGCATGTTTTGTGCTTAAGTTAAAAGTTTAAAATTTGAAGACTTGTCCTGTTGAAACAAACATACATTCATTCATGGCAAACAACACACATTACAAGATAACACACTAATGGTTTTAAGAACCATTCTTCTCCTTGCTACGATACATGGGACGGGATACAACTCACACCTACGCAAGTGAACATGTGAAACTACTCCTCATCTACATCTATCGGGATGTAGTCATCTTCTCCGGCATCCAGAAACTCGTAGTCTTCCTCCTCGGTGTTCTCATCCTCTTCGAAGTCATCATCATCACTCAGGAAGGCTTCTCCTCCCTGAATGTCTTCTCCATCTTCTTCCATCTCTCTCATCTGGTCCTCTTGGGCCTTGACAGTGGCCTCCAAGGATACTATCTTTGCGCGAAGACGCGCAATCGTAGCGTCCTTCTTGGCACACTGCTGGTAGAGTGACTTGCGGTCCTTGGCGAGTAGCTTGATGGCATCGCCCTGCTGAGTGATGTGGGCGTGAGTCTGGTTGGCGTAGACACGAGCGTTGTCCAGCTCCTTCTGCGTCTGGTACAGCATGAAGTCCAGATGCTCTACATGGTGTTTCAGCTTGGGGTGGGGCTGCATGTCCATGGGTTCTCTAGCGGAGTTACGCCTTGCGAGGTGAGCAAAGCGAGCGTCTTGGAGTGCTTCCCCACTCATCCCGCACAGAAAGGCAAGTCCTTCCTGAAAAGCACGAGCGAGTCCGTCCAGCCAGTTGCTTTCCCTGAAGGAGAAGAGGATCCTCTCAGAAGTAGGAGGCTCCATCTTGCCCCTCAGATCAGCGGTGATGATCCAATGCAATTCCCCTCCGGGCTGGTCGTTGACCTTGACTCCGTGGAACTCAGTGTGAGGGCGGTCAAGGAATTCTGAGAGGGCATTGAGGTCCCTTTCGAAGATCAAACTCCCGCCATTCCCTAGCTGGTAAAACTTGGTGTTGATGGGCTCCATCTGAAAGTGAAGTGGATGAGTGATACGTCTCCGACGTATCGATAATTTCTTATGTTCCATGCCACATTATTGATGATATCTACATGTTTTATGCACACTTTATGTCATATTTATGTGTTTTCCGGAACTAACCTATTGACGAGATGCCGAAGTGCCAATTGCTCTTTTCTGCTGTTTTTGGTTTCAGAAATCCTAGTAAGGAAATATTTTCGGAATCGGACGAAATCAACACCGAAGATCTTAGAAATACACGAAGCTTCCAGAACACCCGGGAAGGACCAGAGGTGGGCCCCAGGGGCCCCATGAGGGTGGCCGGCGCGGCCCAAGGGGGGCGCGCCCCCCTATCTCCTGGGCACCCCGTGGCCCCTCCGACTCCGACTCTCCGCCTATATAATCGTCCCTGACCTAAAAACATCGGGTAGTTCGACGAAAACAGAGAAAACCATCCAGAGCCGCCGACATCGCAAAACTCCAATTCGGGGGACAGAAGTCTCTGTTCCGGCACCCTGCCGGGACGGGGAATTGCCCCCGGAGTCGTCTCCACCGCCGTCTCCACCGCCATCTTCACCGCCATCGCTGCCTCCATGATGAGGAGGGAGTAATTCACCCCCGAGGCTGAGGGCTCCGCTGTAGCTATGTGGTTAATCTCTCTCCCATGTACTTCAATACAATAATCTCATGAGCTGCCTTACATGATTGAGATTCATATGAGTTTTGTATCACTATTTATCTATGTGCTACTCTAGTGATGTTATTAAAGTAGTCTATTCCTCCTGAACGGTGTAATGTGGACAGTGTGTGCATAGTGTAGTAATTGGCGTATGCTATGATCGTGATCTCTTGTAGATTGTGAAGTTAACTATTACTATGATGGTATTGATGTGATCTATTTGGTTATGTTGATCTATCTTGCACTCTAAGGTTATTTAAATATGAACATTGAATATTGTGGAGCTTGTTAACTCCGGCATTGAGGGTTCGTGTAATCCTACGCAATGGTGTTCATCATCCAACAAGAGGGTGTAGAGTAGTCCTATTATGTGATCATTGTTGAGAGTGTCCACTAGTGAAAGCAGGATCCCTAGGCCTTGTTTCCAATACTGCTATCGCTGCTTGTTTACTGTTTTACTGCGTTTCTACTGCCCGCAATATTACCACCATCAACTACACGCCAGCAAGCACTTTTCTGGCGCCGTTGCTACTGCTACTATTTATTCATACCACCTGTATTTCACTATCTCTTCGCCGAACTAGTGCACCTATTAGGTGTGTTGGGGACACAAGAGACTTCTTGCTTTATGGTTGCAGGGTTGCATGAGAGGGATATCTTTGACCTCTTCCTCCCTGAGATCGATAAACCTTGGGTGATCCACTTAAGGGAAACTTCCTGCTGTTCTACAAACCTCTGCTCTTGGAGGCCCAACACTGTCTACAAGAATAGAAGCTCCTGTAGACATCAAGCACTTTTCTGGCGCCGTTGCCGGGGAACGAAGGAAAGCTACACCATTTCCTCCCTCGTCAACTACGCGCCAAGCACTTTTCTGGCGTCGTTGCTGGGGAGGAAAGGTAAAAGGCACTCATACTTCGGTTCCAGGTAACAGTACTTTTCTGGCGCCATTGTGTTTGTGCTCGAAGCTATTTCCTTTAGATCCTGCAATTGCATCTTTTTGTTTCTTGTTTTACACTAGTTAGGCATAATGGAATATAACTATGAGCTTCTTAATTTATTTCCTAAGCTAAGACATGAATTGTGTGATGCAAAAATTAAAGAACCTATGGAACCTCATTTGCATGCTAGTAGAAATATTATTGGTATGAACGCAATCACTGCTAATGCTATGAATAAGTCTAAGCTTGGCGAAGCTAGTTTCTGTGATCTTTTTGGCTTCCCATCTTTAGGGGAGAAAATTTGTTCTGATAATGCTTTATCTCCCATATGCGATAACTCTAATAATGCTTGTGATACTTTAAATCCATCAACTGCAAGTACTGCTTTCAAGATACCCATGAAAATTATTGAACGTGTTATTGATAACCGCTATAAAGGGGATGGAACTGTCCATCCTGGAGATCATTTACTGTTTTTGCATGAATTATGCGGGTTATTCAAGTGTGCAGGTATCTCTATGGATGAAGTGAAGAAGAAGCTATTCTCCGTTTCGCTGTCTGGTAAAGCGGCGCATTGGTATAAATTGTTGGAGAATAGTCATTCTCTTGGTTGGGAGGAAATTGTACCTCTCTTTTATTCTAAATTTTATCCTCCTCATGAAGTGCATATTGATAGGAATTATATTTATAACTTTTATCCTCGTGATGGAGAGAGTATTTCTCAAGCGTGGGGGAGATTAAAGTCACTAATGCTCAAATGTCCCATTCATGAGCTTCCCCGTAATGTTATTGTTAACAATTTTTATGCGAGGCTTTCAGGACAACACAAGGACTATCTGGACGCATGTTCGGAGGGATCTTTCACAAGCAAGGAGGTTGAAGCTAGGTGGGATCTTCTTGATCGGATTAAGGAGAACGCTGAAGGATGGGAGAACAATGAAGGTAAAGAGTCAGGTATAAATTATGATTATGAATGCATTGAAGCTTTTATGGATACCGATAAATTTCGAAATATGAGTGCTACTTATGGTCTTGACTCTCAAGTTGCTGCAAATCTTTATAAAGCCTTTGCTTCTCATTTTGAATTGCCTGAAAAGAATTTTGATAAGTATCATGAACCTTTTAAAGAGGGTTGCATGAAGAATGAAATTGTTGTTAATTATTGCAATAAGCATGCTCAAACTCCTAACAATGCTATTTCCTGTAAGCATGTTAATTTTTGTGGAATGCATAGACCTTGTGGAATTAATCAAGTCAAAAATGAATATTGCATCCATCATATTAATGAAAAAACTAGAAAGTGGTTTAGGGCTCTAGATGATCTTGGTAAAAAAGTTTGTGCCCTCTATCCTTTTATTTGTGAAGTTTGCCATGAAGTGGGTCATTTTAATTTTCAATGCTCCTACAATAATAATTTGAACCCAATGAGTGCTGCAAATTTGTATTGTGATGATGAAATTACTCCTAATCAGCATGATGAACTTACTTTATTTTTGGGGTGTGAAGAACTGTCGAGAAAAATCTCTTTGTTACATATGAGTGATCTTGATATTGATGATGTCCTGCATGGGTGTTTTTCTTATTGCATTGATAATAGCCATACAAATAGTTACATACAAAATATTTTAGAAGATGACACCTTGCCAAAATATGATAGGACCGCTGTGTGTTTTCAACTAATTAATGAAAAGGAGGGATCCCCCCAAGTTTCTTCTATTATTTCTGAAAGTAAATCAGGTTATGCGGATAAGCCACCCTTCAAGCCTATTCCTCCTAAAGAAGGGAACGAGGAGAAGGAAGAGAAGAAGAAGAAGAAGAAGAAGAAGAAGAAGGGAACAAAGAAGAAGAAGAAGAAGGAGAATAAAGAGAAAGAGGTAACGGCGTATCCCCGCGTGAATGAGATAATGCTAGGTAACCGTAAGTATGTTGCTCCTAATGATTATTGTGATAATGAATCTGAATACGATGATCTTCCTATGCTCTCTACATACACTAGTGATCATGATTTGAATGAGCACACTACTTTTGATATTGCAAATCTCGGAGAAACTAATTCTGAAAATGATGATGATAATAATTGCCATAGTGTTAGTGCTATCCATGCTTCCTCCCATAATGATATAGAAAGCTCTAAGCTTGGGGAAGAGGTGTTTGAAAATCCTTTTGCTACTGATCATTATGTGTTTGATACATCTCCTTCTAATAACAATGATGGTATGGTCATAGATAAACCGACTGTGAAAGATAACTATTCTATTTCTTATGATGACACTGTGCCTCCGACCTTTGATGATTATTATAAAGAATGCTATGATATAGGTTATAACTATCCTTATGAAACTTGTTATAGTCATGATTGGATTACCAAAAACAATTCTTTTAATATGCAACTTGTTTACCATGTTCAAATTCTTGATAATAATCTTGCTCCAATTACTATTAATGAGAATAACTCTTCTTATGCCAAAATTAATGATACTTCTATGCATATGAACCATGATAGGAATGTTTTAAGTGATGGGTATATTGTGGATTTCATCAATGATGCTACTGAAAGTTATTATGAGAGAGGGAAATATGGTTATATGCATCTTAATAATATTAAGTTTCCCCTCTTTATGTTGAGAATCTTGAAGTTACTCGTGTTTTATCCTCTTATGCTTGTCACTTTGTTCTTCATGAATTCATTTGTGTACAAGATTCCTCTGCATAGGAAGCATGTTAGGCTTAAATGTGTTTTGAATTTGCCTCTTGAAGCTCTCTTTTGCTTCAAATACTATTTCTTGCGAGTGCATCATCAAAACTGCTGAGCCCATCTTAATGGCTATAAAGAAAGAACTTCTTGGGAGATAACCCATGTGTTTATTTTGCTAAAGTATTTTGTTTTATATTTGTGTCTTGGAAGTTGTTTACTACTGTATCAACCTCTCCTTATCTTAGTTTTGTGTTTTGTTGTGCCAAGTAAAGTCGTTGATAGCAAGGTTGATACTAGATTTGGATTACTGCGCAGAACCAGATTTCTTTGCTGTCACGAATCTGGGCAAAATTCTCTGTAGGTAACTCAGAAAATTATGCCAATTTACGTGAGTGATCCTCAGATATGTACGCAACTTTCATTCAATTTGAGCATTTTCATTTGAGCAAGTCTGGTGCCTCAATAAAATTCGTCATTACGATCTGTTCTGTTTTGACAGATTCTGCCTTTTATTTCGCATTGCCTGTTTTGTTATGTTCGATGGATATTTCGATTCCATTGACTTTCAGTAGCTTTGTGCAATGTCCAGAAGTGTTAAGAATGATTATGTCACCTCTGAACATGTATATTTTGATTGTGCACTAACTCTCTAATGAGTTGTTTTGAGTTTGGTGTGGAGGAAGTTTTCAAGGATCAAGAGAGGGAGATGATACAACATGATCAAGGAGAGTGAAAGCTCTAAGCTTGGAGATGCCCCGGTGGTTCACCCCTGCATATATCAAGAAGACTCAAGCATCTAAGCTTGGACAACATTATCAGGTTCCTCCCCTGAAACTATATTTTTATTCCATCACATCTTATGTGCTTTGCTTGGAGCGTCGGTTTGCTTTTGTTTTTGTTTTTGTTTGAATAAATTCATACTTGTGTGGGAGAGAGACACGCTCTGCTGGTTCATATGAACACATGTGTTCTTAGCTTTTAATTTTCATGGCGAAGTTTCTGCTTCGTTAATTGTATATGGTTGGAAACGGAAAATGCTACATGTAGTAATTGGTAAAATGTCTTGGATAATTTGATACTTGGCAATTGTTGTGCTCATGTTTAAGCTCTTGCATCATATACTTTGCACCTATTAATGAAGAAATACATAGAGCTTGCTAAAATTTGGGTTGCATAATTGGTCTCTCTAAGGTCTAGATAATTTCTAGTATTGAGTTTGAACAACAAGGAAGACGGTGTAGAGTCTTATAATGTTTACAATATGTCTTTTATGTGAGTTTTGCTGCACTGGTTCATCCTTGTGTTTGTTTCAAATAGCCTTGCTAGCCTAAGCCTTGTATCGAGAGGGAATACTTCTCATGCATCCAAAATACTTGAGCCAACCACTATGCCATTTGTGTCCACCATACCTACCTACTACATGGTATTTCTCCTCCATTCCAAAGTAAATTGCTTGAGTGCTACCTTTAAACAATTCAAAATTTATCACCTCTGATTTGTGTCAATGTTTTATATCTCATGAGGAAGTATGTGGTGTTTATCTTTCAATCTTGTTGGGCAACTTTCACCAATGGACTAGTGGCTTCATCCGCCTATCCAATAATTTTGCAAAAAGAGCTGGCAATGGGATTCCCAGTCCCAAATTAATTAACAAAAATAGACACTCCTCCATGGTATGTGATTGTTGGACGGCACCCGAAGGATTCGGTTAGCCATGGCTTGAGAAAGCAAAGGTGGGGAGGAGTGTCATCATAAGAAAACTAAAATAAAAAGGCACTCCTTCATGGTATGAGATTGTTGGTAGGCACCCGAAGGATTCAGTTAGCCATGGTTTGTGAAAGAAAGGTTGGAAGGAGTGCCACACAAAAATAAAATAAAATGGGAGCCGCTCTTTGAAGGTTTGTCTGGCAAGGGGGTTAGAGTGCCCACTACCATTCGTTGACAACAACAAACACCTCTCAAAACTTTACTTTTATGCTCTCTTTATGTTTTCAAAATAAAAGCTCTAGCACAAATATAGCAATCGATGCTTTCCTCTTTGAAGGAACATTCTTTTACTTTTATGTTGAGTCAGTTCACCTATCTCTCTCCACCTCAAGAAGCAAACACTTGTGTGAACTGTGCATTGATTCTTACATACTTGCTTATTGTATTTGTTATATTGCTTTGCATTGACAACTATCCATGAGATATACATGTTACAAGTTGAAAGCAACCGCTGAAACTTAATCTTCCTTTGTGTTGCTTCAATACCTCTACTATGAATTTATTGCTTTACGAGTAACTCTTATGCAAGACTTATTGATGCTTGTCTTGAAGTACTATTCATGAAAAGTCTTTGCTATATGGTTCATTTGTTTACTCATGTCATTTACCATTGTTTTGATCGCTTCATTCATTACATATGCTTACAATAGTATGATCAAGGTTATGATGGCATGTCACTCCAGAAATTATCTTTGTTATCGTTTACCTGCTCGGGACGAGCAGAAACTAAGCTTGGGGATGCTGATATGTCTCCGACGTATCGATAATTTCTTATGTTCCATGCCACATTATTGATGATATCTACATGTTTTATGCACACTTTATGTCATATTTATGCGTTTTCCGGAACTAACCTATTGACGAGATGCCGAAGGGCCAGTTGTTGTTTTCTGTTGTTTTTGGTTTCAGAAATCCTAGTAAGGAAATATTTTCGGAATCGGACGAAATCAACACCGAAGATCTTAGAAATACACGAAGCTTCCAGAACACCCGGGAAGGACCAGAGGTGGGCCCCAGGGGCCCCAGGAGGGTGGCCGGCGCGGCCCAAGGGGGGGCGCGCCCCCCTATCTCCTGGGCACCCCGTGGCCCCTCCGACTCCGACTCTCCGCCTATATAATCGTCCCTGACCTAAAAACATCGGGTAGTTCGACGAAAACAGAGAAAACCATCCAGAGCCGCCGACATCGCGAAACTCCAATTCGGGGGACAGAAGTCTCTGTTCCGGCACCCTGCCGGGACGGGGAATTGCCCCCGGAGTCGTCTCCACCGCCGTCTCCACCACCATCTTCACCGCCATCGCTGCCTCCATGATGAGGAGGGAGTAATTCACCCCCGAGGCTGAGGGCTCCGCTGTAGCTATGTGGTTAATCTCTCTCCCATGTACTTCAATACAATAATCTCATGAGCTGCCTTACATGATTGAGATTCATATGAGTTTTGTATCACTATTTATCTATGTGCTACTCTAGTGATGTTATTAAAGTAGTCTATTCCTCCTGCACGGTGTAATGTGGACAGTGTGTGCATAGTGTAGTAATTGGCGTATGCTATGATCGTGATCTCTTGTAGATTGTGAAGTTAACTATTACTATGATGGTATTGATGTGATCTATTTGGTTATGTTGATCTATCTTGCACTCTAAGGTTATTTAAATATGAACATTGAATATTGTGGAGCTTGTTAACTCCGGCATTGAGGGTTCGTGTAATCCTACGCAATGGTGTTCATCATCCAACAAGAGGGTGTAGAGTAGTCCTATTATGTGATCATTGTTGAGAGTGTCCACTAGTGAAAGCAGGATCCCTAGGCCTTGTTTCCAATACTGCTATCGCTGCTTGTTTACTGTTTTACTGCGTTTCTACTGCCCGCAATATTACCACCATCAACTACACACCAGCAAGCACTTTTCTGGCGCCGTTGCTACTGCTACTATTTATTCATACCACCTGTATTTCACTATCTCTTCGCCGAACTAGTGCACCTATTAGGTGTGTTGGGGACACAAGTGTAACACCCCAAATTTCAATGAAAAAGAAAGTTAGAGAATTCCAGAAAAACAAATTTTCAAACCAACAAAAACTTTTCTTTTGCATATAGTACCATGCATAGGACTTGTGCATTTGAGTGATATGCCATGATGATTGTTATTACTTGTATTTGTTATGCTCTAAAACCCTAGAGTGATCATGTGAAGATCACCAACCAAATAAATCAAAGTGGAAGAAATTCCCATAATTGAAAAACCCTAAAAACCCTCACATATGCCCTATGGCATTTTTATAAATTTTGACCCTAGACCTATTTGGTCTTCACCATTAGTTGAATAATGTTACTAAACACTTATCACAACTTTTGGAACCAAGGTTTCACTTTTCAAATAATTTTCAAACACAATTCCCACTCACATGTGATGATGACCAAATCTGCCAATTTCAGTCTGATCACCACTTTGAGCCCCTGCAATTCAATTTTCCCAAACCATTCTTTGCTAACTCCTTGCACCATTTCCAAGTCAACATCAAGGTGAACAACTTTGATGAAGACCACCCTGCCAAATTCATCTTTGATCACTAGCTATGCTCACCCAAAGTGGCAACTTTATAATGAGTTCAACAATCTTCACTTAGCCATTTTGGGCCATTTTCGAAATCCAATTTTTCCACCACCACCTCAACTCATCTCTGGTCAAGTACAACTTATCTCAACTTTCACTTTTCAAAAACATTCATCATTTGAATTATTTCCATTTTTGATATTTTTGTATTTTCCAAATTTGAACCCTATTCATACACTATAGCAAATAGTGATCTACTCAAACTAACCTACTCTAACCAACCCCAAATGGTCCCCTGGTCCCCTCTCTCACTAACCCCAGCATAGAAACCCTAGGGAGAGAGAGAGAACATGCATGGCATGGCCATGCCGGCCACATGCCGACCATGCCGCACCTCCCCCTCTCTCCTTCATCGCCGACCCTGGCCACCATGTCCCTGCACTCCACCTCACTCTACTGAGTCGCCTAGCATCGGCCGTTGTCGAGGAGGAGCCCTGCATTGGCCAGACCAGCACGCGTCCATGGCGCCCTGGACGCCGCTCGCGTCGAGCGCGTGCACGCCGCGGACACACCCTGGCCACGCGCCACGCCATGACCTCGAGCACCCCCTGGACCCCCGGCGAACACGTTGAGCCTCACCGTGACACCGCAGCGCGCCTAGACATGATCTCGACCACGACCCGTGCCCGCCGTCGCCGGAGAAGAGAACCCCGATCCGCCGCAGACGCGCCCGTCGCGGAAGCAACGCGACCAACCAAGCCACCGCCCGACCCCGTTGTCGCCGCCAATAGCATCGCCAGGAGCCGTAGAACACTGCCACCACATCGCCTAGCTCGATAGCTCGCCGGAGGAGCCGCGCCATGGTCGACTTCCTCACGGCCCCGCAGCACCCTCGCGTCCCTATAAAAGGAGACCTCTCCTCGTCGATCTGAGCACACCATCACCTTCCCCTCTTCTCACTCGATCACCTGAGCCACTCCACTGCCTCGATTAGCCACTGACGCCGCCCAATTGAAGCCTCACTGCCCGTGGTCGCCGCCGAAGCTCGCCGTCGATTGGAGCCGCCCCAGGACGAGCCGCCGGTACCAGGAGCTTCGCCGTCGTCGACATCGTCACCACGCACACTGCCAACCCTAGCTGGAGCCACCGTAAGCGCTCCGACCCCCTGCCCTCGCCGCCAGAACCTCTGCTTCTCGCCGGAGAAGACGACGACCGTGCGCCGTTGGATCGTCTTCTAATCCAACGCGCCACGTCGCTCGTACCGTTTCGGGATTTAACAGCCACTGACGCGTGGACCCCACGCTGTCAGCACGCCGCGCGTCTGTGAACCGTGGTGGGCTGGAGTGGGCCGTTTTAATTCAAATCGGCCCAGCTTCGCTTTCCCGCCGGCCCTTTTATTCAAATTTGATTTAAACCATTTCCAAACTTTTCCAATACTGCCCAAACTTTGAAATTCAACCTTTTCCTTTTGGCTAAACCAAATTTAGTGAATTTGACATTGTTAGAAAGCCACTGAAATTCTCTATCCAATGCCACTGGCCTCTTGGTCAAATTCTTTGTAGAATTAATGTGACAAAAATAACAAGCCAGGGACTTTTCCCTATTCAACTAATTCTTAAAAATCAACCAAAATAGATATTAAGTTATTTCCAACTCTAATAGCTCACTTTTGACTTACACTAATTGTTTATGCAATAAAAGGGTGTGGTCACTTTGCATGATCATGCCATGGTTTAATGAATGGATATTTTGACTAGTTTAACTAGTTGATATTATCCAAAACTATTAAAGTTAAATTGTGTGAAGTCTTACACTTCATTTAAACTTGTCTCACATGAATTCATGGGATGTTTGGACCCCTGGTTCCAAACTCTCTTATATGAATTTCTTGAGATTTAAATCAAATATAGTGTTATTTAAATGGCATGAGGTGTTCCACCTCATTTAAATCATTCTCCCAAATGATGATGATGATGAACATTTGATCTAGGTCAAGATGAGTTCATCCATGATTGTTGGAGAAATTAAATCTTAAGAAGATTTCAATGAGAGGAAATTATTTCTCAAGAACCCTATGGAAACTATCTTTTACATATAGAATACAAATCCTATTTAAATCCCACAACCCATGCACCCTAGTTTAATTATGTGTGTGCATAGAGTAGTTTGTGTGTTTATTTGTGATGTGTGGAATAGCCATTGAATTAGTGAGTAATTATACTCGTATTCAAATTTAGACGGTAGCACCGGAGAGTACGCCGAAGAAGAAGGTTGCTACCAGGAGGAGGAAGAGGAACAGTTTGAGAACTACCAAGGCAAGCTAAATTACTATGCAAGCTTTTATTCTTGCCAAGTGCAAAGCCCCTTGGGGCAAGGCACCATGTCTTACCTTTTCTTATGTGAACCCATCCCAAGTTTTTACTTGTTTTCCAAATGAATTTCCTTTTATAGTTAACTTTGGTTAAAATACAAGTGGTTTTTAGAGTAGGGAGTTAGCCTTTCCAAGCAAAGCAAGGTAGCACCTCTCATGAATTAGAGCTAGTGCTAATGAACTAACCTTAACTACTCTAGATGGGAACTTTGTGATTTTGAAAGGATTTTTAAACCTTGGAATGAAGATGCATTCCATTGAATGAGTTTTGAAGGTGAATATGACCAAGAGAAGATGGTGATTTTTGATAAAACATGATGTGGGTTTGAATGCGATACCTTTCCAATTCTCAAGTACCCCCACAATACCTGATTATGGGTAGGGCTTAACTGGAAGTTTATGTGTCTTAGTATGGGTTCCCTCTAAACAAGCGTCATCGGGGTTATGCCGAAAGCTGCCTCTACCACAAAAGAAACAATACGATATGATGCGAAATGAGGTGAATGTCCGGCCCAAGCCCTGTGCAGTTCCCAGGTTGACAGTTGGTCTTCACTGGGAGGCCAAGCTCATGGGGAGAGGTGCTCATACTAGGATTCGTAAGTGAAAGGTTATGGTTGATGATCCGCGTCGTGTTACGATTATTCGGGGAAATCCCGACGGATGAAATCAAATGTTGTGGCACAAGTGTGCAACCTCTGCAGAGTGTAAACCTATTCGAATAGCCGCGTCCACGGTTACGGACGGTTGGAAAGGCCATACAGTTTCCGATGTCATATCTTTGAAAATGATGTTGAAAGGTGATGGTGAATTGACTTGTGGTGAATTGAATTGAAATCACCACTTGAATGGTGGGAATGACACTAATGTTCCCCCTTGGGTTAGTTAGCACTTGAATAAGTTTTTCTCAAAACTTTGTGAACCAAAACTAGCTTTATGCAAATAAACTAGAGCTTAGCAAACCCTACTAGAATGTCTAGCACTTTTTCTTGAATTAGTTTGCGAGTACTCAACGTACTCACGGCTTTGTCCCTGGCTATTCAAATGGCCAGAGTATGAAGATGAACAAGGAGATGACCAGCAGGACGCCTACAACAACTAAGCGCTTTCCGACGTCAAGCGTTGGCCTGTGGACTAGAGAGTCCTTGTATCTTACGCTTCCGCTATGTTGAACTATGAACTTGTGTTTGTTCGTTGATCAATAGATCAACTATTCGTGTAATATGGATCATGTGATTCCAATTTGTAAGACTTATGGGTTGTAATGAATGATGATCGTGATACTTAACTATTATGCCTCGCAACAACAATATTCCTGGGATTGCGATGTATGACATAATAGGCATTCGGACTTAAAAATCCGGGTGTTGACAAGTTGGTATCAGAGCCATTGTTTGACCTTAGAAGACCTTAGTTAGAATGGGCGTTCTGAAAAATTTAACTTTGAAATCAAATGAAAGGACTTATTTGTGAAAATTTACTACACTCTTGCCTTCGAGACTTTGCCAAAATTTGATCATGTCTATCTTATTTAAATCAACTTAAAACCTTGCCACACTTTGCACTCTCTAACTTACTCATCCAATTCTCTTTCAGATGGAGCCGAATGAACCCCTCAACACCAAGTTCTATCAGCTTGGAAACGGAGGAAGCTTGATCTTCGAGCATGACCTCGACTCCCTGTCGGATCACCTTGGCCGCCCACACCCCGAGTTTCACGGGATTCAGGTGGACGACCAGTCGGGAGGGGAACTGCAGTGGATTATCACTGCCGACTTGAGGGGCAAGCTGGAGCCTCCCACCTCGGAGAGGATCCTTTTCTCTTTCAGGGAAGCAAGCGGCTCGACGGGCTTGCACGTGCTCTTCAGGAAGCACTTGCTCGTGCGTGCGGACAGAATACCGAAGCCCTTCGTGAGGAACGCTTTGCGCATCTCGCACGGCGTAACTCGACGGAAGACCCATGGATGTGCCACTCCACCCCCGGTTGAGGCACCATGTGGATCACTTGGACTTCATGCTCTACTGCACTCAGAGGGACCTCGACGCCTCTCGCGCTTACGCGAACCAGACCCATGCTCACATCATCGAGCAGGGTGAGGCGATCAAGCTACTCAACAACGACCGCAGGAACCTTCGCCAGCAGCGTGCCAAGAAGGACGCTACGATTCGCCGCCTTCGCGACCGGATCGCGTCACTTGAGGCCACTGTCACGGCCCAGGAGGATCAGATTCGTCACATGGAGGAGGACGATGAAGGCATCGATATTCAGGGAGGAGACGCCTTTCTGAGCGATGACGATGACTTTGAGGAGGACGAGAACACCGAGGAGGAGGACTACGAGTTCCTGGAGGCCGGACAGGATGACTACGTCCCGATTGATATCGACGATGAGGAGTAGTTGCACTAGTTTCACTTATAGTAGGTGTGAGTTGTATCCCGTCCTTTGTATCGTAGCATGAGAATGGTTCTTAAAACCATTGGAGTATGTGTGTAGTTTGTACTATGTGTTGCATGAATGAATGAATGTTATGTTTGTCATGAAAAGATTACAAGTTTTCAAATGTTTTTCAAACTTAAATGAACCATAGAATGTTCCCTCTTATCTCATGATCTTCTATACCTTCAGATGGCCCCTCCGAATCGCACCAACGACGCGATGATGCAGCTTCTGCAAACCCTGCTTGCAGACCGGGAAACCGAGAGAGCCGAGCGCCAAGCCAACATCATCGCCTTGCAGAACATCGCCCAAGGCCATGGAAATCATGACCACCCCGGATCCAAGCTCAAGAACTTCCAGAACACCAACCCTCCGGTGTTTAGCAAGACCGAGGAGCCCCTCGACGCCGACGATTGGCTCCAGACTATGGAGAACAATCTGGAAGTAGCAGGAATGGAAGCCAACGACAAGGTGTTGTTCGCCACTCACTACCTCGCTTGGACCAGCTCGCGCTTGGTGGACAAGTACCCGTGCCATGAACGGAGGTCAATTCATGACTTGGGAGGATTTCAAACTCAAGTTCAGCAAGTACCATGTACCCCCGGGTCTTATCAAGAAGATGAGGGATGAGTTCCGTGAACTGAAACAAGGTCGCATGACGGTGGTTGAGTACCGCGACAAGTTTCTCACCTTGTCAAGGTATGCCCCTGATGAGACGGACACCGTTGAAAAGAGGAAGGAGAGATTCCTGAACGGGCTGCATGATGAGATGCAGACTGTCCTCGTCAACATCCCCTTCGCCGACCTCGAAGCCCTTGTTGACTCCGCCATCCAGATGGAGGGCAAGTTGAACCAAGCCAATGAGAACCGCAAGCGCCGCATGGCAAATCAGAGTGGATCAAGCCACCCCCAAAAGTTTCGCCCTAGCTCAAGCGGAGGTTTCAATCCGAGACATAACAAACCCCCGATGCAGAACTCTCGCCCCGGTTATCAGAACCGAAGTGGAGGAAACTCCAAGCCAGGAGGCTACAACCCCAACTACAACAACAACAACTACAACCGCGCTCCACCTCGAGCCCCGAACACCAACAACACCAACACCAACACCAACCCCAGAACCGGGAGCAATGCCATTCCCGTTGCGAACAAGCAGGACAAGAGCACTATCACTTGTTATGAGTGTGGTGTAGTGGGGCACTACTCCAACGAGTGTCCCAAGCGTCTTGCCAAGCTCGCCGGCAACACCGCTGCTCCTGCTCAGCAGCAACGCCGTGTCTCCACCGGCAAGAAGTTCGCCCCCAACAACCCCAACAACCGCAACGGCCGCCTCTACCACATGAACGCCGAAGAAGCCCAGGAAGCCCCAGATGTGGTACTGGGTATGTTTTCTGTCAACCACACCCCTGCTAGAGTGTTGTTTGATTCCGGAGCATCGCATTCCTTTGTCACCGAAGATTTTGCATCAACAAGTAAAATTCAACCCCTCAGTTTGAAGCATGTTATGATAGTTCAAATCCCCGGATCAACCACCAAAGCCAGAAAATTTTGTAAAAATGTGCCAATCAAAATCCATGATGTTGATTTCTTTGCAAATCTCATCATACTTGGAACCAAAGGTTTGGAAGTTGTCCTAGGAATGGACTGGATGTCCAAACACAATGGATTGATAGACTGCGCCAAGAAAGCCATAACCATGACTAGCAGCACCGGAATCGTAGTTGAGCACGTCTCTCGAAAAACTACCCGTAAAATTTACTCGCAACCAAAGTGTATCCAAGCCTACTACGGATCAAATCAGGGTCGTTTGTCTCTACGCTGATGTGTTACCGGATGATCTACCAGGTATGCCACCGTACCGGGATATCGAGTTTATCATCGAGTTAATCCCCGGAACTGGACCCATCGCCCAGAGAGCCTACAGCATGAACGCAGCCGAGCTTGTGGAGCTGAAGAAGCAAATAGATGACATGTTAGCCAAAGGTTTGATCAGACCAAGTGCATCCCCCTGGAGATCCCCCGTCTTGTTTGTCGACAAGAAGGATGGTGCAAATCGTTTATGCACCGACTATCGTAAGCTGAACGATGTCACCATCAAAAACAAATACCCCTTACCCAAGATCGAAGACTTGTTCGACCAACTCACCGGATCCCGAGTTTTCTCGAAAATTGATCTTAGAACTGGATACCACCAACTGAAAATCCGAGCCACCGATATTCCAAAAACTGCCTTTACCACTAGATATGGGTTGTATGAGTACAACGTCATGTCATTTGGACTGACCAATGCTCCCGCTTATTTCATGAATCTCATGAATAAGATCTTCATGAACTTCTTGGACAAATTTGTCGTTGTTTTCATCGACGACATTTTGGTCTACTCCAAGTCCGAAGAAGAACATGAACAGCATCCGGAGATTGTTCTAGAAACCCCGAGACAGCACCAGCTTGTACGCCAAGTTTAGCAAGTGTGAGTTTTGGCTGGAAGAAGTTGGATTCCTCGGACACATCTTGTCTGCAGGAGGAATTGCCGTAGATCCCGCCAAGATCAAAACTGTTATGGAATGGAAAGCTCCGACCACACAAACTGAGGTCCGTGCTTTTCTTGGATTAGCCGGATATTACCGCAGATTTGTAGAAGGTTTTTCGAGCATCGCTCGACCAATGACCCAACTGCTGAAAAAGGACAGAAAGTTTGAGTGGACCGACAAGTGTGAAGAGAGCTTTCAACAGCTCAAGAGTAGACTGACAACAGCCCCAATCCTGATCATGCCAGATATCGCAAAGCCCTTTGACGTATATTGCGACGCCTCCAAGATCGGACTTGGATGCGTGCTTATGCAAGAAGGAAAGGTTGTATCCTACCTTTCTAGACAACTCAAGCAACATGAGCAGAACTACCCAACCCACGACCTCGAGCTTGCAGCCGTGGTCTTAGCCTTGAAAGTTTGGCGTCATTACCTCATGGGTAATCGATGCGAGATTTACTCCGACCACAAAAGCCTCAAATACATTTTCACCTAAGGAGTTAAACATGAGACAACGCCGATGGATCGAATTGATCAAGGATTACGACATGGAGATTCACTACCACTCCCGGCAAGGCCAATGTGGTAGCGGATGCTTTGAGTCGATCGCCGTGCCGCTTGAACTCCATGCTCGCAACCGAACAGCCTAGTTTGCACCAAGAGTTTGAACAGTGCAGACTTGATCTTGTAAGTGAAGGAGTGCTAGCCAGCATCGAACCGCAACCCACCTTGATTGGTCGATCAAGGAAGCCCGAAGGACAACGCTAGCATTGATGGAATCAAGAAACAGATAGCCGCAGAAAAGCCCCGGATTCACCATTGACGGCCGGAGTGCTTTGGTACAAAGAACGCCTCTGCGTACCATCGGACTCTGACCTGAAACAAGTCATCCTGCAAGAAGCCCATGACACCCTTTACTCAATCCACCCCGGAGGTACCAAGATGTACCAGGACCTGAAAGAACAATTTTGGTGGCACGGAATGAAGAGAGAGATCGGTAGCTATATCGCTAAGTGTGACATCTGCCAGCGAGTTAAGGCAGAACACCAGAGACCCGCCGGACTGTTGCAACCCCTTCAGATTCCAGAATGGAAATGGGACTCCGTAGGAATGGACTTTATCACCGGACTGCCCAAATCCAGCAAAGGCAATGATTCCATATGGGTAGTGGTCGATAGATTGACCAAAGTCGCCCATTTCATCGCCGTCAAAACCACCTATCAAGGCCCCAAGTTAGCTGAACTCTACATCTCCAGAATAGTCGCTTTGCATGGAACCCCAAAATCGATAGTGTCAGATAGAGGATCACAGTTCACCTCAAGGTTCTGGCAGAAAGTGCATGAAGGACTAGGCACTCGCCTAAATTTCAGCACCGCCTATCACCCTCAGACCGACGGACAGACTGAGAGAGTAAACCAGATACTGGAAGACATGCTTAGAGCATGCGTACTGGAATACGGATCCAAGTGGGAAGACTGCCTACCTTACGCAGAATTCTCATACAACAATAGTTATCAAGCCAGCCTACAGATGGCCCCCTTTGAAGCCTTGTACGGAAGGAAGTGCCGTACCCCCCTGAACTGGTCAGAAGTCGGAGAGAGTCAAGTTTTCGGCCCAGACGTTCTTCGTGAAGCCGAAGAGAAGGTTCACAAGATCCGTGAGTACCTCAAGACTGCGCAATCCAGACAGAAGAGCTACGCCGACAAGAGACGTCGGGAGATGACCTTTGAGATCGGAGATTTTGTCTATCTCAAAGTATCCCCCTTGAAAGGGATGCAAAGGTTTCAGCTGAAAGGAAAGCTTGCACCTCGCTACGTGGGACCTTTCCAAGTCCTCAGCCGCCGAGGTGAAGTATCTTATCAACTGGAGTTGCCTGAAGAAATGTCGGCTGTGCACGACGTTTTTCACATCTCACTTCTCCGGAAATGTCTTGAAGTCCCTGAGAAGACCGAAGTGTTCAAGAACATCGATCACCGATCGGTGGATATCAACAAGGATCTGACTTACCGCGAAGTGCCGATTCGCATCCTCGAAGAAGCATACAGAACCACCCGCACCCGAAGCATCAAGTTTCTAAAGATCCAATGGAGCAATCATACCAAGGATGAAGCCACCTGGGAACGCGAAGACTTCATGAAGAAGGAGTACCCAGATCTCTTTAGTACCTAACTTTCTTTTGATCTCGGGACGAGATCTTTTGTAAGGGGGAAGGGTTTGTAACACCCCAAATTTCAATGAAAAAGAAAGTTAGAGAATTCCAGAAAAACAAATTTTCAAACCAACAAAAACTTTTCTTTTGCATATAGTACCATGCATAGGACTTGTGCATTTGAGTGATATGCCATGATGATTGTTATTACTTGTATTTGTTATGCTCTAAAACCCTAGAGTGATCATGTGAAGATCACCAACCAAATAAATCAAAGTGGAAGAAATTCCCATAATTGAAAAACCCTAAAAACCCTCACATATGCCCTATGGCATTTTTATAAATTTTGACCCTAGACCTATTTGGTCTTCACCATTAGTTGAATAATGTTACTAAACACTTATCACAACTTTTGGAACCAAGGTTTCACTTTTCAAATAATTTTCAAACACAATTCCCACTCACATGTGATGATGACCAAATCTGCCAATTTCAGTCTGATCACCACTTTGAGCCCCTGCAATTCAATTTTCCCAAACCATTCTTTGCTAACTCCTTGCACCATTTCCAAGTCAACATCAAGGTGAACAACTTTGATGAAGACCACCCTGCCAAATTCATCTTTGATCACTAGCTATGCTCACCCAAAGTGGCAACTTTATAATGAGTTCAACAATCTTCACTTAGCCATTTTGGGCCATTTTCGAAATCCAATTTTTCCACCACCACCTCAACTCATCTCTGGTCAAGTACAACTTATCTCAACTTTCACTTTTCAAAAACATTCATCATTTGAATTATTTCCATTTTTGATATTTTTGTATTTTCCAAATTTGAACCCTATTCATACACTATAGCAAATAGTGATCTACTCAAACTAACCTACTCTAACCAACCCCAAATGGTCCCCTGGTCCCCTCTCTCACTAACCCCAGCATAGAAACCCTAGGGAGAGAGAGAGAACATGCATGGCATGGCCATGCCGGCCACATGCCGACCATGCCGCACCTCCCCCTCTCTCCTTCATCGCCGACCCTGGCCACCATGTCCCTGCACTCCACCTCACTCTACTGAGTCGCCTAGCATCGGCCGTTGTCGAGGAGGAGCCCTGCATTGGCCAGACCAGCACGCGTCCATGGCGCCCTGGACGCCGCTCGCGTCGAGCGCGTGCACGCCGCGGACACACCCTGGCCACGCGCCACGCCATGACCTCGAGCACCCCCTGGACCCCCGGCGAACACGTTGAGCCTCACCGTGACACCGCAGCGCGCCTAGACATGATCTCGACCACGACCCGTGCCCGCCGTCGCCGGAGAAGAGAACCCCGATCCGCCGCAGACGCGCCCGTCGCGGAAGCAACGCGACCAACCAAGCCACCGCCCGACCCCGTTGTCGCCGCCAATAGCATCGCCAGGAGCCGTAGAACACTGCCACCACATCGCCTAGCTCGATAGCTCGCCGGAGGAGCCGCGCCATGGTCGACTTCCTCACGGCCCCGCAGCACCCTCGCGTCCCTATAAAAGGAGACCTCTCCTCGTCGATCTGAGCACACCATCACCTTCCCCTCTTCTCACTCGATCACCTGAGCCACTCCACTGCCTCGATTAGCCACTGACGCCGCCCAATTGAAGCCTCACGGCCCGTGGTCGCCGCCGAAGCTCGCCGTCGATTGGAGCCGCCCCAGGACGAGCCGCCGGTACCAGGAACTTCGCCGTCGTCGACATCGTCACCACGCACACTGCCAACCCTAGCTGGAGCCACCGTAAGCGCTCCGACCCCCTGCCCTCGCCGCCAGAACCTCTGCTTCTCGCCGGAGAAGACGACGACCGTGCGCCGTTGGATCGTCTTCTAATCCAACGCGCCACGTCGCTCGTACCGCTTCGGGATTTAACAGCCATCGACGCGTGGACCCCACGCTGTCAGCACGCCGCGCGTCTGTGAACCGTGGTGGGCTGGAGTGGGCCGTTTTAATTCAAATCGGCCCAGCTTCGCTTTCCCGCCGGCCCTTTTATTCAAATTTGATTTAAACCATTTCCAAACTTTTCCAATACTGCCCAAACTTTGAAATTCAACCTTTTCCTTTTGGCTAAACCAAATTTAGTGAATTTGACATTGTTAGAAAGCCACTGAAATTCTCTATCCAATGCCACTGGCCTCTTGGTCAAATTCTTTGTAGAATTAATGTGACAAAAATAACAAGCCAGGGACTTTTCCCTATTCAACTAATTCTTAAAAATCAACCAAAATAGATATTAAGTTATTTCCAACTCTAATAGCTCACTTTTGACTTACACTAATTGTTTATGCAATAAAAGGGTGTGGTCACTTTGCATGATCATGCCATGGTTTAATGAATGGATATTTTGACTAGTTTAACTAGTTGATATTATCCAAAACTATTAAAGTTAAATTGTGTGAAGTCTTACACTTCATTTAAACTTGTCTCACATGAATTCATGGGATGTTTGGACCCCTGGTTCCAAACTCTCTTATATGAATTTCTTGAGATTTAAATCAAATATAGTGTTATTTAAATGGCATGAGGTGTTCCACCTCATTTAAATCATTCTCCCAAATGATGATGATGATGAACATTTGATCTAGGTCAAGATGAGTTCATCCATGATTGTTGGAGAAATTAAATCTTAAGAAGATTTCAATGAGAGGAAATTATTTCTCAAGAACCCTATGGAAACTATCTTTTACATATAGAATACAAATCCTATTTAAATCCCACAACCCATGCACCCTAGTTTAATTATGTGTGTGCATAGAGTAGTTTGTGTGTTTATTTGTGATGTGTGGAATAGCCATTGAATTAGTGAGTAATTATACTCGTATTCAAATTTAGACGGTAGCACCGGAGAGTACGCCGAAGAAGAAGGTTGCTACCAGGAGGAGGAAGAGGAACAGTTTGAGAACTACCAAGGCAAGCTAAATTACTATGCAAGCTTTTATTCTTGCCAAGTGCAAAGCCCCTTGGGGCAAGGCACCATGTCTTACCTTTTCTTATGTGAACCCATCCCAAGTTTTTACTTGTTTTCCAAATGAATTTCCTTTTATAGTTAACTTTGGTTAAAATACAAGTGGTTTTTAGAGTAGGGAGTTAGCCTTTCCAAGCAAAGCAAGGTAGCACCTCTCATGAATTAGAGCTAGTGCTAATGAACTAACCTTAACTACTCTAGATGGGAACTTTGTGATTTTGAAAGGATTTTTAAACCTTGGAATGAAGATGCATTCCATTGAATGAGTTTTGAAGGTGAATATGACCAAGAGAAGATGGTGATTTTTGATAAAACATGATGTGGGTTTGAATGCGATACCTTTCCAATTCTCAAGTACCCCCACAATACCTGATTATGGGTAGGGCTTAACTGGAAGTTTATGTGTCTTAGTATGGGTTCCCTCTAAACAAGCGTCATCGGGGTTATGCCGAAAGCTGCCTCTACCACAAAAGAAACAATACGATATGATGCGAAATGAGGTGAATGTCCGGCCCAAGCCCTGTGCAGTTCCCAGGTTGACAGTTGGTCTTCACTGGGAGGCCAAGCTCATGGGGAGAGGTGCTCATACTAGGATTCGTAAGTGAAAGGTTATGGTTGATGATCCGCGCATCGTGTTACGATTATTCGGGGAAATCCCGACGGATGAAATCAAATGTTGTGGCACAAGTGTGCAACCTCTGCAGAGTGTAAACCTATTCGAATAGCCGCCCCACTTCAAGCATGACGGTTGGAAAGGCCATACAGTTTCCGATGTCATATCTTTGAAAATGATGTTGAAAGGTGATGGTGAATTGACTTGTGGTGAATTGAATTGAAATCACCACTTGAATGGTGGGAATGACACTAATGTTCCCCCTTGGGTTAGTTAGCACTTGAATAAGTTTTTCTCAAAACTTTGTGAACCAAAACTAGCTTTATGCAAATAAACTAGAGCTTAGCAAACCCTACTAGAATGTCTAGCACTTTTTCTTGAATTAGTTTGCGAGTACTCAACGTACTCACGGCTTTGTCCCTGGCTATTCAAATGGCCAGAGTATGAAGATGAACAAGGAGATGACCAGCAGGACGCCTACAACAACTAAGCGCTTTCCGACGTCAAGCGTTGGCCTGTGGACTAGAGAGTCCTTGTATCTTACGCTTCCGCTATGTTGAACTATGAACTTGTGTTTGTTCGTTGATCAATAGATCAACTATTCGTGTAATATGGATCATGTGATTCCAATTTGTAAGACTTATGGGTTGTAATGAATGATGACTGTGATACTTAACTATTATGCCTCGCAACAACAATATTCCTGGGATTGCGATGTATGACATAATAGGCATTCGGACTTAAAAATCCGGGTGTTGACAACAAGAGACTTCTTGCTTTGTGGTTGCAGGGTTGCATGAGAGGGATATCTTTGACCTCTTCCTCCCTGAGATCGATAAACCTTGGGTGATCCACTTAAGGGAAACTTGCTGCTGTTCTACAAACCTCTGCTCTTGGAGGCCCAACACTGTCTACAAGAATAGAAGCTCCCGTAGACATCAATGATTAAGTTAGAGAAGTGAACAAGTGTGGCAAAATTTTATGTATATTTGTAAGGAAGAGCATGACTTTATTTTTAAAAGATCTCAAAGAGAAGAAAAGGACTTAGTTTTTCAGAAATACTCACTTCATTTGTTTTTGAAACTAAATTTTTCAGAACGTCCATTCTAACTAGGGTCTCCTAAGGTCAAACAATGGCTCTGATACCAACTTGTCAACACCCGGATTTTTAAGTCCAGATGACTATTATGCCATACCTCGCAATCCCAGGAAGATTGTTTTTGCGAGACATAACAGTTGAATATCATAGAGCCATCATTCATTACAATACCGACATAGTCATTACACAAAAAGGATCACATGATCCAGTCTCATTACAACACTTGATCTATTGATCATTAAATAATACGTAGCGAAAGCGAAGTAGTAGTGGACTATCTATTCCACAGGCAACGCTTGATGTTAGGAGAAGCTCCTAGTTGTCGTAGACGTCCTGCTGGCCGTCATCTTCATATTGTTGTTCAGCTTCATAGTCTGGCCATTTGAATAGCCAGGGACACAGTCGTGAGTACTTTCAAGTGCTCGCAAACTAATACTAATGTAAGCACTAATAGTTTTATTGAGAAAGTTCTAAACTCTAGGGTTATTTGCAGAAAGCCAATTTTAGTTCATAAACACTTTAGTAAAAGACTCCTCATTTGCTAACTAATTCCAGTGGGAACATTAGTGTCATTCCCACAACCCTGTTGTGATTCAATTCAAAGTCACCTTTCAAATTCAATTCACCATTCATATTTGAAGGAAATTTCTGATGATGGAACCATATGGCCTTTCCAACTGTCCATGACCGCGGACGCGGCTATTCGAATAGGTTTACACTCTGCAGAGGTTGCACACTTGTGCCACAACATTTGATTGCATCCGTCAAGGATAACCTTGAATAATCGTAACTCAGTACGCGGATCATCAACCGTTAACCTTTCACTTACACACCCTAGTATAGGCACCTCTCCCCATGAGCTTGGCCTCCCGGTGATAGCCAACTGTTATCCCGGGAACTGCACAAGGCTTGGGTCGTACATTCACCTCATTTCACGTCATTTCACTTTTAGCGGAGGCAGCCTCGGCATAACCTCTATGACGCTTGTTTAGAGGGAACCCATACTAAGATACATAAACTTCCAGTTAAGCCCAACCCATAATCAGGTATTGTGGGGGTACTCAAGTATTGGAATGGTATCGCATCTAACTCAATCATCAGATTTTATCAAGTTCACCAACTCAAATCAAGTCACATTCACCTTCAAAATCTTTCAATGGAATAACTCATCATTCCAACGTTTTCAAAGTCATTTCAAAATCACATGTTCCCATCTAGAGTAGTCATTTTTAATTTAGCACTAGCAACTAAGTATGAGGGGTGCTAAGTAGTTTGCATTGCTTCTAGGCTAACTTTGATGCTCTTGTACCAATCCAATACTAACCAACTGAATCATGAATCAAAAAGTAACTTTGGTAAATCAATTTCAATAAAGCTTGCAAAGTAAAAACTTGGGATAGGACCATTGAGCATAAAGTAAATTGGGGGTAATGCCTTGCTCTTGTAGAGCTTTGCACTTTGCAAGAATATTAGCTTGCCTTGGTTGGTGTATTGATCAAAGTGGCCTTCTTCTCCTTGGAAGTAGACCTCCTCCTCCTCTTGATACTCCTCGGTACCAACGTCTAAAATCGAATACGAGGTATACAATCACCAAACAAGTCTTAAGGCTATGCTAAGCACACACATGGTTCACACAAGCTATTCATTCATCATAACCTTAATAAAAAAAAAGGGGTTTTTGGCTTGTGTGTTAAGAAAACTTGCAAGAGAGAAATAATTTCCTCTCATTGAATCTTTTTACAATTTAATTTCCTCAAATAATAATAAGGTATGAATTCATGTTGCTCAAGTGCAACACTTCATATCTATCATTTGTGGAAAAATGATTTAAATGAGGTACTAACCTCATACCATTTGATTTTTACTTTAACAACAATTTAATGTCTCTAAGTAATCCAATATGAGATGATATAGACTAAGTCGACACACCACTTTGAATTGCTTAGGACCATGATTTAAACGAGAGAGGACATCTCATACTATTTGAGAATTCAATTTGGCTAAGTTTAAATGGGATAGAATTAGCTACATAGCCATTCTTTTGCTCTAGTCCATGATCATACAAACACCTATGTCATATTCTTACATATTCTGATAGACAATATGAAATGTGGATTTTCAAAGTTGGAATCAATCAAAAATCATTTTTGGTTGATTTTTAATAAATGTTTGAAGTTGCTAAAGTCCCTGCCTTGTTATTTTCATCACATTAGTTCTACAAACAATCTAAGGGTGAGACCAGTGGGGTTGGATAGAGCTTTTTACAAGCTTTCCAACAATACCAAAATCATCAAATTTGGCCTAGTGGATTTGAAACTATTCAATTTTTAATAAGGCATCTGTGAGCAATTTTGAATTAAACAGAAATTCGGATTTGAATTTAACGGGCCGGCGGGAAAACTAACTGGAACCAAATCATTTAAATGCGCACAGGCTAGCCCATCACGCGTCCAGCACGCGTGGGCTGCCTGACAGGTGGGGGCCCCTAGTCAGCGGGTGTTACTTACCGAAACGGTACGTAGAGCTGGGAGACGTTGGATCAGACGACGATCGAACGACGGAGCGTCGTCGGCGAGAAGCAGGTGCTTTCACGGCGAAGGTAGGGGGTCGCCGGTGATCCTGGGCTCCGGCGATCGACGACGATGGGCTACGGCGACATTGTGCATGACGGCGGACCTCCTCGAACAGACGACGTCTTCTGGGGCAGTTCCTAGCTCCTTCTTCTTCTGCGGCGGCGCTACGGCTACGGTGTTGAAATTGGAGGAGGGTGGTGAGCAATGTCGAGCAGAGAGGTGGCGAGGAGGGGTTGTGATGAGAGGGGAAGGCGAGGGTGTGTTGGATTGGGAGCGGGAGGGGCTCCTTTTATAGCGGCGAGGCGAGGCCGAGGTACTGCGGTGAGGTCATCGGCGACGACGCGTCTACAGGGGCAGAGGGGCACTGGCGATGACGCACGTGAGTAGGCGCTGTCAATGCGGTCACGCTGCGCTTGATCGGGAGCACATGGATTTCATCAAGTCCTCCAGAAATATAGTTAAGTTCTTCATCGAGTAGTACAACTTGAGTCTATGCCTAAGTGCAAGCACTTACCCATAGACTCGGGGGCTACTCCCATCGGGAGCGCTGTCGCGCACCCGATAGAAAAATAACTTCGAGAAACGTTGACATCATTTACGCTACACATGATCTACGACATGGACCTCGCCTTGTATTTTCTTCGACTTCGGAGATGATTATGCTTGGAGTCTCTACGCAAGTCTTCGACTTCCCTAGACACTCGGGGGCTATTGACATGGGTATACCCTTCGGGTACCCATTATTGGTATACCTGGATCGGCTCGGCCCAATATGGAGAAGGCCCAACAAGGCAACCCGAAGAAGTAGTCGACTAGGACTCTTGTAAAACCCTAGGCTGGTTGCATATATAAAGCTAGCCAGGGCACCCGAAATAAGGGGGACAATAGATAAGACAACATAGCTCCACCTACGGCGGCACCCTGTAAACACATCTATGATCATATACTGGATTGCTAGCAGCACGTAGGGATCCTCCACCGAGGGGACTCGAAGCTGGGTACGCCGTGTGCCTAATCTCGCCCCGGAATCTCCATCGTCGCTCTCTCCCGAAACCCTAGTCTACAATACGTAGGCATTGTCGAGGTGTTCCCTCGTCAATTGGCGCCGTCTGTGGGGAATAGCGACGACTGGATTTTGTCATCCGGGCGAGATCCGTCGAGTTCATCATCCACATCATCATCAAAATGGAAGACGGGGAAAAGAAGAAGATCAGTTTGCGGAAGCAAATACGCAGCATCGTAACTCTCGCCATCAACAACATATCATCACACGCGGCTTCGTCTTGAGAGGCTGGACTTACGTCGCGAACTTCAGACGTCGACAAACGAAAAGCAATTGGTCTGGCCAAAAAAGGTAACCGTATCGGGTACTGATCAGCACCACGTATTTCTATCACACGATTGGAATTTCTTATTACTCAATCTCTTTCTTTGATTGTTATTTTATTCATACTTGGTTCTAATTCCATGCAAGTATACATCTATTTTTACGTGTATTTTTTGACTGAAATAATGGAGAGTCTAAGAAGAGATTAGAGAAGAATTGCAAACATGTTACCTAGCTACTCATGGATATTCAGAGACCTCAGAATTTTGAGTTCATCAGAGCACCACCAACGAAATCGAAAATCAGAATTTTTCTTCTTAGACTGTTGATCCAATTTTCTTCGGCTGGACTTCGGCATAGACTAGATCACATCTAGCCAGCTTATCCACGTTGGCGCGTTGAATTCCTTGAGCAACGTCTGCGCGGTAGCTGATCATATCTTTGCTAGCGCGAGCTCTCGGACTGGAGATGAAAAAGAATCGATCGATGCACCAGATGGTTTCTCCAGATCTCTAATGATTTGCTGATCTGACGAGACGCCACGGCAACAAAGACAAGCAACATCAAATCTCCAATTATTTATCCAGCGGTTGAATCAAGTTTCAAGGTGGAATTCATTCACGTGCGGATCAGTCTGGGAAACCCCACGCGACCTTGTTTCTTTTCAAGCTTAAGGCCAACACGACTCCTACACTATGACCGTACTGTTCTCTTGGAGTTCAAACAAGACACTCGCAACCCCGACGATTTGGCCGATCCGTACATCTGCGGCAAAAGAAGGACGAAAGCATCCGCGCATTTTTTCTGGCGCTGCGCAACTATATCGACTACTCTCAGCCAGACGCCGCGCGCCTACATCGACCGTGTCCGTTGCACGAACTGCTTCAGCGACGACTCCGTCATACCTAACAAAAAAGCTAAGTGTTCCTCTTCAAAGAGTCAATTATTATTTATTTTTGCCACACCGGAATACTCGGGGGCTGCAACATTGCATCATTACAACAAATTTACCCGACATCCGGGGCTGTGCCATTACTTCATTACCGCAAATATACTCGGTTACTTGGTGAATTTCTTTTCTTCGGCTTAGTGGAATTATCTTCTCCGAAATATATCTTCTCCGGTTCAGTGGAATTATCTTCTCCGGCGCAGTGGAATTATTTTCTTATGCTTAGTGGATTTATTTTCTTCGGCTCGGTGGATTTATTTTCTTCGGATTACTGGATTAGATTTCTTCGGGTTGTCATTGGTTGCTTCTAATATAATACTACCCGACGCATCTCCGGGTTAAATGGATTTATCATCTATAACTATTACTGGACTTATTTTCTTCGGGTCAATGGATTCATCCTCTATGATATCAATGGATTCATCTTCTACGGTTATTACTGGAGTTATTTTCTTCGGATCAATGGATTCCTCTATGATATCAGCGGATTAATCTTCAATATATGCGTCATATTTAATGGCGCAATCTCCAATGTGGATTCATCTCAAATACTTCACCTCGGATTCATCTTCAGTACTTCATCTTTAATGAAGCCGTTGTGACTCCGTCAACTTCTTTCGGCGACACGGATAATACTCGGGGGCTCGACAACAACTTCGCCCCGAATAACAACTGTGACACGGCGTCTAAGCAACAATCATGACATCACCCCAGCAGTGCTCGGGGGCTCGGCTATCTCTTCATCAACAATTTGGTGGTATCCACTTTCGTTAATTCAGTGGTTTTTACTTTGGCTAGATTTCTTATCTACACTCGAAGACTTCATCATGCATCGACTTCGTCGTGTCCAAAAAGCTAAGTGTTCTTTTATTTTGCACAAAGTTGATTATCGTTTACTTTCATCGCACCCGACACTTGGGGGCTGCGCGGCATATATTCACTTTACATATCATCGAATCCGAGCATCTGACACCGCATGCGAAAAAGAGAGTCAAGGAAAAGATAGAAAAAGTTTGTTTATTTGTGCAGGAGATAGCAAATTTCAAAGTATATAAGAGAGAACCCGACGAATCTTCTTCAGGGAGGAACCCGATGAAATCAAGAGAGAACCCGACGAATCTTCTTCAGGGAGGAATCCGACGAAATCTTGAGAGAACCCGACGAAATTGTCTTCAAGACAGAACTCGATGAAATCTTATTCAAGGAGGACCCGAAAAATTATCTTCAAGGAGGTCCCGAAAAATTATCTTCAAGGAGGTCCCGAAAAATTATCTTCAAGGAGGTCTCGAAGAATTATCTTCAAGGAGGTCCCGAAAAAATATCTTCAAGGAGGACCCGAAGAATTGTCCTCAAAGAGGACCCGAAGAAATTTTCCTGAAGGAGGAACTCGACGAAATTTTCATCAAGGAGGAACAAAAAAAAAGAGAGATGGACAAATCTTTGGGTCCATTGACTCGTCATATTCTTCCGAGCAAGAGCCTCGGTGATGAACCCGACAATATAGAAGAATCCAATATATTCGGCTGGCTCATCACGCCCGAGAAAAATATAGAAGAGCCCGTAAAATGGGTCATTGCATCAGCCGAACAAGGCACTCGACAATATATTCTCAGAGCGCTAAAAGTCGCGAATAATCTCTGAATGCCGCAAAACTCTGCGAAGGTAAGACCCCGGGATCCGTCCTGTGTGGCGTGGCATCGCCAAAGACTGCACTCTGCTACTTTTTTCCACATCAACAGATGTGAAGAAATATCCCGGCGGACGCGCTGTGGACCCGATAACATTACTGGAATTCGGATCATGGTAAGTCCTTAAGCGGCACGTGACGAATTACGCCAGGTCCCGAGATCATGTCCAGGGACGTGATCTTGAAGTAGGTTTTTGCGGATTGCCACTAGAGCAGTTAACTAGTACCTGATCCGTCAGATGAACTAGCCCCAATTACCATTATCCCTGTACAATAGAGATATGGATGTCAAATAAAAATAGCAACGGCCTGGAGTCGATAAAAAGAGGGGCTGCGCCCAGAAATATAGTCAAGTTCTTTGTCGAGTAGTACAACTTGAGCCTATGCCTAGGTGCAAGCACCTGCCCATAAGCTCGGGGGCTACTCTTATCGAGAGTATTGTTCACCCTCCCGATAAGATACAAGAAAGAGGAAAAATTGTGGTGTCGATTAAAAGCAAGTTGAGCCTACACCCAAGTGCAAACCCTTGGATGTAGCCTCGGGGGCTACTCCCATCGGGAGCGCTGGTCGCGCACCCGTAGAAAAATAACTTCGACAACATCTATGACAATCAAGGTTTGTAGACTCAACTCGATTCTACGACTCGAGTGGAGCCTACTCCCATCGGGAGCACATGGATTTCATCAAGTCCTCCAGAAATATAGTTAAGTTCTTCATCGAGTAGTACAACTTGAGTCTATGCCTAACTGCAAGCACTTACCCATAGACTCGGGGGCTACTCCCATCGGGAGCGCTGTCGCGCACCCGATAGAAAAATAACTTCGAGAAACGTTGATATCATTTACGCTACACATGATCTACGACATGGACCTCGCCTTGTATTTTCTTCGACTTCGGAGATGATTATGCTTGGAGTCTCTACGCAAGCCTTCGACTTCCCTAGACACTCGGGGGCTATTGACATGGGTATACCCTTCGGGTACCCATTATTGGTATACCTGGATCGGGTTGGCCCAATATGGAGAAGGCCCAACAAGGCAACCCGAAGAAGTAGTCGACTAGGACTCTTGTAAAACCCTAGGCTGGTTGCATATATAAAGCTAGCCAGGGCACCCGAAATAAGGGGGACAATAGATAAGACAACATAGCTCCACCTACGGCGGCACCCTGTAAACACATCTATGATCATATACTGGATTGCTAGCAGCACGTAGGGATCCTCCACCGAGGGGACCCGAAGCTGGGTACGTCGTGTGCCTAATCTCGCCCCCGGAATCTCCATCGTCGCTCTCTCCCGAAACCCTAGTCTACAATACGTAGGCATTGTCGAGGTGTTCCCTCGTCAGCAGGAGGGTGATGAAGGCGCTCAGTACCGTGGCGGACGTCGGCGAGGCGGTCGTCGTCTACAGCGTTCCCGCGAGCAGGTGAGGGCGTCTGGTCGTCTCCTGGCGTCGTGGCGCAGCTGCTGGCGAATGGAGAGAGCGAGTGGTCGCGGGAGGCGTTGGGGCGACGTCATGCCCGTGCGCGTCTGCGACGCTCGCCATGCGCGCTCTGGCGTGGCATGGCACGTCTGGGCGTCGCGTGTTCTGGCGCGTGCGGTGCACCGTTTGCTCAAGCAACGGGTCTGGCACATTCAGGAGAGTGAGAGGAGGCGAGGTGGCAAGGTGGTGCATGCTGGAGTGGGTCAGAGGGAGAGATGGCATGGTGATGTCCATGTCATGCCACGGCATGGCATGGTTTTGGTCAAATGGTGACGAAGGAGTGTACCAAATCTTGTCTTTGATGCTTGGCAGGTTGCATATGGGCCAGGGGAGTACCAATGGTGACCTAGGGTCGAAGGTTTAGGCCATGGTCTCCTGGACAAAGCAATGTCCAGGGTTGGCAGGGTTGTGCATGCCAGCTGTTCGACACAATGGCCGCAAGACAAATATTTTTGAATTTTTGAATGAATTTTGGTGGGTTTGAAATGAATCAGATTGGGAGTAGAGTGGTGGTGGTGGTGGTCAAAATGGAGTTGGTTTGCAAAATCACAAAATGCATATGATCTTAAATCTGCCTCAAATTAAGTCCTTACTTTGCTTGTTCATATCTTTGAATCCAAGAAGAGTTTGCAGATGAGTTCTTGAGCAAAGTTGTTCACTTTGATGTTGTCTTGGATGAGGTGCAAAGAGTTGGCATTGTGTAGTTTAGAAATTTCTAAATAACAGGGCTCAAAGTGAGTGTCAGGTTAAAGTTGGCAGATTTTGCCATTAGTGTATGTGAGCTCCATTTGAATTCAAATTTGATTTGAATTTAGTTTCTTTGATTCACAAAGTGCTATTTAGTGTTTATTAACATTTCACAAACATTGGCACAAGCTAACTTTGCATAGATCAAAGATTTGCATTTTGGCCATAAGCACATGCATGTATTGAGATAGTAATTTTTCTTTTTCTTTTTATTTCTTCCTTATTGATGAAGGGATCATGTGTGATGGTTTTATCATCATTGTTCAACACTCAAACAAGTATGATGGAAATATCACACTAACATAATAATTCAAGAGGAGTTCTATGCATAGCACTTGTATTACTAAAAGTTTTTGTTAGTTGCTAAATTTAAATTTTGGGAAACCACCATTCTCATTGATTGAAATTTTTGGGATGTTACAAAAAATGGCCCCGCCAGCAAGACTCCGGCCTGGACACAATGTCCCCATCTCTCTGAGTTACCTCAATTGACTCGCGCAGTTAGCCGGATCTGCAAACTGACGGAAGATGGTCTGTCAGGGAAGGACCTAACGATGTCCTGGTTCACAAAGCGGATCCAACCCCTTCAACATCGGGACCGCCTGATGTTTTAGTACATGGGGTGCGACGATCCTATGCGCGCCTCTAAGGACAACCTTTCCGCCGACGGCATTGACAAGCAGATCCGGCTCCTGATCAAGATTCCGCGTGATCTTCGGATTCACGTGTGCAACAAGGACATCCAGGTCAATGGATCCGGGATCGCGGTAAGTTTCTTGTTCCGACGCCAGTTCCTTCGTCTTTCTTTTGCAAAATTTGTCTAAGTGTTCATGCGCTCAGCTGGAGGAGCTCGAGGAAAAGGATCTCAGAACTCTAATCCGGATCCCTCACTCCGGCACCAACGATCTCGAGGCTGCCTCCGATGTGGAGATTCCTGAATCATTAGGTCTGTAACACCCCAAATTTCAAAACAAAGAGAAAATGAATTTTCTTTTTCCAAAAATGAGAACCAACAAAAACTTTTCTTAATTAGAGTGTTATGCTTAGTACTCATACCTATTACTTGGGTTTTTGCCATGATGAGTGTTATTATGCTTATGTGATAAACCCTAAAACCCTAAAGTGATCAAGTGAAGATCACAAACCAAATAAAATTAAAAGAGAAAGAAATCAAATAAGAAAAACCCTAAACCCTAACCTCCTCAAAAATCATTTGGATCTATTTTGAGAAAACCCAAAATAAAGAAAAAGACATATGTGGGCATCTAGCCCTAATGTGTAACTTGTGAACTCTATCTTTCTTACTTTGCTAAATGGTAGTGAACCATTGCAAAACTTACTAAACCCTAAACCTCATCCCTCTTGTCATCAATCTTTGAAAAATAAAATAAAAGGAAAAGATCTTATTTAAGAAAAAGGCATATGCAAGCCTATGGCTACTTTTTGAAAATAATGAGCTTTGCTTTGTCTACCTTGAGTAGATGAATTGAAATACCTCAACACACTCAACAAAGCACCTATCAACCAATTCAAGTGAGAAACAAAATAAAATCCAACATATGCATAGAGGCATATGTGGCACTTAGCCAAATTATCAAATCTTGACCTAGCCACTTCCATTACCTCAAAATGGTTTGAACCTTTCACCTAACTCAATCTAACACCAAATAAACCTCACTCTTGTCAAAATGAAGCAAAGAAAAATAAAAGAATAAAAGTTGGAAATTCACAAAACCCTCACATATGGCTTATGCCATTTTTATAAATTTTGACCCTAGACCAAATTGGTCTTCACCATTAGTTGAACAATGTTACTAAACACTTATTACAAATTTTGGAATCAAAGAAACACAAGTCAAATCAATTTCAAACTCAAATTTTGATCACATGTGATAATGGTCAAATCTGCCATTTTTAGTCTGATCACTACTTTGAGCCCTTGCAATTCAAAATTTTCAAACTAAACTTTGCTAACTCTTTGCACCTCATCCAAGACAACATCAAGGTGAACACTTTTTGTAAAGACCACCATGCCAAATTCTTTTTAGATCAAATGCTATGCTCATCCAAAGTTGGAACATTTTATCATATTCAACAATCTCACACTTAGCAATTTTTGCAATACTTTGAATTTGGAATTTCCACCACCACACCTCATCTTCTCTGGTCATTTATGACTTAACCAAAAACACCCAATTCAAGTCTTGCAACCATTTCGAACTCACTTAAATTTGGACAAATTTGCAAATTCCCCATTATGGCACTATTTGACACTATGTCAAATAGTGATCTACACTACCCTAACTTGCCCCATTTCACTCCACCTTGCTCCCCTGTCCCCTCTCACCTAGCTCACCCACAGAAACCCTAGGAGGGCTAGCCAAGCTAGCATGACATGGCCATGCCGGCCATGTCCCTCTCTTTCTTCTCCCCTTCACTCACCACCCTGGCCACCATGTCCCCTGGCTCCACCGCATCCCTCTACGGCACCTAGCATCGTTACCTGTCGAGGAGAACGAAGGACCTCGCCGGAATTCGCACGCCCTGGTCGATGCCGAGGATGTCGTGGACGCGTCCACCGGCATGCCCTGGCCACGTGCCTCGCCGCTGAAGCAAGCATCCCCTGGACCCCCATGCACCGCGTTGAGCTCCGCCACCACGCCAGGATCCCGCCAGACACGCCCCTTTGCTCACGCGAGCGCCGTCGCCGACGACCAGCTCGCCGTTTCTCCGCGCCCGTGCCGCCAGGACTCGTTGTCGCGCTCGCTCAGCAGCCCGTCCCCCACCTCGCCATCAAGCTCCCTAGCACCGCCTCGACCGTACCTACCTAGCGCCCACCTCGCCAACCCTCTTCCCTCGCAGGAGGCGCCGCGCCATTGTCGACCCTCACGGCAACCCCGCAGCACATCGTCACCCTATAAAAGGAGAGCCCCTGCGCTTGATTTCTCCACACCAACAAGCTCCCCTCCTCTCTTTGATCCTCCTCAACCTCTTCCCCGCCTCGATTGGCCACCGGAGCCGTCCAATTTCATCGCCGGAGTCCCTGCTCGCCGCCGACCCCCTACCTCCGCCGCTCCAGCAAGCTCCTCTCGACGACGACGATGACGACGCTCCTCCGCACGATCTGCTTCTAATCCGACGGCGCACGTTGAACGGTACCGATTCGGTGAGTATGACTCACTGACGGGTGGGTCCCCCTGTCAGCTGGCCCGCAGCGCTAGCTGGGCCGGCCCAACTCTGCTTTGCTGCATTTCAAACTGATTCGGCCCAGTTTCTTTCCCGCCAGCCCGCCTAGTCAAATTTGATTTAAATTCAATTCAAACAAATTTCAATACTGCCCAAACTTTGAAATTGAATAGATTCAAATTGGCTTAACCAAATTTAATGAATTTTATATGGTTGGAAAGCTAGTAAAAAGATCTACAAAATGGCATTGGTCCCATGACCAGATTAGTTGTAGAATTAATCTGATAAAAAGAAGAAGGCAGGGACTTTTCCCTATTCAAATAATTATTAAAAATCAACCAAAATAGATATTAAGTTAATTCCAACTCCAATAGCTCACAATTGACTTACACTAATTGTTTATGCAAGAAAATGGTGTGGTCACTTTGCATGATCATGCCCTAGTTTAATTAATGGACAATATGACTAGTTTATGTAATTGATATTGTCCAAAACTATTATGCAAATCATATGAAGTCTTATACTTCATTTAAATCTTGTCTCACATGAATTCTTGGGATGTTTGGACCCCTGGCCAAACTCTCCTATATGAATTACTTGGAGATTTAAAATCATATTGTAGCATTATTAAATGGTATGAGGTACTCTACCTCATTTAAATCAATTCCTCAAATGATGATGAATGGTTGACTCATGTCAACATGATTTCATGTATAATTGTTTGAGGAAATTAAATCTTAAGAAGATTCAATGAGAGGAAGTTATTTCTCAAAAACTATATGGAAACTATCATTTACATATATAAGGAGAGAAGTTATTCTCTAAACACTAAATAAGAAACCCTGGATTAATTTTAAGTAGCAATGTTAAGTAATGATGCTAGATCATTTGGAGTGAGCCATTAAGGCTAAATTAGGGCTACTTAAGTATTGTTTGGTGATTGTATCCTCGTATTCGTATATAGACGCTAGTGCCGGAGAATACCATGAAGAGGAAGGATTCTACCCAGAAGAAGAAGAGCACTTTGACCACCTCAACAACCAAGGCAAGCTAACACCAATGCAAGCTAATATTCTTGCAAAGTGCAAAGCCCCTTGGGGCAAGGCACCATGAATCTTACCTTTTCTTACATAAGCCTATCCCAAGTTTATACATTACAAGTTTTACTTGTTTTCTCAAGGAGTTACTTTTATAGTTAACTTTGGTTAAAGTACAAGAGGGTACTAGAGTAGTGAAGTTAGTCTCAATCAAGCAAAGCAAGATAGCACCCCTCATGATTTAGAGCTAGTGCTAATGAAATAAAACTTGACTACTCTAGATGGGAACAATGTGAATTGAAATGAATTTGAAACCTTGGAATGATGAAGCATTCCATTGAATGATTTTTGAAGGTGAATATGACCAAGAGAAGATGGTGATTTTTGATAAACATGATATTGGTTTGAATGCGATACCTTTCCAATATTTAAGTACCCCCACAATACCTGATTATGGGTAGGGCTTAACTGGAAGTTTATGCATCTTAGTATGGGTTCCCTCTGAACACACGTCATAGGGGTTACGCTTGAGGCTGCCTCCGTTGTTGAGAAATGATGTGAAATTGAGGTGAATTGTACGGCCAAGCTCGTGCAGTTCCTGGGTTGATGCTTGGTCTTCACTGGGAGGCCAAGCTCATGGGGAGAGGTGCTCATACTAGGATTTGTAAGTGAAAGGTTATGGTTGATGATCCGCGTACTGTGTTACGATGATTCGGGGTAATCCCGACGGATGAAATCAAATGTGGTGGCACAAGTGTGCAACCTCTGCAGAGTGTAAACCTATTCGAATAGCCGCGTCCACGGTTACGAACGGTTGGAAAGGCCATACAGTTTCCGATGTCATATCTTTGAAAATGATGTTGAAAGAAGATGGTGAAATGACTTGTGGTGAATTGAATTGAAATCACCACTTGAATGGTGGGAATGACACTAATGTTCCCACTTGAGTTAGTTAGTACTTGAATAAGCTTTTCTCAAATACTTGTGAACTAGAACTGGCTTTATGCAAATAAACTAGAGCTTAGCAAACCTTACTAGAATGTCTAGCACTTACATTAGTATTAGTTTGCGAGTACTTAAAGTACTCATGGCTTTGTCCCTGGCTATTCAAATGGCCAGAGTATGAAGATGAACAAGGAGATGACCAGCAGGACACCTACGACAACTAGGAGTCTTCCGACGTCAAGCGTTGGCCTGTGGACTCGAGAGTCCTTGTATCTTACGCTTCCGCTATATGAACTTGTGTTTGTTCATTGATCAATAGATCAACTATTCGTGTAATATGGATGATGTGATTCCAAGTTTGTAAGACATTATGGTTTGTAATGAATGATGACTGTGATACTTAACTATTATGCCTCGCAACAACAATATTCCTGGGATTGCGATGTATGACATAATAGGCATTCGGACTTAAAAATCCGGGTGTTGACAAGGTCCCGCCAAGCGGAAAAGAGCTGCTCCTTTCGGCCCTACTGCCAAATGCGCCCGCGAGACACCAAGTATCGCGGCTACCCGGAGGGCGGAAAAAGAAAAGAAGCGCCTCAAGCAAATCGACACCAGCAAGCAACTGCAGCCAAACATCAGCCAATTCTTCATGATGTCTTCATGAGTACTTGATTTCCGTCTAAGATTTCTTTGCTAGCTTTTAACCAGGCTTTTGCAGCAAAACTTCCGGAAGCAATCCCTCCAAGAACCCCAAGAAGAAGGCGAAGCCATCTCCGGCTTCTGTGCCCATCACACCGGAAGTGGAGGTTCCGCCCAAAGCCCCTTCATATGCCAAGCCGGATCCCAAGGATGTCATCAACCTCGATGATCTCCCAGAGGAACCAACTGCCGAATCCGGCAAAGGCGATTCCGGCAAGGGCGCGTCCTCGCCTGCACCTCCGTCTGAACAGCCTATTGTTACCTCAGCTGAAGCTCCGGCTGAGCAAGTTGAGAAGAAGTTATCCCTAAGTCGTGCCACCGGCACGCCCCAGACTCACCCTCATCTCTTTCCGCTTCTGCAAAGAGTCCCCCTCTCACAACGCCACGCGGAGATTTCCGCCACGCTGGACCAAGTGTGGGGGCTTGCGAACACGGAAGAGCAAGACCTGAACGACCTAGAAAGTGGTCTCAAGGTTTTCTTCGCCAAGCACAAGAACGTGCGCCAGGTAACACCAGCCCCCAAGCATTAGTTTGTGCATTTTTCCGAGTGACATGTATGAGCCAATGCTTTAATTGTGTACCTTAGCGGAAACTCGAAATTTTACAACACTAAGGATTTTTTAACTTCACGTCCAGCCCCCAGAATTTCAAGTTTCCGACTAACTCTCACCTGCTACACAGAACACGTGGAAGCTGCATGAAGATCTGCGTATTCACGTGCTTGAGCAGAAAACGGAGATCGAAATGGTGCAGAAGCGAGACGCGGAAAACCAGAAGTCCATTGCGACCCTAGAGACTCGCCTAAAAAATTATGAAGGTAATGTTTCCGGCTTAGCCCCCAGGTTCTGCAACGACTATTTGCTTGAACTAACTTTACTCTTCTATTTTCAGCCTTTTCAGATCAACTTGCCAGAAAGCCTTCCGTCGACGAGCTGTCCGCGGAACTAGAAGTTCTAAAAGCCGAGCATGATTCTCTCCAAGGGTTCCTCAAGGAATCCACCGAAAAGGAGACAAAGGAGAGAAAGGAGCGCGAGGAGGAACATGCTTAGGCCATCGCGGAGTTTAACGAGAAGCTGAAGAAAAGCAACGCGCGAATAAAGACGCTAGTCTCCAAGGCGAAAACTTCCGACAAAGAGGTGGATGATATTGACAAGCTGATCTTCCGTAAGGACTTTATTGCTGCTTTCCGGCTTTCTTCATATTGACTCTGCCTTTTATCGCGGAGTAACCGTTGTGTTTTACAGCCACTCTCGGATTCGAATGGAACCCAGAGACTGCCACCAGGACGGAGGCTTATGAAGATGCGCGGAACTCCATCACCGATCTCTTTGAAGCCTGCCGCGGAATCGCCAAGTCTCTGAGCTTGAAGAGAGCCGGAACCACCGTGAGCGATCGCATGACCAAGCTTATGCGGATGGTGCCGGATCTCATCAAAGACTGGCAAGCGTCTTCCGCCTGCGGGGTCGCCTCTCTTACCCTGGCAATGTGCAAAGCTCATTGCCTGGAAATGGACTTGGCGGAAGTCGCGCGCGGAGTCCCCAAGGGCACCAACGTCGGTCTCGCCCTCGTGGAGACCCAAGGGTATGATCGGTTGCTCGCCGAGCGAGTGAGTCACTCGTTCTGGTACAACAAGTACGATCTTCCCGAAGGATTCTCCGAGGAGGAAAGCGAAGAAGAAGACAAAGACGTTGAGGAAGGCTCAGGCTCCAGCGCGGATCACTCCAACGAAGACTCGGAGAAGATTCTGGCGACGCTTCCGCGTACGTGGCCTCGGAAGATGATGATCATGTTTCCGAGTAGATCCTGCAAAACAATGAAAAAGCATCATTTTGGCCCCGGAGTGGGTTTGTAATAAGACTTAAATATTTTTAAGTAGCTAGGGACGAAACAAGCGCATGTGGGCGGAAACTTATCCTGCGATCCTTTTAACTTATGAATGCATGTTTCGTTTGTTGAAAGCAAGTGCTGGTTTTTATGTTTTCCGGCTTACTCACTTGACCTTCCACGAGTCGGAGGACCTTTAGCCGGAAACGCTCGCCAGCGGCGACGAAGCCCAATGGCAGTCCGTCAATAACCGCGAAAACAAGCCCCCAGCCGAGGTGCCGGAAATTGCTACTAGGAATCCATGAATTCGCAACAGAAAATATTTCCACCAGAAAACTTAAGCTTACGTCCTAAAGGACGATTTTTGAAAATCACAACTTTCATACACGCCTAGGCGGAAACATCCAGCTCTACGGTTTTAGTCGGAAAACATACATGATCTAAAAATGAACAAGTAAAGGAGGTAAAAGACTCAAAGAGTGAACCAGATGCTTTATCTCATTGATCATGTATAACTATTACAGAGTATGTAACTCAAAAAAATTGCTAAGTGTGGAAAGGACGTAGCTGTGCAATGTTCGAAGGACGTTCTGTTTCATCGTATATGTCATCTGGATCCTCTCGTTTGCGTTTCCGGTACCAATTAGCAGGTCTATCCTTTAGCTCCCGGAAATCGACAAGGTAGTACGATCCGTTATGAAGCACTTTGCTAACGACAAAGGGTCCTTCCCATGGAGATTGCAACTTATGATCTTTCACCTGGCGAAGGCGGAGGACCAAGTCTCTGGCCATGAACGAGCGATTCCGAACTCGACGGCTGTGATAGCGTCGGAGTTTCTGCTGGTAGATGGTGGAACGTTGGTCAGCTACGTTCCAAGCTTCTTCGATCAGGTCCACAGATAGTTGTCTGGCCTTATCAGCAGTTTCTTCATTGTAGGCGGAAACTCGCGGTGAATCGTGAATGATGTCGGAGGGGAGCACGACTTCGGATCCGTATACCAGGAAGAACAGGGTAAATCCGGTTGACCTGTTTGGGGTTGTTCGTAAACTCCACAAAACAGAATCTAACTCCTCAGCCCAAGCTCCGGCTGCACGTCGCAGCGGTTCTTCAAGGCGTGGTTTAATTCCGGATAGTATGAGGCCGTTGGCTCTTTTGACCTGACCATTAGATTGTGGATGAGCCACAGATGCGAGGTCAAGCCGGATCCCTACGTCATGGCAGTAATCCTTCAATTCTCCATGTGCGAAGTTTGTGCCATTATATGTGATTATGCTGTGTGGGATGCTGAATCTCGTCACGAGGCTGCAAACAAATTTTAGTGCCGTAGCACCATCGGCTTTTCTCACTGGCTTTGCCTCGATCCACTTACTGAACTTGTCAACAGCGACCAGGAGGTACTCAAAACCACCAGGAGATGATTTCTTTAATTTTCCAACCATATTGAGCCCCCAGACCACGAACGGCCAGGTGATAGGTATGGTCTTCAGCTCTTGTGCTGGAGCATTTGGTTGAGTAGAGTAGTACTGACAACCTCGGCAAGTTTTTACCAGTTTATCAGCATCTTCTTTAGCTGTGAGCTAGTAAAATCCGAGCCGAAAAGATTTTGCAACAAGGGACCTGGGGGCGGCATGATGCCCGCAATCCCCTGCATGGATCTCCCTGAGGATTTCAATGTCGTCTTGATTGGAGACGCATTTGAGAAATACCTCAGTTGTGCTTCGTTTGTAGAGTTGTCCATCCACGATTGTGTAGGATCATGCTCTTCTGATGATCTATCGTGCGAGGACCTCGTCCTCAGGCAACTTTTGATCGATGAGGTAGTCCAGGAATGGGTGTGTCCAGGCCGGAATGATAGTCATCACTTCCCTAGCTGGAGATACTGTCACGTCTGGGTTTTCCGGGTTAGCGCCCTTCACCGAGGGTATCCGTAGGTGCTCCAGAAAAATCCCAGGCGGAATTGGTTTTCTGCCGGATCCGAGCTTGGATAGCATGTCTGCCGATGTGTTATCGTCTCTCCTGACGTACTTGACTTTGTATCCGAGGAAGCATTTGGCGATCTCATCAACTTCATCTCTGTAGGCCGCCATGACGGAGTTTCTGGCGTTCCAGGTTCCGGCTACTTGTTGTGCCACCAGGTCGGAATCTCCGCAGCAAATGATGTGCTTGGTCCCAATTTCCTTAGCGATGCGCAGACCATGTAGTAGAGCCTCGTATTCCGCCATGTTATTTGTAGCTTCGAAGTGAATCTGCAGAACGTACTGCAGTTCTTCTCCGGTAGGGGACTTCAGGGTGACTCCGGCTCCTGAGCCTTGATGTTGCTTGGATCCTTCGAAGTGCATAACCCATGTTTCTGGTTCCGGCTCCAAATTTGTATCCGGAGCTTCTGTCCAATCTGCGACGAAATCTGCCAAGATCTGGGACTTGATCTCAGTCCTGGCTTTGTAATTGATGTCGAAGGCAGATAATTCAATGCCCCATTTTGCTGTGCGTCCTATTGCGTCAGCGTTGTTGAGAATCGTTGACAGTGGAGCCTTGCTCACAACTGTTACTGGATGCTCCTGGAAGTAGTGCCTCAGCTTCCTGCTGCCTAGGAATACACCATAGGCTAGCTTTTAAAGTGAGGATATCTTTGTTTGGATTACGTCAGTACCTCACTAATGTAATAGACTGGCCTTTGGACTCCATACTCGTGACCTTCTTCCTTTCGCTCCACCACGATGACGAGACTGATGACTCTGTTGGTAGCAGCCAGGTAAGGAGCATGGGCTCTGACTCTTCTGGAGCTGCTAGGATGGGTGGGGAGGTGAGTATTTCCTTCAACCCTTGGAGTGCTGCATCCGCTGCGTCGTCCCAGACAAATTTTTCTGTTTTCTTCAGCAGCTTGTACAGAGGTAGCACCTTCTCGCCAAGACGGCTAACAAACCTACTGATTGCTGCAACACAACCAGTTAGTCGTTGCACCTCTTTGAGACAAGTTGGCCTTTTGATGCACATGATTGCCTTGATTTTCTCCGGGTTTACTTCGATGCCCTGTGGGAGACTATGAAGCCAAGGAGTTTTCCGGCTGGAACGCCAAAGACGCACTTCAGCGGATTCAACATCATCTTGTACCGTCGGAGGTTCTCGAAGGTTTCTGTGAGATCACTGATCAAGTCGGATCCTTTCTGGGTCATGACCGCGATGTCGTCGACATAGGCGTGTATGTTCCGGCCAATCTGGTCCTTCAAGCACCGATGCATCGTACGTTGGTAGGTGGCACCTGCATTTTTCATACCAAAAGGCATGGTAACATAGCAGTAAGTGCCAAACGGGGTGATGAACGAGGTCGCCTTTTGGTCGGACTTCTTCATCCGGATCTGGTGATACCCGGAATATGCGTCAAGAAAACACAGAAGTTCCGCCCCTGCCGTCGAATTAATGACTTGGTCAATGCACGGTAAGGGGAACGGATCCTTCGGACAATGCTTATTCAAGCCGGAGCAATCGATGCACATTCTTAATATTTCAGAATTCTTTTTGGGTACAAGGACGGGGTTTGCGACAAAATCAGTATGGATAACTTCTACTACAAAACCTGCCTCTAGTAACTTTGCTAATTCCATTCCTATGGCGCGACGCTTCTTATCTCCAAAGCGTCGCATAGCTTGCTTCACCGGTTTAGCCCCCGGATTTATGTTGAGGTAGTGCTCGGCGAGTTCCGTTGGTACTCTGGACATGTCAGAAGGTTGCCATGCGAAGATATCCATGTTAGCACGGAGGAACTCGACGAGCGCGTCTTCCTATTTGGGGTCCATGTTGGCTCCGACCGAGACCTGTTTAGTGGTATCTCCTTCCTTGAAGTCGATCTTCTTGGTCTCTATCGCGGCCTTGAACGAGGTTTTCTGTTCGGAGATCTGCTTCTTGGTGGTGTGCATCTCTTTTGGATCCACCGCGGCTCTGTAGCCTTGCTGTCGAGGGTACTCCTCGCCAATGCCCTCCGATAGGGGCTTAGGGTTGATGGAATCCTGTAGGCTGACACGAGACATCGGTTCACAGACAAGCGGGGAGAGCGATTTACCCAGGTTCGGGGCCCTCGATGAGGTAAAACCCTTACGTCCTGCCTGTCTGTTCTTTGATTATGAAGACAATGGGTTACAATGGGGTGCCGAATAGTTCGGCTGAGATCTAGTCGAGATTGCTATTGCTAGGGTTACCTAGCTCTAAGCTTTTCCTGGCTAAGATTGCTAAGATTGATTGTGTCCCTCGGCAGCCCCTCTCCTGGCCTTTATATAGGAGGCCAGGTCTCAAGGGTCCTAACCGAGTACGACTAGGTTTACAGTACTTTTAGATCTAATCTTTCCTTGTTGACCGCTTCCTTGTCTTGCCCGCCAAGGTTTCTTCCGGTGCGCTGTCCAGGTGGCCCATCTAGCCTTCGGGTGTCTTCATGGGCCTCCAATTAGTCAATACAGGATAGGGCAACGTCTATTACTCGAAGGGTAGTGCCCACGTCAGTAGCCCCCGAGTGTCTAGCCGAAAATAGTTCGGGTAGAGACTAATGTACGTCTTCTCCTGATGTTCTTTGCTCATCTTGAATTTGCTCCGTCTTTATTTTATCGGGTGCGCGTCAGCGCTCCCGATGGGAGTAGCCCCCGAGTCTAGGTACGGATGCTTGTAATCCGTGCATAGACTCAAGTTGCACCACTCGAATATTCTCCTCTGTCGATGTTTTTCACAGGTCTTCATCCGATATATTTTCTTTACACAAAGGATAATGAGTAACGTGCCCAACTTTTGTTGGTTAACTGCCGATGGCAAAACAACGTTACCCTACACAGAATCAAGTCCCCGGGCATGATCCTGGAGTGCAAAAAACTTTTAACGGGTGTGCACCACGTCTTCCCGATGGGAGTAATTATCGAGTCTGGGTACAGACTCAAACCTTCTTCCTTCGACTGCTTACTCTGTCAAGCCTTCTTTTTATCGGGTGCACGTCAGTGCTCCCGATGGGAGTAGCCCCCGAGTCTAGGTTCGGATGCTTGTAATCCGTGCGTAGACTTAAGTCCTTCATCCGATGACTTTTCATGTTTCCTTCGTGTGCCTCTAGTTTTTTTATGATGTCATTGATGACGTGTAACTGCTGCGGGCTGATCTGACGGGTCCTGACTTGACGGGCTTGCCCTAGCTCTATGCAATCAGTTTTTTTAGGGCTTGACCACTATACGCATAACGATCGAGGTGGCTCCTCGATTTTCGCGCAATCGTGGGCGTATTGGGCCGTCAGTTCCTCCCCTTCCTCAAGCGCCACGTGCTTACTTAACTCTTATCTTCTCCTCAAAATCTCCAAAGGGCAAAAAATTCCCAATCTTCTCCTCGGTTCCCGCAGTATCTCCTCATTCTCCCCCTTCTTCCTTCTTTTGCCATTGCCGCGCCGCCACCACAGCTTTTCCAATCTTCCTCAGATCCCACGATGGTGAAGAAGAAGAATCCTGCCGCCGCCGCTAGCTCCACCAGCGGAGGTGCCGCCGCCAAGTCCTCCTCTTCTCTTCCGAAGGGGAGCGCTCCGAGCGCCCCTCCCCCAGCTCCGGCGCCGCCAGCGCCGTCGAGCTTAATGGTCAAACCTGGGGACTGGGTAGCATCAACCGTCACCAAGCGTGACGAGAAGAGGTCCCGAAGCCTAGGATTGATATCCTCCGATGCGGGAGATGTGATCCTTCCAGGTGCGATTTCTTGGCCTGATCCTCCTGCTGGATTTACTGTGATGTTCTTATCTTTCCTTCACCGAGGCCTTTCGCTCCCCACTCATGAATTCCTCCTCCATATCTTGCGGACGTATGAAATCCAATTATGGCAACTTACCCCCAACTCAATCCTCCACGTTGCCGTGTTCATCACCCTTTGCGAGGCGTTTTTGGGTATTGAACCTCATTTCGGGCTGTGGAAGAAGATCTTCTATGTGAAGAGATACAGCAGTAGTAATGGGTACTTTGTCACCGGCGGAGTAGGTTTTGTTGCTCGCTCAGAAGTCAATTACTTTAATTTCCCAATGAGAGAGTCCGTGCAAGGATGGAGGCTGAAATGGTTTTACGTCAAGGACTCCTCGTCACCCGAATGTCGGCTCCCTTGCTATGCCGATGTTTCTGAAGCCAAGCCCAAGAATTCTTGGAAGAATATTCTCTCAGCCGACGAAAGGGCTTCAGTCGAAGAATTATTTGCCAAATTCCTTCGAATCAAAGAGGCCGACGGTCAAGCTATGATTGGTACAGAGGTGGCAGTGGTATTCCTGAAGCGCCGAGTCCAGCCAGTCATGGCCAGAGTTCACCCGATGTGGTTGTACTCAGGTCCAAAGGATGAAACCAGGATTAATGCTGCCGATCTATCAGAAAAGGAGTTGCTTGATGAAGTCCGTCGCCTTACTTCCTTCAACCAGGAAGATTCGATTCCGCTAATCTCTTCTTATGCTCCCCTTGACGTTGATCATCCACCATCAGGGGTATTTTCCTTTCTTCACATCTCTACCATGCCTTCTTTCTTAGCTGACATAATTACCTTTGTTCTTACTTGTCATTTTTCTTTGCCAGATCCCCATGGCTTCTGAAAATACACGTGATTCTCCGGATGATACTTCTGAGGGGAGAGGCTCCTCAATCCCCGTAGATTTTCACACCACCGAGCAAACAGGTCTAGAGGATGAATATAATGGTCCGATGGATCTCGAAGTTGCCCACACTGACCTTCACTCCTCAGCCGATAACACTTGTGTCGCAGATGGATGAGTGCGCAACGTCGACACTGATCGTGATACTTTTGTTGATGCAGCTGCGGAAGGGGCTAGAGCTTCTCCTGCGAAGAGATCAACCGGCGGCTTTGCCGATGAAGATGATCTCTTCGACATGTAAGTAGTTCTTTTCTAAAAAGCTATACTTTGCCTTTTTTACTTTTCGCACCCCTTTTATAATCATAGTCAACCATTCACCTTTGCAGCGACGAGGGCTTTATCGAGCCTCCGCCTAAAAAGGCCAAATCTGATGTTGCCTCGCCGGTCGTGGTGGCTTCCGAAGCTTCGGCTCCTAAAGCTGCCCCCATGGCTCAAGCATCGACTGCTTCTTTCCTTTCCAAAGGGAAGGATATTTCTCCAACTGTTGCCACCGCGACTCCATTTTCTGTAAGTCCTCTTCTGATTGCAATACAGATTTCTTGGTGCGCGCCTTGTTTAATTGTTCTTTCTTTCTCTCTTAAGGACCTGCGAGGCGTTATTTCTTCTCTGGAGGTTTTCGCCTCCCGATTCACTTCTCTAGAAGCTGACAAAGCTCGGCTGCAAGAGGAAGTCGAATCTTCTTCCTCGAAATTAGATGGCGCAGTCAAGATAGCTGCTGCGGCTCGCCAAGAGATTGATTCTCTGAAGGAGGAACTGGTCAGGCTAAAAGAGAAGCTGAAGGAGGAGGAAGCATCCAGGCTGGTGGCTGAGGCTCGGGCAGCCGAAAAGGATGAAGTCATTCGTCAGTCTTCTTTGGCCTTGCTTGGTAATTTCTAACATACTTCTGTCGAATGACGTACTTATGGATTCAAACTTTTTGTCAATGACTGAATTTCTTCCTTCCTTTTTACTGCAGAGGCAGCGAACATCCCTGTCGATGCCCTGGAAAGAGTTCCAAATAATTCCCCAGCGAATGCTGTATCAACGATTCTTGCTTCTCACCAGCTTACACAAGAGCTTCTTGTGAAGGGGAAGGGTGCTTTGGCGCGGATGCACTCGATGATCTTCCCCAAGATCAAGCAAGAGAAGACCCTGGGACAGCTGATCGATACCTTCGCGGTTGACACCAAGGAGGTTATCGAGGTATTCAAGCGTACATCGCGCACTTTTGGTGCTGTCCTTGCCTTCCATCTTATGATGGGTTACGGCTTTAAGGGTGACATCGAGGAAATGACTAAGGGGCTTCCGAAAGAGCGAGACGGGCAGCTTGTTGATTTGAGCACCTTTAAGGCGTCTACTCTCACTTGTGCCCGTCAGCTCCTTGAACTGGTTTCATCAAGGAAGTCATCGGCTGGACCCAGTTTATCGACTCAGACCCAACTCCCTTGATTCTTGTAACAAACTTGTGCCTTGAGCTGATGCGAAACATTGTTCTGCCGCAAAACTTATGCTTGTAATAAACTCCGTGCTAGCAGTGTTGTTAGCACACTTTTGTTATGATATCACTTTCTTGCACTTCTCCCGATGGGAGTTATTTTGGATGTTCGGCTGTACCATATCCATCATCCCTTTATAACGGTATTTTCTGCAGGTCTTCCCAGTGCCCTCGTTTGTTGACGACTCGTCGGGTGCTCTTCCTGAAAGTGATCGGATCCAGCGTATGAAGGACCGGGTCATGCAGATGGAAAAGGACTTACGCAACACTTATGCCTTAGCTGCCATCGTCGATAAAAAGAGCGAGATTGCAGCCAACGTGGAGCAGTACATTCTTAGCGAGCTGCATAAGGCTACCAAAAGTTTAAACTGTAAGTTTCCTGATCCCTTTGCATGTTTGCTAGCAACTTCTTGTCTAAGTCTTTACTGATTCTTTTGCCAGTCATAGCTTTGAACCATGCGGAAGAGAACAAGCGGATACATGAGCGAGTGCATGCTTTGACTCAGCTTTCCTCATCCGAAGAGATTTTCTGGCGGGAACACTCGTAGGCCTCGGCTGTCGTCAAATTTCAGGATCGAGTGCAACAAGTCCACCAGTTCTTCGACAAGTGCTACAAGGCAATGAGGGTAGTTTGGAAGACGATGTTTCCTTTGAATGCAGTTCCTCCTACTCTTTTGACTTTGATGTCTGAGTTCGGAAGTGCCAAGAAGGTTCGGGAGCTAGTAAGATCTCAAGTTTTTGCAGGGGCCAAGTGTACGCTTGCCCTTGTGCTTGCTCATTATCCTTCAGCTTGCTTGTTATCTATTGCCAATGCGACTGGTGATTTTGAAGAGCTGTATCCGAAGGTTTTAGCACCCGCCCATATAATTGTCGACAGGCTTGAGGAGGAGTCAAAGGTACCTGAGGAAAGAGAAACTCCGCAAGGGTGATGTGAAGGTGTAAAGTTACTTTTTGTAAATTGTTTTGGCTAGTCCATCCTAGTGTTAGGATTGTTGAGCCGAAACTTTTTATTTGGTTAATACATGAATATGTACTTTTACCATGCCGTTGGCAAATATTCAAAGGAGCAAAGCTTAATTGCCCGTTGGATGTATGTGAACTAGTTGGTCAGCAAATCATTATGAGTGATCAGCTCGTGTTGCAGGTTTTGCTAAACCTGTTGTATGCGCAACTTTGCTTTCAACCGATTGTGAATTTCGACAGTCATTCCCAAATTTTTCGGGTGTAATGATTCTGCCGATGAGCCCGTTGCTCTCTCATATTTCCATAAGTGAAATATCGAGCGTGGGTTGTGTACTTGTGTATAAGTTTTCCAAACTCTTGCTTTGTACGGCACTCGTAGAGGCATCTGAAGCAGAGGGAAGGGTTAATGTCCTTATTCTTCTTTGCAGTGCTCGTAGAGGTTTTTGGCCTGGGCGCTATCTTCTGCCGCGCGTTACATTATGCCGTTACTTGGCGGCGGAACGGTCATAGATGCTTTAAATTACTGCAATACTTTAACAAAAATCGAAACTTAAGTGCTTATTGATAGGGTAAATATGAAACTAGAGGGCGAAAACAAGAGGCCCTGTGTAAAGTAAAGGGAAAAAATTTAAAAGCTAAGGGAGTGTTTTATCAAGGAAGGGGTTCTTCTCTTCTTCAGAAGCATCTTCCGATTTCTTTGTCATGTTGTTGGTTGCTGCAGTGCTATTGATTTCTCCAGGTGCCTGGGCAGCGATTGTTAGCATCTTGCCGCCTCCTATATCTTCTGCTTTGGCCACTGCCGAAACTTTTTCCGCCGATGCTTTTGCTGCTGGGGCTTCAGGAGTTGGCTTCTTCTTGATTTCCCTGTCGAGTTTTTCCTCCTTGATTTCTTGTATCGTCAATTTGGGCGGGGGGTCGACAGTCTCTCGCCGTGGCCCAAACTTTGCAGCAATCCTTTGGAAGTCACGATCACAATTGTCCGAGCGCGAGAAGCTTCCGTAGACTGTGATGTTTGTTCCGTTGTTCCCTGGCATCTTCAGCTTGAGGTATGCATAGTGCGGTACAGCCATGAACTTGGCATAAGCTGGTCTCCCGAGTATGGCGTGATACTGTGATTCCCAGTTCACGACTTCAAACTCGATCTTCTCCTTCCTGAAGTTGTCGGGTTTGCCGAAGACGACGTTCAGGTATGCCTTGCCAAGAGAGTACGCTGGTGAAGTAGGGAGTATCCCATGGAAGCGGGTGTCTGAGTCTTCCAAGATTCTCATGGTGATCCCCATACTTTGAATTGTGTCAAGGAATATCAAGTTGAGTCCACTTCCTCCATCCATGAAGACTTTGCTCATCTTGAACCCTCCTATCTGTGCTTCGACCACTAGGGCGGCGTGCCCTGGTTTTGGTATAGTCATCGGGTGGTCCGTTCGACTAAACGTGATCTCCTGAGACGACCACTCGACATATTCAGGAATGTTCGCCATAACACTTTCTGCCAGGTTGATTTCTCGGGTGAGCTTCTTCATCTCTCTCCTTGAAACACCTGTCCTGTGGATCATACTCATTTGCCCACGAGGTGGTGGAAACGCCTCGTTGGGTTGATGAGGTTGAGCTTGCTGGACTTGATGTTGTGACGGGGGTGGCGGTGGTGGTGGCGGTAGCTGTTGCTGGCCTGCCTGCTGGATGAGTTTATGCATATCGAGGAACTACCGACAGTCCCTGAGCAGGTGGCTAGACTTTACTTTACCATCCTTGGAATCGGTATATGAATGCAGGTAGCAAGGGGCGTTGATCTGTTCAGCGTAAGGTAATTCGGGAGTTCTCTGTGGTCGTGGTTTATAGTTGCCACGGTTCCCAGAGTCGTTCCGATTACCGTCCTGCCAATCGTCTCGCCTGTTGTCGTACCGATCATCCTGCCGATCAGAGTAACCTGCGGCCACCAAGTTATTGTCATCGTAACTGCGGTTCTTCCTTCTCTTGTTCCGATCCCTTCGACCACCCGAATCATGCTTCGGCTGGTCATCCTCTTCGTCGTCACTGCGCTGTCGTGGCTTTCGGACGTTGTCTTCACCGTCGGCCCAGCTGTTGGCGATTTCCATTAACTTGGTTATGGTTTTCGTCTTCTTGCGCCCAAGTTCTTCTATATAGCTTTCACGCCGGATGCCATCACTGAAAGCATTGATTGCTCTGTCGACAGATACGTCTTCCGCAGCATTCAGGAGTTTGGTGAACCTCCCGATATATGCGCGCATCGACTCCTTCTGCTTTTGCTGACAGTGCCGTAACTCCTCGATCCCGACGGGCCTTTTGTAGGTTGCTTGAAAGTTAGCGACAAAAGCTTCTACTAGGTCATCCCATGACTTGATGGAACCCTTCGGCAGCCCTCTGAGCCAGGCTCGTGCTGAGTCCTTTAGGTAAAGCTGCAGGCATTGCATTGCCGCTATCTGATTCCCTTTTTGCAGAATTACTGTCTGCAGATAGTCCTCTATCCAGGATCTTGGCTCCTGCTGCCCATCATATTTGGCGGCGTCGGTAGGTGTAGGTTTGAACTTCTTGGGTGGCATCGCCTCCCGAATTTTGTAGCTCAAACAATCGGCTCCTCTAAGCTCGCCGTCGTTCTCCTGGGTCTCGTCCGAAGAATCACTGTCAAGTTCTTCTCTGATGGCGCGTCGTCGCCTTGCTTTGTCGATCCTGCTCTGTGTGATTTCGTCCCGAGCGTCTTTTACGCGATGCTTTGACCCGCTGGCCTGCAGGGTCTTCTCTTTCGGTGGAACTAGATTATGTCCTAGTATCGCAAGACTTTCCAAAGCGCCACGGTGGGCCTGAGCCATGGATCCTTCGGGACGCTGGTTAATGAGGTATGCTGCAAGATTGGTTGTTGCTCCCGCGACGGTTTTCGGCCGTGGCATGCCCGCGGTGTCCGTGGTCATAAAAGACTTGGTCAGGTTTGATGTTATCTCCCTTGCGTCATCTTCCGAAAGCCTGGACATTCTCGATCGATGTTTGCCTCCTCCGTGGGTACTTCGAGAGGCACTCCCCTGCGAGCCCCTTCGTCGCTCGCTGGACCGGTCTGCCGCAGATAGGCGTCTCTCGAGGGTGGCTTGCTCCTTAGACAGGCGCTCCCGATTTTTCTCCAATATGGAGCGGTAAGCATTGAGTGTGCCAACCGTGGTTCCCGCCGAAAGCGGTGTGTTGTTGAGTACGGCTGCCTTGGCCGCTGCCCACTCTTCTTCTGTAATGGTGTGGTCGCTATTGTCATTGCTGGTGCTATTCTCAAAACTAGCCCGCCTGCTGGAGCGGGGGGTGCGTTCTCCGTCTCCCCTATTAGCGACGTAAACTTGGAGGGGCGCCACTCTTCGGGTGTCTCCTCGGGCGATGCTGCCGATGCTCTCCTCTCCCGATGAATAGTAGGCGTTGCAGATGAATGGCGTGTCGCTTGACCCTAGTCCATGCCTGGTGTCGCAGTTCATGCAGTAGTACGAGGTCAGCTCCGAGGGCACGGGGTCATCAGATCCGACCGACATGGAAGATGCCGAACGAGGAGTCGATGGTGCGGACGGACTCGACGGGCTTGTCAGGCCAGCCGAAAGGTCGGGTGTCGATGATGCGCTTGGACTCGTCGATCTGGAGATAGGAGATTCCAGCAGCCGAAGAATTCCTTCTGAGTTGACGTTGTAGTGGACGCTTCCGAAAGCCATCTCCATGTTGCCTTGTAGACCAGAGAAGGTCGAGCGAGATGATTCGCTGTGCGGGGTGAATTCGTAGGAGCCAAAACGGATTGGGCTTCCCAGATGAGGCGATGATGGTGCAGATGAAGCTGCTGATGACATGACGGGTTCAGCCGATGTCCAATCTTGTGCCGACAGGCTTCCCACAGACGGCGCCAATTGTCGAGGGTACTCCTCGCCAATGCCCTCCGATAGGGGCTTAGGGTTGATGGAATCCTGTAGGCTGACACGAGACATCGGTTCACAGACAAGCGGGGAGAGCGATTTACCCAGGTTCGGGGCCCTCGATGAGGTAAAACCCTTACGTCATGCCTGTCTGTTCTTTGATTATGAAGACAATGGGTTACAATGGGGTGCCGAATAGTTCGGCTGAGATCTAGTCGAGATTGCTATTGCTAGGGTTACCTAGCTCTAAGCTTTTCCTGGCTAAGATTGCTAAGATTGATTGTGTCCCTCGGCAGCCCCTCTCCTGGCCTTTATATAGGAGGCCAGGTCTCAAGGGTCCTAACCGAGTACGACTAGGTTTACAGTACTTTTAGATCTAATCTTTCCTTGTTGACCGCTTCCTTGTCTTGCCCGCCAAGGTTTCTTCCGGTGCGCTGTCCAGGTGGCCCATCTAGCCTTAGGGTGTCTTCATGGGCCTCCAATTAGTCAATACAGGATAGGGCAACGTCGGTTACTCGAAGGGTAGTGCCCACGTCACTTGCAGCTCCTCTCCAGATATCACAGACTCTGCGAAGGTGGCTTCACCCAACTCGCACTCGTGAGCCTTCTTGTAGTCTCCGGATATGGTGATCATACCATTGGGACCCGGAATCTTGAGCTTGTTGTAGATGTAGCACGCTCTTGCGTGAAACTTGTGGTAGGTGGGCCTGCCGAAGATGACGTTGTAGGAACTCTTGAAGGGCACGACCTCAAACGTGATCATCTCTTCGTGGAAATTATTGATATCGCCGAAGGCCACGGGAAGTCTGATGCTGCCGAGGGAATTCGCCTTTTTACCCGGAACCACACCATGAAATTCAGTGGTGCTGTGTTTAAGTTGTTCCTTGGTAAGGTTCATCCGCTCCAGAGTCTCCAGGTACATGATGTTCAAGCTGGCTCCGCCATCCATGAGGCACTTGGAGAAGTCATAGTCGTCGATGCGGAGACTTACAACCAAGGCGTAGCACTCTTTCGGGACGATGGTAGGATGATCCTTCCTATCAAACATGCACGGAATTTCCGACCACCTGACATACTGCAGCACAGCCGGAACTGTGGCGTTCAGGATCCGGAAAGCTAACTTGCTGGCGCGGACTGTTCGGGTTTCGAGGAAGGTGTGGTACGCGCCTACGCTCTTTTTGCCGAAGGGGTTGGGTTTAGCTGCGGATCCTTCCTTGGGATCCGGCGAAGCATCATCCTCATCCATCGCCTCGGAACTGTCTTCCTCCTTGTCCATATTCTTGCCCTTGCCTCCTTTGCCGCGTGGGCAGTGCTTCCGGGCTCGCTTGTATCCTGCTTCGGGGTCAGCTTTGAGATCATTGACCCACTTACAGTTGCGGTTAGTGTGAGTGGACTTCCCCGTAGCCGGATCCAGATGGGCCAGGCAGGGCATGTCTCTGTACTCCTCGTAGGTTTGGCGGCGCGGGTTCCGGCAGCGGTGACCTCATTACCACGCTGCTGGCCCCTGCCGGCTCCGCCTCCGCGACCGCGGCCTCTTCCGCCTCCTTGACCTCCGCGGTGGAAAGCCATGGTGACCATTTCGGATCCGTCACTTTTCTGGTCATCGGGGGGATTTTTCCGCTTGCTGTCGCTGCTGTGACCGTTATCACGATTCTTCTTTTGCTGATGCAGGGGAATTACCTGCGAGATCTCCGCATGCGTCGTCATCGGCGGCAGTGTGATCGCTGGCAATGGTGATCATGTCATCCAAAGTCAGTTTGTTTGCATTGACCAAACAAGTGAGCTTGTGCCGCAGCAATCCTCCCCTCTGCAGTCCACCTATGAAGGCGTGCATGGATGTGGTATTGTCAATGTTTTCGCACTCGTTCCTGGTTGCCAACCATCGGGTGAGAAAGTTTCTTGATGTTTCGCCCTTCTTCTGGATACAAGCCTATAGGTCGCTTGTCGTGGCAGGTCTTTTGTAGGTGCCCCTGAAGTGCTTTTCGAAGGCGGTCTTCAGGTCGAACCAGCAAAAGATGGAGTTCTTCTCGAGGTCGCTGAGCTAGATCCGGGCTGGACCTACAAGGTACAACTGAAGCATGCGGCAAGCGATGTTAGGGGTTCCTCCAGTGAAGGTTACTGCATTGTAGTAATCCTCGATCCAGGTATCCGGCCTTTCGCTGCCATCATAATGCTTCAGATTTCCGGGTAGCTTGAGGTTCATCCTTGGCTTTGGTTCCTCTCGAATCATCCTGCCAAAGCACTTTGGGCCGATGTAGTCAGTTTTGTATTTATTGAGACGTTCCCGCGCATCACGCGAGCCGTTGCAGGGTGACTTTGAGCGCGAGCGAGATCTCCAGCCACCGCCTCCGCCTCCACCTCCGCCTCCACCGCTAGGTGGTGGGGAGGGAGATCTGCGAGGGGGCCGATGCGACCTCTTGCTTCCGCCTTATGATTCTCCTCGCCCTTCGCGATGCTGACTCCGGCTTCGACGGCTGCCTTCGTCGTTCTGGCTTCTGCGAGGCTCCGGGTCGCGCTCTTCATGTCGGCTCCGACGGGGTTCCAACGTTCGCTCTCTGCTCCTGCTTCTTTGGGGGACGACGTTGTCGCGGATGTTGATTCCACCTGGCCCGTGGGGTCTGGTGTTTCCGGCTGGACTACTGCGAAGAGGGAGTGGAGGACGTGGGATCCGTTGGGCAGAGGTGATGGGTTCCGGTACTTGTCTCTACCAGTGTACCTTGCATCCTTTCCCTTCCTTGGGTATGACGGAGGTGTCTTTGATGCAACATGGATTGGATTTGGGTGTTCTCTGGTTCTCCTCCTGCGCTCCGAAGATCCTGTGCGTGATTCATCGTCGCGATGGCGATTGTTGTGGGCGTCCTTCTGCGCGGTGGACACACACAGATCCGGGTTGGATTCCAACCTGCGCGAAGTATCTGCCTTGCTCTGATGCTTCATTGCTGAGGCAACGAGCGTACGGACGTAGTTGATATCAATCTCCTCGTCCTTCTTTTTCAAGATCTCCGCAGCCTTTTTCATATTATCCTTTGGAGTTGTGAATGGCTGTTGCTCGGTGGGAGTTGAGAAGGTGATTTTACGAGGAGCCACAGCTTCTCGTCTGATTCTATCCGCCTCTTGTTGAGCCTCAGTGGTCTTGTCTTCCCAGTGCTTGCGGAGCTGCTTGACTTTTTCCAGTGATTCGTCCACCTGACGTTCTCGCTGGAGAAAATTATCCACGAAGTGCGCGGCCTCTTTCCTCTCGTCCAGCATTGCTGCTGTGGTGGTGGCAAATTTTTTGGTTGTTGCCAGCATCTCCTGCCTCTTGGCTTCTAGAGCTTCCGCATTTGGTGCATCTTCAGGAGTTATAGGTTTGTTAAGGATATCTGAGTGTGCGATTGCATCCATGCATGCCTGCTCAACCAGTTCTTCTGGGGACAGGACTTCCTTATGCGGTCGTTCCCGCGATAGTGGAGACCCTGCATTGAATGGCTGTGGATCGGATTGGGTATTCTCATCTTCTGATTCCCGCTGATCCAGCGCCGCCAAGGTTGCAAGAACCTGCTTAGGCTGGGCGGATTCGACTTCAGGTTGATCACCGCCTCCGAATTCCTTCAGCTTCCGATCGAACTCTTCAGTATCCATGGAGGAGGTATCGCCGGAAATTGGGCTTAGGTTGCCCAGGATCGATTCTTCAACCGGCGCGTCGATTTCTCCGACAGCCTCCTGCTGATCCGGAGCGGCGCTGTTTTCCGGTGCCTCAACCTGCATGGGGCCAGCTCCGACTTCTTGAGGGGCGGCTCCTGCGGTATGGGCTAAGAAGTGCATGAAGTGACACCTTTGCTTCTCTAACACCTGAGAGACCCGGGCGGATCTGCATTGGTCTTCCAAGTTTATTTCCTGCTCAGGGGCTCCAAACGTGACGTACCTTCTTGCAAAGGAAGGGAACACGAGAATAAACCTTTGTCTCTGCGTGCTATCGGTTATTTCTAACCGAACTCTTACATGTGATATATCTGTATGTGAGAGCCTCCATGCCCGAGTTACTTGTATCATCATATAGGGTGCCTCACCTAGTTTGCATTAGGCTCACGTTTATATTCCGCGAAGCCTAATATTGCAAAGAAAGAATTAAAATTTGTAGAAACCTATTCACCCCCTCTAGGTTTACCATCTCTAAACTTTCAATTGGCATCAGATCCTGAACTCTTTTTAAGGGCTTTACAGCCTTAAGAGTGAGATGGATAAACTATTGGAGGGTCTGGATGAAGATTCTAACCTTTCGGTTAAGGAGATGAAATCCAGATTCTTAGCATATGAGGTTAAGAAAAAAAAGGAGGATCAACTCCAAATCCAAATGGCACAAATGAGTGTCATACTTAAAATCCTGACTAGTGGGACTTCTAGTGGGACTTCGATCCCTCTGGAAACTTTCCATGAAGTCAACCATGACTATCCCAAAAACACTTCACCCATGCCTCATATAAACCATAGTGGGAATGTTCCCCATTTTGATGGAACTCACTTTTCTTTTTGGAAATCCTCTATGGAGTCTCATATTCGCAGTTGTAGTGTGGAGATGCGGGAGATCATCGTGGATGGATACCAGAAGCCACAAGATCCCATTAGGCTAACCTCCACCGAGTTCGACAACCGCCAACTCAATGCCTCTGCATGTGACAAGATTAGAAGTGGCATCAATCGCAAGCTCCTTGATCAAGTCAATGATATAGACTCTACAAAAGAGCTTTGGGATCGGATTGTAGTACTACAAGAGGGAACAAATCTGATCCAGAAGGCCCTGTATGAGTCAACAAAGACAGAGGCAACCTTGTTCATGATTAGAGAGGGAGAATCCTTGGCCGATGCTTATGGAAGGCTTGGTGCTCTTCGAGTAAAGGTCAAGGGCCTTGGATGTGAAAAATACAATGATGGCTTTGAAATGAATGAAGAATTCATAAAGTCCAAGGTCATTGCCATGATTGCAGTCAAACAAAAGGAGGCCAACCTTGCACTCAACTTGCAAATTCTCACCAAGCAAGCAGATATGAACGCAGATGATCTAGTCTCCTATGTGGCAGCCAATGACAACATGGCCAAGGCAGGAGAAAAGCTCATGCCGATGAACCGTGTAGAGGGATCCTCACACAACCTTGCTTTGAAGGCTAAAGCTGACCAAGAAAGAGAAGAAGCCTATGAGATCGAAGAGGATGCGATGACATCAACTAGTGACATGCAAACTGATGTTGCTTTCTTTGTCAAGAAGTATGTGAAGAAGTTCCAAATATCCTCCAAAGAGAAGAAGAGAACATGCTACAAGTGCGATGAAGATAGTCACTTTGCAAATGAGTGCCCTTATGAGAAAAAGGTACATAAGCCAAAGTTTTTCAAAGGTGTCAAGCCAAGATTGAAGCCAAATCCAATCAATGAACGATACAAGAAGAACAAGGGAAGAGCTTTTGTTGGGGCTGAGTACATTTCCAATGAAGAGGAAGAAGATTAGGAGAAGGAGGCTGGAGTGGCGGGTTTGGCATTCTCCAAACCCGGGCCACTCTTCACATATGATTACTCCACGGAGTACTCAACTCCAAATGATATTGGTTATTCCTTCATGGCAAGAACAACTCATGATGATGACTTCGATGACTCTTCCTCCCCTACGACTGTTGGCTCTTGTCTAATGGCAAGGGAAACAAAGGTAATAGAATCCCCATCTTCTCTATCTAGTGTTCTTGATGATGAAACTGAAAATCAAGATGAGGTAGTTATGCTTAAGGAAATTTACAAAGTTAGATGCACTCTTCCTGGCGATACTCTTGTCAAGTTTGATTACTTGATGGACTCCCTCAAACAAAGTGACAAGTCCATTGAGGAATTAGAATATCATTTGAATGATGAGAAACAGAGATTCAATCTCCTAAGACAAGAGCAGAAAAACGAAAGGTGCATATCTCAAGGCCTTAAGCAACAAATTGAACTTTTGAATTAGATAAAGTTAAGGACCTATAAACTATTGAAAGGGGTCAATTATTGGCCCAAGAGCTCGGTGCTTCAAAAAGGAGCTTGAAGTTTCTCATGCTTCTCTCACTAGGGATCTTGACCACCTTGAAAAAGCTAACAAGCTTGTTAAGGATGAGCTCAAGAAACTTGGAGAGAACCATGACCTACTCTAAGAAACCTACAATAAGGCTCTTGGATCAATGAATGATCCCATTATTGCTGAAAATGTTGCTAGTTCCTCCACCTCATTACTTGTGAGCATGCCAAACTTGTTGAGGAATATGTTCGTCTGAAAGAGGAACTATCTTTGTATGTTGAGACCAATACATATCTTGAATCCTTGGTGACCAAATATGGTCTCAACTATCATCCAACTGACTCGGCTTGTGAACAAGCAACTATTCTTAAGGAAAATGCTAGGTTGACAAAGGAACTAGCCAAGTTCACCACCGCCAAGAATAAGATGGGATTGGATGATCTCTTGAGTAAGCAAGGGTCAAACAACCAAAAGTTTGTACGTGGGTATGTTCCCAAGCCCTACAAGAAGAACAACTACAAGAAGGAGAAACCCGCTCAAGAGAAGAACAAGAAGGTCACTAATGTTGGCAAAGCCTCAAAGGGCAAAGCCACTAGTGGTGACCGCACGGGACCTAACAATCACTATGATTTATTTGTTGATTATTATGGTGATGTTTATGCTAAATATATTGTCCCTCGTAGTGGCTATGCTTATATAGGGTACTCAATTTGGGTACCAAAAGATCTTGTTGCCATTACAAAGGAACCCATTAATCGATGGGTTCCTAAAACCTCTACTTGATTTTGTAGGGGTATTTCTCGGGTGGTCCAAAATGGGTGTTTGATAGTGAATGCACCAATCATATGACCGGAGGAAGAGGTGTGCTTGACCAATTCATAGAAGATGTTAACAAAAAGTCAAGTGTCACCTTTGGTGACAATTCAAAGGGAAAGGTACTTGGGTATGGCAAGGTGGAAATCTCTAAGGACCTGTGCCTAGAGACGGTCACGCTTGTTGAATGCCTTGGCTATAATTTACTTTCTATATATCACCTTGCTGATGCCGGCTATAATTCATATTGTACTAATTATTGTGTGAAAGTTTTTAGGAGTGATAATCTCAAATTGGTCCTTGTTGGATATGTGGAGAACAACCTTTACGTGGTTAACCTCTCGAAAGAGAGCCCCTCTCTCCCCACATGTATAATGGCCAAACATGACAAAGTTTGGTTGTGGCATCGCCGCCTTGGTCATGTCAATATGAGAAATATTAAACAACTCCTAAAGGGTGAGCACATTGTTGGACTAACCGGCATTTCTTTTGAGAAAGATCGTGTGTGTAGTGCATGTGTAGCAGGAAAGCAACTCAAGAAGGGACATCCAGTCAAGAGTATCGTCTCCACCTATAGGCTATTGGAGATCCTTCACTTGGATATTTTTGGTCCATCTCATTATGATACTCTTAGTGGAAGTAAATATGGACTGATCATTGTTGATGATTACTCGAGATACTCTTGGGGTCTTTCTCCTCAAGTCTAAGGATGAGACCCATAGAGAGTTCATCATCTTCGCCAAGAAAGCTCAACGGATGTACGAATATGAGATCAAGGCGATAAGGACCGACAATGGCACCAAGTTCAAGAACTACACTATGCAAGAGTTTGCTAATGATGAGGGCATCAAGCATGAGTTTTAAGCTCCATATACTCCTCAGCAAAATGTTGTTGTTGAAAGGAAGAACCGGACTACTATTGAGATGGCAAGAACCATGTTGAGTGAATTCAAATCACCCCATAATTTTTGGGGAGAAGCCATCTCTACAGTTGTCCACAACTCCAACCAGCTCTTCCTCCGCCCCCTGCATAATAAAACTCCATACGAGCTTCTCACATGTAACAAGCCTAATGTCATGTACATTCGTGTCTTTGGATGCAAATGTCTTGTTAAGAACAATAAAGGGAAGCTTGGTAAATTTGAAACTATAACTATAGAGGGCACATTTGTTGGATATGCCCACGCCTATAGATACTACAACAAGTCCACTGGGGCTATAGAAGTATCTTGTGATGTGGTGTTCTTGGAGGATAATGGCTCCCAAGTGGAGCAAGTCATTCCATGTGATGCAGGTGATGATGATCCTTCTAATGCCATCAAGCTTATGGGCATTGGACACATCCGGCCAACAAAAGTTCATACTGATGATCAAATTGATGGAATAGAAGTATCAAGCTCAGCCCAAGTGGAGCTTAGCTCAACTCAAACTGAACCATCAAGTGCAGCTCAAGATTTATCCTCTACTCAAGATGAGCCACATTCCGAAGAACAAGAAGAAAGCCCTCAACCCACTGAGCAAGACCATGATGCTGATCAAGAAACATCCTCAACCCATGGTCAAGCTCAAGTTATCCCTCATGATCAAGTACTAGCAAGAGATGAATTTATTGATCATGAAGGAACTATTCGGAAGATCAAGGCTGCTTCAAGGGCAAGTGACATGGAAGTAGATCAAGCCCTTTGTCGCATCTCAAGAGGAGTGGTAACTCGTAGACACCATGCATTACTTATCACTTATTGTCAACACCATGCTTTTGTGTCTAGTTTTGAGCCACTCAAGGTACATGAAGCCTTGGTTGATCCGGATTGGGTAATTACCATGCAAGAAGAATTGGAATGTTTCACCCGCAATGAAGTATGGTCTCTAGTTGAGAGACCCAAGGATCATCGCATCAATGTCATTGGGACCAAATGGGTATTCAAGAACAAGCAAGATGAGAATGGCATTGTCATAAGAAACAAAGAAAGGTTAGTGGCGCAAGGGTTTGCCCAAATAGAAGGTATGGCTTTTGAGGATACCTTTGCGCCGGTAGCCCGCCTTGAAGCTATTTGTCTTTTGCTTGCATTTGCATCTTTCCACAATTTCAAGCTATATCAAATGGATGTGAAAAGTGCATTTTTGAATGGTCCCCTAATAGAAAATGCATATGTGGATCTACCCCCGGGTTTCGAAGACCCATGCCGACCCAACCATGTGTATTGAATCCATAAGGCACTCTACGGTCTCAAGTAAGCTCCACGTGCTTGGTTCGAGTTCCTTAGGGATTTCTTACTTCATGATGGGTTTAGCATGGGTACGGTCGATTCCACCCTTTTCACCAAGAGGGTTAAAGGGGGTGGCTTATTTATATGTCAAATATATGTTCATGATATTATCTTTGGTGGAACTAACCCCAATCATAACAAAGCTTTTGAGCTATTGATGACTAGGAAATTTGATATGCCCATGATGGGAGAGTTGAAGTTCTTCTTAAGCTTCCAAGTGAGTCAACTTGCAAAAGGAACCTTCATCTCTCAAGAAAAGTATGTGAAGGACATGCTCAAGAAGTTTAACATGACCAAAGCAAGCCCAATGAAGACACCCATGCCTGTGAAGGGGCAGCTTGGCTCATGTGATGGTGAGAAGGATGTGGACCAAAAGGTATACCGTGCCATGATTGGATCCTTGCTCTACCTTTGTGCTTCTAGGCTGAATATCATGCTAAGTGTAGGGATGTGTGCTCGTTTTCAATCTGCTCCTAAGGAGAGCCACTTGGTGGCGGTCAAACGGATTCTAAGATACCTTGTCCTCACTCCTAATCTCGGGCTGTGGTATCCAAAGGGGTCAACCTTTGAACTCATAGGCTATTCGGATTCCGATTGGGCTAGTGATAAGGTTGACCAGAACTCTACCTCCGGGGCCTGCCAATTCATTGGCTGGTCATTGGTGAGTTGCTCATCCAAGAAACAAAACTCCACTGCCATATCCACCACCGAAGCCAAATACATATCCGCGGCATCTTGTTGCACTCAGCCGTTATGGATGAAGCAAACCTTGAAAGACTATGGTGTGTCTCTTGGTACGGTGCCTCTTCTATGTGACAACAAAAGTGCAATAAAGATCGCCAATAACCCAGTTCAACATTGCCGCACAAAACACATTGATATTCGCCATCACTTCCTACGTGATCATGTTGCCAATGGGGACATTGAGCTCACTCATGTGGGAACAACATACCAATTGGCGGATATTTTCACTAAGCATTTGGATGAAGCCCGGTTTGTAAACTTGAGAGGAGAACTTTGTATTCTTGATCCTAACAACTTAGATTGAACAACTTCTTGCACTATATTCTTGCATTTATCTTGCTATCTAGTTTACTTGTGCATCACATATGGGGATAGTCATCTTACCATGTCTTGGTATGATGCATACCTATGTGTGCAACATAAATAGACCCAGTGTCATTATATGGACCCAAGCATGTCTCTTCGAGGTCTCATAACATTTTTGCTTTAACATAGGGGGAGTAATCCCTCGCCGCTCATTAGCCTCAATTGCAAAATGATTTCATTCTATGTGGACAAATGATCTTATTGCAAAACTATTTCAAAAATGATTTCTGATTCTTGATATATTTCGAATCATGTCCATTGTTGTTATTTACATCTTGTTTGGATTTCACTCCAATGGGTATGCCTAGAAAATCTTGCCCTTTCTGCCCCATGTTTGTGCTCCTCTTATCATACATATATCTATCTATCTATATGTACATGTCATCTTCTGATCATACACACACTTTTGCACAAAAAAGGAAAAAGGGGCAGATACGTGCTGTCCGGTCCCAGGCCCGGTTGGGCCGGCCCTAGCGCCGGTCGACCCCGGTCCCAACCTGGTCGGCCGGGCCATGCGCCGGTCAGCGGCAGCATAAGTGGGAATGGGGGTTACCCCTTGGGGGTCTTCTTCCTCACTTTCCCTTTCCACCATAGCCTCCGTTGGCGCCGCCCCCTTCCTTTCCACCACTCCCTAAGGCATTCCCACCACTAGAACCTCCTCAAACTCCACTCCACCATAGATCGGGCACCTTGGAAAATCTTCACCAAGGGATTTGGTCCCTCTAAAGCCATATTTGGAGTTCTTGGGCCTTTTCCCCCTCAAGCCTCTCTTTGCTATTCTTCTTGCTCCCTTAGGCAAGGAAGAGCAATGTCTTCGGGTAATCCCCCTCCTCTCCGTCATATGTCTTGATTCCCTCATACACTGCACATTTGTTGAGGGATTTGAGAAACTAGGGTTAGGGTTAGGGTTTGTCTAGTACCTCATGCCATTAGAGTGCCACACACCACTACCACTATGCACAGGTTTCACTCTACATTGTTGTAATATATGTACAAGTATTTGAGCTTTTGTATGATCTTGTCTTGAAAATCTGGACTATACCAAAAAAAAATCAACAGTGCCCGGCGTGCCGGCCCTCACACCGGCCGGACCGACGTGTCGCCCGGTCAACCGGCTGACAGGCCGGCCAGTCCGGTCTCATGCCCGGTTGTGTCGACCGATGTGTCGACCCGCCCAAATTTTCGTGCAAACTTCGTCAAAACAATTGTATATATGTTATAGTTTTGGCCTCCTTGTTTCTGATGACATGTACACTTATTTCCACTGTTATTCTCCCTCTATTTTCTCATTCACGGGAGATTCTGGTGATGACACACGTGTTATTGCCAAGAGGGGCAGGAATGAGAGGCCTTCGGGGTGCCGGACTAGCACTCGTATGCCTAGCAGAGCAGCTCACAACAGTGCACCAGGTGGTTCTACAGGAGGTAGGACCAAGTCAACAAGCAAGAAAAGGAAAGGCAAACACACAGTTCTAGATGATGATCTTGTTGAGAAAGTTCTGAGATACAATGTTGGCACATTACATCTTGCTAATTGGAGAAGACTCAGAGAGAAGAATCCCTATCGGTTCGAAGAAAGAACGTACCTTGGTGGAGATAGGGAATTCTCGACAAACACTCAGTTGAGCATGTGGGATGATTTCTACAACTCCTCAGATTGTATGAAGAATGGTGTCATTGTGCATCCCAAGGCCATCAACAAGTAACAACTTACCATGCACCAAGCCACTAAGTACCACTTTGTGGTTGATACCTTGCAGAAGATGGGGCTGCTTGATCATGTGTGCCTGAAGCCTGGTAATACAAAGGGAGTTGGGTTATATTGCCCAATCCTTGACCGTCAATTCCACTGCACTGTTTTCTTTCATGATGACGCTGCTCGCACTATGACTTGGATGACTAGATAAGAGAAGTACACTTGCAACTACCTTGACTTCTGTGAAGCCAAGGGATTTGGTAGTGGTCGTGCTCATGGTTTTCAGATTCACTCTCAGGGCCAATTCACTCATGGGAACATTGCTTTCTGCTATCCTTCGGAGCCTACAACAGCTCCTCCCACTATCTCCTGAATGTACTACTCTTATTTGGTGCTTGCCAAGATATTCCGTGAGAGTCTCGTCAACAAGTTAGGAGACTCAAGTGAATGTCGAGCCTACCATCTTAACCTCATGCACTACTACCGTCCTGAAAACATTAGGACAATTGATGGTTGTGACTTTCTCTACTGTGAGCTGAGATGCTCTATTCGCAACCGTATGACTCCAAACTATGCTCAGTATGTTCAGCAGCTCATCAATACAGTTGTGCCAACTCCCAACAACAAGAAAAGATCAACTGATTAGGATGGAGCCATTCAAGATTCCTCAACAGGGCAATAGACGGGAAGTCCCATCTATGATGCCTTCTGAGCGCCGGTCCAAGGAAAGGCATGACCCTATAGCTAGCTCCAGCTATTCCATGCGCCCCAAGCAGGGTGCCTCTCGCTTCTTGGCCAGCCTATGACAGATATGCAGGTATACCAATAATGTTGCTCATCAAAGCCTTGCCTTGAACCAAGAGACTAGGAGGCGCCAAAATGAGATCATGGCTGCAAGAAACCATCATATTCCTCCACCTGGACCTGAGATGGAGACTGTGGCTGCACCAACTTGGGAGATGCCTCCCATTGATGATGAAATGCTCCAAAACTTTGATCTCTCCCTGTTTTCTCATGTTGGTGCTCCTCCTCCTAGGACTAGATCTGCTCATGCTCCTGATGCTGCTGGATACGGAGATGATGATTAAGATAATGAAGAGTATGGTGATGAAGATGATGATGAGGATGGTGATGAGGACTCTCCACCCATTGGGACGGAGTTCTATTGATGGGAGCGTTAGCATCCCTGCTCTTTTCTTCGCCTTTTTGGTGTTCCGATGCCAAAGGGAGAGAAGATAGTAGAGTCTAGCATCACGGGGTTCCTTGGTTGTTGCACAAGCCATGGCATTGATAATTTATTTGCTTCTTACTTGGCTTGCACTATTTGCTTGTTTTCATTTCCAGAACCATTTGCTACTTTGAATAATTTGTGTATGGACAAGTTATTGTGTGCTAAATCTCTATGTTAGGATGATTATGCTTTATGCTTATATCTTGATATATACTTGTCCATACCATGCTTGTTTCCTAAAGATATTGGGGAGCTTCTCATATTCTATAAATGGTGCACTTTGCATTCAAACGCAAACTCTCCAAGTGCACACATTATGGGGGAGTTGTCTTAATATCTTATATGAAATCAAGGTTTGAGCTTATCATAAAATTTATATGTGACTCTAGCTCTGTTTTTCATCGTATACCAAAGAGGGGGAGATTGTAAGGGTATTTTACCCTTATCCATTATTTTGGTAACAATGACACTGTTGCTAGAGTAATTGGACTAATACAGGTCTATGAGATTATTCCCAGGTATTAGCCAAATAGGCATAATGGTGTATCAATGGAACAAGAAGGTAAAGGGAGACCCCCCACTTCGACAAAAATGAAGACTGGCTGTTCAGCGTCTGGCCGGCTTGAGGTCCGGTTGGACCGGCCTGTGGACCGGCCTCCCCGACGCGGACCGGCTCCTGCTCCGGTGACAACCGGAGAAATGTTATGTATGTCTCCGATCCGCCCCGGTCACGGCCTGGCGCCAGGTCTGGTTTGGACCGGCCGGTCCGACCTCACGCCGGCCTGTGGACCGACCTCCCCGGCGCGGACCGGCTCCTGCTCTGGTGACAACCGGGGACATGTTTTGTACGTCTCCGATCCGCCCCGGTCACGACCCGGCGCCTAGTCCGGTTTCGAACGGATGGTCCGGTCTGTGGCCCGGTCTAACCGGCCCCTGCGCCGGATGGCCTAGCCCCAGGCCTGGTTGACCGGCCTCCTCGATGGTTTGATAAGCTGGACAAGTTGCAACGGGTGGATTTCGTGGAACCATATAAATACCCCCTTCACCTAGCTCAGAACACTCAGGAACTACATTACAAACTGTTCTTGAGCTCTCTCTCTCATACTCCAGTGATAGAAACACCAAAAGCCTCATATCTCCCTCCTCCTCCACCCAAACTCGAATCCCTCCGGGGAAAAGATAGAGGAGGCCCTGATCTATTGTTCAACCGAGAGCGAAATCTTGTTCCCCCTAGTATTCATCGAGATACATGCTCTCTAGGGTTTTTTGGAAACCCTAGGTGGGCAAAAGAAGTTCGGAAGCATCCGGGTTATGGATTTTCTCCTGACAAGATTGTGAAGGTTTGGAGGCTACCTGTAACATCCCAAAAATTCAAAACAAAACAAATGAATTTCCCTAGTTCCAAATTTTGGAACCAACAAAAACTTTTATTAAATTAAGTTTGATGCTTAGTGATCTTGCTTAATTCTTGTGCTATTGCTATGATTGCTTGTTAAAGTAGTTTGAAAAAAATCTTAAACCCTAAACCTCACCCCTCCTTTTCACCATCCTAGTTAAAATAAAATAAAAGGAAATTAAATAAGAAAAAGGCATATGTGCCTATGGCTATTTCTATAAATCTTTACCCTAAGCTTTTCTACTTCGCTTAGAGGTTTGGAAAACCTTCATACACCTTACCTAAGGCTTATCAAACCAAATCCAAGTTGTTTCCAAAGAAAATAAAAAGAAACTAAAAATGCCATAGAAGCATATGAGAGTAAAATAGCAAATATGTGAATTTAAGAATATTGACCCTAATACATGTTGTGAATGGTTGGATTGCTTCTCTATACCATTTCAACACTCAACAACACAAATTGAATCAAGCCAAGTCAAATTAACACTCAAATGCAACATATGCATAGGAGCATATGTGGCACATAGTCATTTCACCAAACTTTGACCTAGGACTTCAAACCTTGACCAAATGGTGTGAAACCATCTCTCAACCCAATATAACACTAAATTGACCCTAAACCATGTCCAAGTAAAGCAAGATGAACAATTTACAAGAATAATGGAATTTGACACATCACCTCTTATGTGTTATGGCCATTTTTGCAAATCTTTGAACAAGACCATTTGAATTGGTTTCAATGGTTGGAAAATGTTTCTAAACTAATAAGAATCACATTAGAGTCAAGAAAAGTCAAACCAAATGAAGAGAAATCAAATGGTGAGATAATTCCATTTTCACTCACATACACATAAGGCCAATTTTGCAAATCCTCATCAAAGGCCACCATTGCTTGATCTATTGTTTGTAGAATACTTATATATGATAAACAAACACAATTGCATCAAAGAAACAAGAATCAAATCAAAGGAAATCTCAAAATCAACTTACATGTGATAATGGTCATATTGCCATTTTATAAAATGTTCACTACTTTACCCCCTGGTTTTGGCTTTTCTTCAAACCAAACTTGGTCAACCAATGCCATGTCATCCAAGACCAAGTAAAAGTGAACAACTTTCATGTTGACCAGGTTGACCAGTATAGATTTGACAAGAGGAGACTTTGAAACTATGTGAAGATAACCCCAAATTTGAAATCTCACAAACCTTTGCCAAATTGAACACCACCACCACCAATCTTTCACATTAAATATATAATTGAGCTCCACCAAAAGGATTTCCAAAATTCCAACATTTTCTTCATGCGGCCATTTACACAAACACTTGGTAGGCATGCATTACAATTTGACATACATGCTTATGTCCACTGGGTTTTAGCCTCCACCCCTTTCCATATGTGATCATCAACTTCCTGCACCCCCTCTGTACCAAGCCAAGCCCTTTTGCACTGAGTAAAGTGAGGCCATGATCATATTTTGGCCATGCCAAGTACCATGCCGGCCACCCTTGCCCTCTTTCATCTCTGGCCCCTCCTCTCCCTTTCATCATGTCCAGCAGCACCTCCTGGCAACCTTGATCGTCACCATGCCCGCCATTGGCCACGGAGAGCACGCACACGCCCGGAACGCGACACGCCCGTACGCGCCCAGACCATGCCAGAGCGTGCACGGACACCGTACTAGACGCGCCAGAGCACGCCATCGTGCCATCGCCTCCGTCCTCCCCTAAGCCTCTACTTCTGCATCGAGCGTCACCGCACCCCCAGCTACGCCGTAGACATGCTCAATCGCCTGCGGAGGATCCATCACCGTCGCCATCATCAAAAACCTGCCGCGCCCGTACTGCAAGCACTCGACGATGATCCAGCACGCTCCCGTCCTTCCTCTGCAGTCCCTTCATGCGCGCTAGCTCCGCCTAGCCGTCGCCTACACGACGCACTCGCTAGCTTGCCCCTTCGCCGCTCCAGACGCCGGCGCCATGAACGACCACCACGAGCACCCGCAGCACCTCGCTCCTCTATAAATAGAGGCAACCCTAGCACGAGTTCCTCACACCATCGACCTCCCCTCCTTCTCCTTGAGCTCCTCGGCCACTTCCCCTCCTCAATTAGTCGCTAGTTCGTCGGAATTTCAAGATCAGAGCCGCCGGAGTCCGCAGCTCACCATCGACGATTGGAGCCGCCCCGAGCCTCGCCGCTGTACCAGGGGCCTCTACGCCGTCGACAACGTCGCCTCGCCCCTCTCCCTCGATCGCCGGTGGCCTGGAACTCCCTCCGACCCCCTACCTCGCCGGCGCAGCAAGCCCTCCTCCCCCGTCGAGAACGACGATCCACAGCCGTGCGATCGTTCTCTAATCGCACGGTCGATATTGTCAGGTACCGATTCGGTTGTTATGTATCGCTGACGTGTAGACCCCACCATGTCAGTTGGCCCGCGGCGTGGGCAGCGCTAGTTGGGCCAGCCCAGATCGTTTTCCCTCGTTCTGGCCCATTGCTTTTCCCGCGCAGCCCAACAAATTCAAATCTGAGTATTTTCTTTTGATTCAAATTTTCTTGCAGATGCTTTATTCAAATTCAAATAACTTCACATCTACTCAACCATTTTGGACAAACTTTATACTGTTAGAAAGCCCATGAAATGCTCCATCTAACCCCACTGGATTCAACCTCATATCTTATGTAGTTTTGAATAGCAAAAATAACAAAACAGATACTTTTCAGTATTCAAATAAATCTTAAAAATCAATCATGTTGAATTTTGAAGTGAATCCAAGTGCAATAATTCACATTTAATAAACTCTAATTTACTATGTAAAAATATGATATGGGTTCTGTACATGATCATGGGCTAGAATCAAAATATGGGCTATGTAGTCAATACTAGTCCATTTAAACTATATCAAAATTTTAGAATTTAAATCTATGAGGTGTAGCACCTCATTTAAATCATTTTCTCAAGTGATATGAAGTAATGTGTGGACCTTTAATTGCTTAGGCTCATACTTGCTCACTTGTAGCATTTAAATCAAGGTAATACTTAATTTTGCAAAGGTTATTTAAATCACATGAGATGATGAATCTCATTTAAATCACTTTTCTCAAATAATAAGTGTGAAGTGTTGACCTTGGTCAACATGGGATCATCCCTGGTTAATTGAAAAGATTAAATCTTAAGAAGATTCAATGAGAGGAAATTATTTCTCCAAACCAAAGAGAAACCCTAATTTCAACTTTAAATGAGAGTAAATTATTTTCCTAATGTTAAATAAAGAAACCCTAGCATAATTTGTGAATAAATGTAAGTAGTGATGCTAGATCAATTGTGTGAGCCATTAAGGCTAATTAAGAATACTTAAGTGTTGTTTGGTGATTGTATTCTTGTATTCGTGTATAGAAGCTAGTACCGGAGACTATCAAGAAGAAGAGTTTTTCTACTAAGAGGAAGAGCAAGAAAACTTTGATCACATCACCAACCAAGGCAAGCTATTACCAATGCAAGCTAGAATAATGCAAACTACTTTGGTTGCAAGATAATACTCTTGCAAAGTGCAAAGCTCACCATGAGCAAGGCATCCCCCATTTATTTTATGCTCATGATCCTATTTCCAAGTTTTACTTTACAAGCTTTATTACTTTTGTTTTATCAAAGTACTTTTTGATTTATGATTCACTTGGTTAATATTGGATTAGTACAAGAGTATCAAGGTTAGCCTAGAAGCAAAGCAAATTACTTAGCACCCCTCATACTTAGATGCTAGTGCTAAAGTTAAAAATGACTCTTTCTAGATGGGAACATGTGTGTGTGAAATGACTTTGAAAACCTTGGAATGATGAGTCATTATATTGAAATATTTTGAAGGTGAATATGACTGGTGAATGACTTGGTGAATTTCACAAAAACTGATGGTTGGGTTCGGATGCGATACCATTCCAATTTTAAAAGTACCCCCACAATACCTGAATCTGGGTAAGGCTTAGCTGGAAACTTATGTATTTTAGTATGGGTTCCCTCTAAACAAGCGTCATAGGGGTTATGCCGAGGCTGCCTCCGTACTGGTGAAATGATGTGAAATGACGTGAAATGAGGTGAATGTCCGGCCCAAGCCCTGTGCAGTTCCCAGGCTGACCGCGTGTCTTCACTGGGAGGCCAAGCTCATGGGGAGAGGTGCCTATACTAGAGTATGTAAATGAAAGGTTAGGATTGGTAGTTCGCGTACTGCGTGCGATAAATCAGGGCCAGTTACCCCTGACGAACTATTGCAATTGTTGTGGCACAAGTGTACAACCTCTGCAGAGTGAAACCTATTCGAATAGCCGCGTCCGCGGTTATGGACAGTTGGAAAGGCCATACTGTTCCGTCATCAGAACTTTTCTAAAAATATGAATGATGACTTGTGACTTGAATTGAAAGGTGACTTTGACTTTGAATCACAACTGAGTTGTGGGAATGACACTAATGTTCCCACTTGAATTAGTTAAGCAAATGAAGGGTTTTTGATTATTAAAGTGTTTTATGAAATAAAACTAGCTTTATGCAAATGAAACTAGAGCTTAGAACCCCCTTACTATAGTTGATAGTTTTTACCTTAGTATTAGTTTGCGAGTACTTTAAAGTACTCATGGATGTGTCCCTGGCTATTCAAATGGCCAGACTATGAAGACGAGTACGAGAACCAAGAAGAAGGACAGCAGGACGTCTACGACAACTAGGATCACTCCTGACGTCAATAGTTGCATGTGGAATAGATGGACTACTACGCTACTTTCGCTTCCGCTATGTGTTATGTAATGGATCAATAGAACTTCTATTATTGTAATAAGACTGGATCATGTGATCCTTTATTTGTAAGACGATTATGTGTTGTAATGAATGATGTGTTGTGATATCAATCTATTATGTCTCGCAAAAACAATATTCCTGGGATTGCGAGGAATGGCATAATAGGCAGCTAGACTTAAAAATCCGGGTGTTGACAAGTTGGTATCAGAGCCATTGTTGACCTTAGGAGACCCTAGTTAGAATGGACGTCTGAAAAATTTAGTTTCAAAACAAATGAAGTAATTATTTATGAAAACTTATTCTCCCTCTTATCATTGGGATCCTTTTCAAAATAAGAAAGTTATGCTCTATTCTTCTTATACTATTACCTAAAATTTTGACACACTTCTCTAACTTACTCATCATAATTCTTCACAGATGGAGTACAAATGGGAGTTCTATCAGCTTGGCCACGGAGGAAACCTGATGTTCGAGAAAGACTTGAAGCAACTAGTGGACTATCTAGGACGCCCGTACCCCGAGTTCTTCGGAACACCCCTCAACAATCACTCCGGAGGACCACCTCGGTGGGAAGTTTCTGCCGATCTACGAAGGAAGCCTGGAACCCCAATATGGGAAACCATATGGTTTTCTGTAACGGGAAACACTTGGAAGGAAGGACTAGTCAGAGCAATGCAAGAAGCAATTTCTCGTCTGTGTGGACAAAATGAGAACAATATTAAGAACACTCGCTTCATCTACTACCCAAGACATGACCCCACCGGAAGACCGATGACCATGCCCCCGCACACGGAGATGAACCACTATGTAGCCTACCTCGACTACATATTGTACAAGACCCGCAAGGAGTTGGACAACGCCCTCGCCTTTCGCCAAGCACATTACCTGTGAAGACGAAGTATTCCCCCCTGAAGAGTAGTTTCTTTTAAAGCACTTTCGTATGTATGAGTTATATCAGGATCCCCTTGTATCGTAGAGCGATGAATGGTTCTTCAAACCAACGGTGTGTTAACTTTGTAATATGTGATGCTTGGCATGAATGAAAAAGTGTTGTTGGTTTTTACCCCCGCAACACTACTCAAGTTTTTCAATATTATGAACTTTTTAAACTTTAACAAAACAAACCATAGAAATTTCCCTCTTATCTTATCATCTACCTCAATGTTCAGATGGCCCCACCAACCCGCAACCCCACCCAGGAAGCCATGATGCAACTACTGCAGACGATGATGGCAGACCGAGAAGCCGAAAGAGCTGAACGCCAAGCAAACATTGCTGCGCTGCAACAGATAGCTCAGAATAATCAAGGCCATGGAAACCACGATCACCCTGGATCGAAGCTGAAGAACTTTCAGCACACCAACCCTCCGATATTCAACAAGACTGAAGAGCCCCTTGATGCTGATGACTGGCTCCAGACCATGGAGAACAACCTCGAAGTTGCGGGAGTTGAAGCCGCAGAAAAAGTACTGTTCGCCACCCACTACCTGTCAGGACCTGCCAGAGCCTGGTGGACAAGTGCCCGTGCAATGAATGTGGGACAGATGATGACATGGGAAGACTTCAAGCTGAAGTTCAGCAAATACCATGTGCCCCAAGGACCGATCAAGAAAATGAGAGACGAGTTCCGTGAACTCAAGCAAGGAAGAATGTTCGTGGTGGAATACCGCGACAGGTTTCTCACTCTGTCAAGGTACGCCCCGGATGAGACCGACACAAACGACAAAAGGAAGGAAAGATTTCTGAACGGACTGCATGATGAGATGCAAACGGTGTTGGTGAACATTTCGTTCGCTGACTTAGAAGCCCTAGTGGACTCAGCCATACAGATGGAAGGAAAGCTGCATCAGGCCAATGAGAACCGCAAGCGCAGAATGATGGACCAAAATGGACCCCACCATACCCCCAAGTACCGCAACAACTCCTCTGGAGGATTCACCCCAAGATACAACAAGCCCCCTGCTCAGAATTATCGCCCCAACTACACCAACAACAACGGAGGACCCCCGAAGCCCGGATGCAACAACAACCACCACAACAGCAACAACAACAATGGGAACAACAACAACAACCACCCCAACAACAGCAACAACAATGGAAACAACAACAACACCAATACTGCCCCAAGGACTGGAAGCAATGCTACCCCCGTCATCCCCAAAGACAAGTCCACCGTCAACTGCTATGAATGTGGAGTTGTGGGTCACTTCTCCAATGAGTGCCCCAAAAAGCTTGCCAGGATTGCCGCCAATACCGCAGCACCTGCTCAGCAACAGCGCCGCTTTGCCGGAAGAAGGAATCAGAACAACAACAACGGCCGTTTCTACCACATGACTGCCACTGAAGCTCAGGAAGCACCCCAGACCATGCCAAGTATGTCTACATATTAATCAAATGCGCCGGATGGCCTAGCCCCAGGCCTGGTTGACCGGCCTCCTCGATGGTTTGATAAGCTGGACAAGTTGCAACGGGTGGATTTCGTGGAACCATATAAATACCCCCTTCACCTAGCTCAGAACACTCAGGAACTACATTACAAACTGTTCTTGAGCTCTCTCTCTCATACTCCAGTGATAGAAACACCAAAAGCCTCATATCTCCCTCCTCCTCCACCCAAACTCGAATCCCTCCGGGGAAAAGATAGAGGAGGCCCTGATCTATTGTTCAACCGAGAGCGAAATCTTGTTCCCCCTAGTATTCATCGAGATACATGCTCTCTAGGGTTTTTTGGAAACCCTAGGTGGGCAAAAGAAGTTCGGAAGCATCCGGGTTATGGATTTTCTCCTGACAAGATTGTGAAGGTTTGGAGGCTACCTGTAACATCCCAAAAATTCAAAACAAAACAAATGAATTTCCCTAGTTCCAAATTTTGGAACCAACAAAAACTTTTATTAAATTAAGTTTGATGCTTAGTGATCTTGCTTAATTCTTGTGCTATTGCTATGATTGCTTGTTAAAGTAGTTTGAAAAAAATCTTAAACCCTAAACCTCACCCCTCCTTTTCACCATCCTAGTTAAAATAAAATAAAAGGAAATTAAATAAGAAAAAGGCATATGTGCCTATGGCTATTTCTATAAATCTTTACCCTAAGCTTTTCTACTTCGCTTAGAGGTTTGGAAAACCTTCATACACCTTACCTAAGGCTTATCAAACCAAATCCAAGTTGTTTCCAAAGAAAATAAAAAGAAACTAAAAATGCCATAGAAGCATATGAGAGTAAAATAGCAAATATGTGAATTTAAGAATATTGACCCTAATACATGTTGTGAATGGTTGGATTGCTTCTCTATACCATTTCAACACTCAACAACACAAATTGAATCAAGCCAAGTCAAATTAACACTCAAATGCAACATATGCATAGGAGCATATGTGGCACATAGTCATTTCACCAAACTTTGACCTAGGACTTCAAACCTTGACCAAATGGTGTGAAACCATCTCTCAACCCAATATAACACTAAATTGACCCTAAACCATGTCCAAGTAAAGCAAGATGAACAATTTACAAGAATAATGGAATTTGACACATCACCTCTTATGTGTTATGGCCATTTTTGCAAATCTTTGAACAAGACCATTTGAATTGGTTTCAATGGTTGGAAAATGTTTCTAAACTAATAAGAATCACATTAGAGTCAAGAAAAGTCAAACCAAATGAAGAGAAATCAAATGGTGAGATAATTCCATTTTCACTCACATACACATAAGGCCAATTTTGCAAATCCTCATCAAAGGCCACCATTGCTTGATCTATTGTTTGTAAAATACTTATATATGATAAACAAACACAATTGCATCAAAGAAACAAGAATCAAATCAAAGGAAATCTCAAAATCAACTTACATGTGATAATGGTCATATTGCCATTTTATAAAATGTTCACTACTTTACCCCCTGGTTTTGGCTTTTCTTCAAACCAAACTTGGTCAACCAATGCCATGTCATCCAAGACCAAGTAAAAATGAACAACTTTCATGTTGACCAGGTTGACCAGTATAGATTTGACAAGAGGAGACTTTGAAACTATGTGAAGATAACCCCAAATTTGAAATCTCACAAACCTTTGCCAAATTGAACACCACCACCACCAATCTTTCACATGAAATATATAATTGAGCTCCACCAAAAGGATTTCCAAAATTCCAACATTTTCTTCATGCGGCCATTTACACAAACACTTGGCAGGCATGCATTACAATTTGACATACATGCTTATGTCCACTGGGTTTTAGCCTCCACCCCTTTCCATATGTGATCATCAACTTCCTGCACCCCCTCTGTACCAAGCCAAGCCCTTTTGCACTGAGTAAAGTGAGGCCATGATCATATTTTGGCCATGCCAAGTACCATGCCGGCCACCCTTGCCCTCTTTCATCTCTGGCCCCTCCTCTCCCTTTCATCATGTCCAGCAGCACCTCCTGGCAACCTTGATCGTCACCATGCCCGCCATTGGCCACGGAGAGCACGCACACGCCCGGAACGCGACACGCCCGTACGCGCCCAGACCATGCCAGAGCGCGCACGGACACCGTACTGGACGCGCCAGAGCACGCCGTCGTGCCATCGCCTCCGTCTTCCCCTAAGCCTCTACTTCTGCATCGAGCGTCACCGCACCCCCAGCTACGCCGTAGACATGCTCAATCGCCTGCGGAGGATCCATCACCGTCGCCATCATCAAAAACCTGCCGCGCCCGTACTGCAAGCACTCGACGATGATCCAGCACGCTCCCGTCCTTCCTCTGCCGTCCCTTCATGCGCGCTAGCTCCGCCTAGCCGTCGCCTACACGACGCACTCGCTAGCTTGCCCCTTCGCCGCTCCAGACGCCGGCGCCATGAACGACCACCACGAGGACCCGCAGCACCTCGCTCCTCTATAAATAGAGGCAACCCCAGCACGAGTTCCTCACACCATCGGCCTCCCCTCCTTCTCCTTGAGCTCCTCGACCACTTCCCGTCCTCAATTAGTTGCTAGTTCGTCGGAATTTCAAGATCGGAGCCGCCGGAGTCCGCAGCTCACCGTCGACGATTGGAGCCGCCCCGAGCCTCGCCGCTGTACCAGGGGCCTCTACGCCATCGACAACGTCACCTCGCCCCTCTCCCTCGATCGCCGGCGGCCTGGAACTCCCTCCGACCCCCTACCTCGCCGGCGCAGCAAGCCCTCCTCCCCCGTCGAGAACGACGATCCACAGCCGTGCGATCGTTCTCTAATCGCACGGTCGATATTGCCAGGTACCGATTCGGTTGTTATGTATCGCTGACGTGTAGACCCCACCATGTCAGTTGGCCCGCGGCATGGGCAGCGCTAGTTGGGCCAGCCCAGATCGTTTTCCCTCGTTCTGGCCCATTGCTTTTCCCACGCAGCCCAACAAATTCAAATCTGAGTATTTTCTTTTGATTCAAATTTTCTTGCAGATGCTTTATTCAAATTCAAATAACTTCACATCTACTCAACCATTTTGGACAAACTTTATACTGTTAGAAAGCCCATGAAATTTTCCATCTAACCCCACTGGATTCAACCTCATATCTTGTGTAGTTTTTTAATAGCAAAAATAACAAAACAGATACTTTTCAGTATTCAAATAAATCTTAAAAATCAATCATGTTGAATTTTGAAGTGAATCCAAGTGCAATAATTCACATTTAACAAACTCTAATTTACTATGTAAAAATATGATATGGGTTCTGTACATGATCATGGGCTAGAATCAAAATATGGGCTATGTAGTCAATACTAGTCCATTTAAACTATATCAAAATTTTAGAATTTAAATCTATGAGGTGTAGCACCTCATTTAAATCATTTTCTCAAGTGATATGAAGTAATGTGTTGACCTTTAATTGCTTAGGCTCATACTTTCTCACTTGTAGCATTTAAATCAAGGTAATACTTAATTTTGCAAAGGTTATTTAAATCACATGAGATGATGAATCTCATTTAAATCACTTTTCTCAAATAATAAGTGTGAAGTGTTGACCTTGGTCAACATGGGATCATCCCTGGTTAATTGATAAGATTAAATCTTAAGAAGATTCAATGAGAGGAAATTATTTCTCCAAACCAAAGAGAAACCCTAATTTCAACTTTAAATGAGAGGAAATTATTTTCCTAATGTTAAATAAAGAAACCCTAGCATAATTTGTGAATAAATGTAAGTAGTGATGCTAGATCAATTGTGTGAGCCATTAAGGCTAATTAAGAATACTTAAGTGTTGTTTGGTGATTGTATTCTCGTATTCGTGTATAGACGCTAGTACCGGAGACTATCAAGAAGAAGAGGTTTTCTACCAAGAGGAAGAGCAAGAAAACTTTGATCACATCACCAACCAAGGCAAGCTATTACCAATGCAAGCTAGAATAATGCAAACTACTTTGGTTGCAAGATAATACTCTTGCAAAGTGCAAAGCTCACCATGAGCAAGGCATCCCCCATTTATTTTATGCTCATGATCCTATTTCCAAGTTTTACTTTACAAGCTTTATTACTTTTGTTTTATCAAAGTACTTTTTGATTTATGATTCACTTGGTTAATATTGGATTAGTACAAGAGTATCAAGGTTAGCCTAGAAGCAAAGCAAATTACTTAGCACCCCTCATACTTAGATGCTAGTGCTAAAGTTAAAAATGACTCTTTCTAGATGGGAACATGTGTGTGTGAAATGACTTTGAAAACCTTGGAATGATGAGTCATTCTATTGAAAGATTTTGAAGGTGAATATGACTGGTGAATGACTTGGTGAATTTCACAAAAACTGATGGTTGGGTTCGGATGCGATACCATTCCAATTTTACAAGTACCCCCACAATACCTGAATCTGGGTAAGGCTTAGCTGGAAACTTATGTATTTTAGTATGGGTTCCCTCTAAACAAGCGTCATAGGGGTTATGCCGAGGCTGCCTCCGTACTGGTGAAATGATGTGAAATGACGTGAAATGAGGTGAATGTCCGGCCCAAGCCCTGTGCAGTTCCCAGGCTGACCGCGTGTCTTCACTGGGAGGCCAAGCTCATGGGGAGAGGTGCCTATACTAGAGTATGTAAATGAAAGGTTAGGATTGGTAGTTCGCGTACTGCGTGCGATAAATCAGGGCCAGTTACCCCTGACGAACTATTGCAATTGTTGTGGCACAAGTGTACAACCTCTGCAGAGTGAAACCTATTCGAATAGCCGCGTCCGCGGTTATGGACAGTTGGAAAGGCCATACTGTTCCGTCATCAGAACTTTTCTAAAAATATGAATGGTGACTTGTGACTTGAATTGAAAGGTGACTTTGACTTTGAATCACAACTGAGTTGTGGGAATGACACTAATGTTCCCACTTGAATTAGTTAAGCAAATGAAGGGTTTTTGATTATTAAAGTGTTTTATGAAATAAAACTAGCTTTATGCAAATGAAACTAGAGCTTAGAACCCCCTTACTATAGTTGATAGTTTTTACCTTAGTATTAGTTTGCGAGTACTTTAAAGTACTCATGGCTGTGTCCCTGGCTATTCAAATAGCCAGACTATGAAGACGAGTACGAGAACCCGGAAGAAGGACAGCAGGACGTCTACGACAACTAGGATCACTCCTGACGTCAACAGTTGCCTGTGGAATAGATGGACTACTACGCTACTTTCGCTTCCGCTATGTGTTATGTAATGGATCAATAGAACTTCTATTATTGTAATAAGACTGGATCATGTGATCCTTTATTTGTAAGATGATTATGTGTTGTAATGAATGATGTGTGGTGATATCAATCTATTATGTCTCGCAAAAACAATATTCCTAGGATTGCGAGGAATGGCATAATAGGCATCTGGATTTAAAAAGCCGGGTGTTGATACTACCTCGATGTCTACCACAAGTGAGAAGAGCTATTCCTTCGTGGGATAGGCTCAGGAAAAGAAGGTGAGCCTTCGTGGCGTTGGGGAATCCTTCGTGGGATCCCCACCTCTCCAAACGTGACGTACCTTCTTGCAAAGGAAGGGAACACGAGAATAAACCTTCGTCTCCGCGTGCTATCGGTTATTTCTAACCGAACCCTTACTTGTGATATATCTTCCTATGAGATCCTTCATGCTCGAGTTACTTGTATCATCATATAGGGTGCCTCACCTAGTTTGCATTAGGCTCACCTTTATATTCCGCAAAGCCTAATATTGCCTGTAGGTTTACCATCTCTGAAATTTTCAAAAGGCATGGCATGGAATGTACTACGGGAAAAGTTGTGATCCTTGTACTTGAGGCCGCGGCATCACAAAATTTGTGGATTTGGCATTATTTTTTTGGTTTGCCGAGAGCACTCAAGGACACCAACGTGTTACATAGATCTCATTTGCTTGCAAAACTAGAAATTGGAGATGCACCCACTTGCAATTACAAAGTTATTAATAATAAATATACAATGAGATACTATCTAGCCGATGGCATTTATCCGGAATGGGCAACTTTTGTGAAGTCCATTAAGGATCCCCTAGATAACATAGATGGCAAATGAGGCAGCCCACAAGGGCATTGAGAGAGCATTTGATGCTTTTGCAAGCATGGTTTGCTATTGTTTGAGGTCCTGCTCGGTTTTGTGACAAAAAAAAACCTTGTGAACATCATCACTTGTTGTGTCATTCTTCACAACATGATCATCGAGGATGAGAGAGAAAGTTAAGATTTACCTGTTTCTATGACAACGTTTGCACTCGAGTGCGACCCGAAAGGAATCCCGATTGCATAGAAGCTTTCCTTGAAACACATCGACATATTAAAAATGGGCAACTCATGCACAACTCATTTATGATCCCAAAATGTACCGCTGGCAGCTGCATGGTTGTCACTCATGATCTTCCCTTCTGTTTATGCTCGATTCATATTAATGTATGTGTGAGATGAACCATTCAAAAAACATTTGTTCATTTGTTTAATTATTCCGAAATTATTATTGTAATCTGGTTGAGACATTGTTGTAATAATTTGGATGATTAATGTGTGCTCAAATCTATTATTTGATTATTTATGCTCGGTTGTTGTATGTATTTTATGTTTGTGTTTTATCATTTTGCATATGAAATTTGTGAAAAATCATGGTTTACAAGTTTGGATGATGTTGGCTCAAAACAAAGCCCGCAAAATAAACCTGTTCAACCCGTAAGACCCGAATTCACGTTTTGCAGTTCGCACTTTTACAATAACTGTTAGAGATGCTCTAACTCGACAAGTACGTGTTTCAAATTCACGACATTTACAAGCGGTTTCTAGTGAAGTATGTCGAACACTCGAGCGTGTGTGACATGGCCTAAACGCTCCTTGGTTCGTTCTAATAAAATGATGATATCTTCTATCGTACTACCTCCATTTCAAAACTTAAGGCTTATACTATTTTCAGAAAGTTAAATTATGCCAAGTTTGATTAAGTTTTATCAAAGAAATATTAACATGCAAAATACAAATCCAATATCATTAGAAAGATAGTAGTAAAATATATTGTATCTACAAAATATTATATTTGTTCATAGATTTTCTAAAAGTTTGGTGAAACTTTACTTGGTTTGAATTTATTTTTTTAAGTATAAGCCTTAAGCTTTGGATGGAGATAATATGATTTAAGAGAAAAGATAAACTTTGCTCCGCGTCGCTATCAGAAGGGGTGGCATGGACACAAAGCCTAGCCTCCGCCCCAACCTACACATCCTCTCCCACTCCTCTCGTTGTCACCAGTAGATGTCGGCGAGCAAACACGCTCGGCCCGACAGAGCAAGATCCTCTCATGCGATGGGTATCGGTCCTGACCGACCCTCGTGTCATGGGCACCTCGGCGGCGGCCAAGGCATCCCCTATGGTCACGCCGTGATGGGGGATGCTCGTTGTGCGGCGATCTTTGGGTGTGGCCTCCACGCGAGCTGATGGTGCACTCGACAGCGATGGAATGTCATATGCTTGTTGCGGACATGCTATGGGAGCCTTCCCTAAAACGTGACGGGCGATAATTCGACAACATCCCACCGGTCACCCCCAAATCCAACCCCCAAAAAGTAAATCTTCAGCTCACCATCCCGTCTAGAGGAGCGCCGCCCAGGTCGACCCGCACGTGTGCCCGTGCTGCTGCTGACATCCATCGGCCTCGGCAGTCGGCGACCTCCCACGGCCAGCCACGGAGAAAGGGACATTAGGAAGTACAGTAGCATGGAGACATAGGAGGAGACACTCTGCTCTCGGTTTAATTTCCTGACAATGCATCGAATAAATCAGCGGTTCAACAACTTTTGTGTCCGCTATATTGGATCCCCACCTGATTTGTTCGATGCATTGTCAGGAAAGCAAACCGAGAGCAATAAGAGTATACTACCTCCGTTTTAATAGTTAGGTCTGTATTTAAAAAAAATGTCAAACTATGTAAAATCTAACCAAATTTTTAGAATGAATTATTATCATGTATAATACAAAATCAACATATCATTATGATGAAGTATATTTTCGTATGATCTCCGGAAATCCAAACTGGCTCCCGGGTCTATTTGCTCTCCCGACTTGAACCAACCAGCAGAGGACAGTTGGTCCCCCGGTTGTGTATATGCTCAGGTATTCGACTTGGTATGTAGATTATTGAACAGTAGTATTAGGCTCACAGTCCAGCACATTTATTACCATCCGGTTGTCACAGGTGCCAGTACAGATGACAGACGAACGTGTCGGACCAACGTTAGTACCGATTTTGCTTGAACGAGCTTAGGGCATATAATGAGCCGACCCAAAACGGACGCTTAAATTGATCGGCCGCGTCCGTATGTGTTGGTCGAAATGGTCGAAATCGATTGCGCATTCGTTTCGTCTAGGGTGTCCCGACTCGACGCATAAAAAGAATTTTTTTTTTCATGAATTAAAAGCCCACTATTTACGTAATTATTAAAATGCAGAAAAAAGCTTAAAATTTAAAAGGGCCAGCAAGGCATGCTAAAACCTAGCCATGGAATACTGCTTGTCGGACGAGGTCGATAATGTCCGACGTCCGCCATGGAAGATGGTAGACCGGTAGTGAGGAGGAAGGGGAGCCGTCGTGGAGGAGGAAGGGGAGTCTGCGGTGACGGCAGCCACGGATCCCATGCCGGGGATGGAGTAGGAGACAACGCGTGGCTGCATTTCGGTGTGGCTGCAGGAGTCGCCGGCGTCCCCTGCGCCACCTAGGTTGGATCGGCTCGCTCCTCGGCGGTGAGGCGAGCCCGCCGGGTCCTGATTGCGTCCCTCCAGCGCTCTATGCCCGGCGGTGGCACGACGCCGACGCCGTTGACGACCATCCTCCACCCGCTGCTGCTTGGCAGGCGCATGTCCGGCGGGATAGGATATCCCGCGTGGTACAGCGCCCACGCCTCCGCCACGGTGAGGCTACCGCGGCCGATGCCGTTCGCCGCGGCGCTCTTGCGGGACGACGACATTTGAGCGGCGAGGGAGGAGATTGGGAGCGACGAGCATGGGAGCGGCGAGGGAGGAGGAGATTGGGAGCGGCGAGAGATTGGAGCGGCGAGTTTGGAATGGGGAAGGAAGGAGTGAAGTGGCAGCGGGGTGTTGGCAGCAATAAATGCCGGCGCGGATGGCCACGCGGCCATGCACGACGAGACGCGTCACTGCGTCGCCTGGAAAAGCTGGACGCCATTAACGTCGCTTGACCAGAGGTAGGCGACGGGGTTTTAGGCTTACGTGTCGCTGACGCGTCGGTCCCGGCCCTCCCCACCTCGCATTTCGTTGTGTTCGGCGTGCCCGAAGTGTCTCCTGTGGAGCGGGGACGGGCTCGGGGCACCTGACACCGTATTGAGCCGCGAGGCTAGGAACGAAATTTTATCCGGCGAGATCCAAATCTCTTTAGGGGGCATTTTGTGGATGCGGCTGGAGATGCTCTTATAGGGGGAGAGGCTGCTCACGTTTTTTCGTGGTCCGTTGTCCCAATCCACAAACCAGAAGGCTGCAAAAAGGGAAGTCTCGTTGGATATAGATTTGTACCACTCACTGCCTATTTTGTTGTTGTTAGGACGCGCTGGGCTGTACATTTTGGGATGTTTGGGTGACCGCGCGGAAATCCAGACAGCGGCCCGTGTCCGCTTGTCCGTTTGAGTCACACGTTGCGCCCAACGCAGCGACCTAAAAATCCGCCACGTGGTTCGTCTTCCCTGGGTGGCGCTGCGCCATGGCAGGCCTCGACGGGATAGCAATGGCTAGCGGGAGAATGCGCGGGAAAGTTCCCGCGCACAGTAGGTTCCCGAGTGCGCGAAAAGGCCATGGGCGCGCGCTCGCGCCCAAGTTTCCCGCCAAGGCCGCCGGCTATAAAAGACGGCACCGGCCTCGCAGACCTCACACCCGCTCCGCCGTCCTTGTCAACACCCGGATTTTTAAGTCCGAATGCCTATTATGTCATACATCGCAATCCCAGGAATATTGTTGTTGCGAGGCATAATAGTTAAGTATCACAGTCATCATTCATTACAAACCATAAGTCTTACAAATTGGAATCACATGATCCATATTACACGAATAGTTGATCTATTGATCAACGAACAAACACAAGTTCATAGTTCAACATAGCGGAAGCGTAAGATACAAGGACTCTCGAGTCCACAGGCCAACGCTTGACGTCGGAAGGCGCTTAGTTGTCGTAGGCGTCCTGCTGGTCATCTCCTTGTTCATCTTCATACTCTGGCCATTTGAATAGCCAGGGACAAAGCCGTGAGTACGTTGAGTACTCGCAAACTCAAACTAATGTAAGTGCTAGACATTCTAGTAGGGTTTGCTAAGCTCTAGTTTATTTGCATAAAGCTAGTTTTAGTTCACAAAGTTTTGAGAAAAGCTTACTCAAGTGCTAACTAACTCAAGTGGGAACATTAGTGTCATCCCCACCATTCAAGTGGTGATTTCAATTCAATCCACCACCAATCATTTCACCATCAACCTTTTCAACATCATTTTCAAAGATATGACATCGGAAACTGTATGGCCTTTCCAACCGTCCGTAACCGTGGACGCGGCTATTCGAATAGGTTTACACTCTGCAGAGGTTGCACACTTATGCCACAACATTTGATTTCATCCGTCGGGATTTCCCCGAATAATCGTAACACAGTACGCGGATCATCAACCATAACCTTTCACTTACGAACCCTAGTATGAGCACCTCTCCCCATGAGCTTGGCCTCCCAGTGAAGACCAACTGTCAACCTGGGAACTGCACAGGGCTTGGGCCGGACATTCACCTCATTTCGCATCATATCGTATTGTTTCTTTTGTGGTAGAGGCAGCTTTCGGCATAACCCCGATGACGCTTGTTTAGAGGGAACCCATACTAAGACGCATAAACTTCCAGTTAAGCCCTACCCATAATCAGGTATTGTGGGGGTACTTGAGAATTGGAAAGGTATCGCATTCAAACCAACATCATGTTTTATCAAAAATCACCATCTTCTCTTGGTCATATTCACCTTCAAAAATCATTCAATGGAATGCATCTTCATTCCAAGGTTTCAAAATCCTTTCAAAAAAATCACAAGGTTCCCAGCTAGAGTAGTCAAGTTTAGTTTATTAGCACTAGCTCTAATTCATGAGGGGTGCTATCTTGCCTTGCTTGGAAGAGACTAACCCACTACTCTAGTACCCAACTTGTACTTCGACCAAAGTTAACTATAAAAGTAAATCATTTAGAAAACAAGTAAAAACTTGGGATGGGTTCACATAAGAAAAGATAAGAAACATGGTGCCATGCCCCAAGGGGCTTTGCACTTTGCAAGGCTAAAAGCTTGCATAGTAATTTAGCTTGCCTTGGTAGTTCTCAAACTGTTCCTCCTCCTCCTCCTGGTAGCAACCTTCTTCTTCGGCGTACTCTCCGGTGCTACCGTCTAAATTTGAATACGAGTATAATTACTCACTAATTCCATGGCTATTCCACACATCACAAATAAACACACAAACTACTCTATGCACACACATAAATAAACTAGGGTGCATGGGTGGTGGGATTTAAATAGAATTTGTATTCTATATGTACAAGATAGTTTCCATAGGGTTCTTGAGAAATAATTTCCTCTCATTGAAATCTTCTTAAGATTTAATTTCTCCAACAATCATGGATGAACTCATCTTGACCTAAGTCAAATGTTCATCATCATCATCATTTGGGAGAATGATTTAAATGAGGTGGAACACCTCATACCATTTAAATAACACTACATTTGATTTAAATCTCAAGAATTTCATATAAGAGAGTTTGGAACCAGGGGTCCAAACATCCCATGAATTCATGTGAGACAAGTTTAAATGAAGTATAAGACTTCACACAATTTAACTTTAATAGTTTTGGACAATATCAACTAGTTAAACTAGTCAAAATATCCATTCACAAAACCATGGCATGATCATGCAAAGTGACCACACCATTTTATTGCATAAACAATTAGTGTAAGTCAAATGTGAGCTATTAGAGTTGGAATTAACTTAATATATATTTTGGTTGATTTTTAAGAATTATTTGAATAGGGAAAAGTCCCTGGCTTGTTATTTTTGTCACATTAATTCTACAAAGAAATTGACCAAGAGGCCAGTGGCATTTTGTAGAGAATTTCAGTGGCTTTCCAACAATATCAAATTCACTAAATTTGGTTTAGCCAATTTGAAACTATTTAATTTCAAAGTTTGTGCAGTATTGGATTGTTTGGAAAATGTTTAAAACGAATTTGAATTAAACAGGCCGGCGGGAAACCAACGTGGGCCGAAACGGTTTAAACAGAGAAAAACGGCCCAGCAGCGCATCCAGTGCGCGCGGGCCTGCTGACAGGGTGGGGGCCACCCGTCAGTGGGCGTTTAAACCCGAAACGGTACGGGGTGACGTGGAGCGTAGGATTAGAAGGAGATCCAACGGCGCACGGTCGTCGTCTTCTCCGGCGAGATGCCGAGGTTCTGGCGGCGAGCCTAGGGGGTGGGAGAGCTAACCAGGGCTCCCGCGGTGGCTGGCAGTGTGCGTGATGTAGATGTGGACGACGGCGAAGCTCCTGGCACCGGCGGCGTCTCCTGGATCGGCTTCAATCGACGGCGATCTTCCGCGGCGTCCGGCGGCAGTGAGGTGGCGATTGGGTGGCTGCGGTGGGGAATGTCGACGGTGGAGTGGCTCAGGCGGTCAAATGAGAAGAGGGGAAGGCGATGGTGTGCTCAGATCGACGAGCGGAGCTCTCCTTTTATAGGCGAGCGAGCGACCGTGGGGGCTGCGGCGAAGTCGACATGCTCGCGGCGATTCCGGCGAGCGGTTGGGCTCGGCGAGGGTGCTGTCGGGTTCTCCTCTGCCAGGCGATGCGTTTGGCGGCGACAGCGCGGTCGGGGGAGGCTGGGTTAGGTCGCATTGCTTCCGTGTCCGTCGCGTCCGCGGCGGACCAGGGTTCTCTTCTCCGGCGACGCGGTTGCGGGTCTTGGTCGAGGGCGTGTCTGGGAGCGTTGCGGTGTCACGGTGATGCTCAACGTGCTCGCAGGGGGTCCAGGGGGTGCTCGAGGTCGTGGCGCGGCGCGTGGCCAGTGTGTGTCCGCGTCGGGCACACGCGTGACGTGAGCGGCGTCCAGGGCGTCGTGGACGCGTGCTGGTCTGGGCGTTGTCGAGCTCCTCCTCGACCAGGGCTGGGCTAGGGTGGCGTAGGAGAGGCGGTGGCATGCTGTGGCGCAGGGGCCAGGGTTGGGGAAGCAAGGGGAGAGGGGGTGGTGCGGCATGGCCGGCATGTGGCCGGCATGGCCATGCCATGCTTGCTCTCTCTCCCTCCTTAGCTCCACTATGTTTCATTTAGGGTTTAAGGGGACCAGGGAACATTGTAGGATAGCTTGGGTTTAAATTTGGTGAGGTAGATCACTATTTGCAATAGTTGCAAATAGTGCCCAATTTTGGAAAATGCAAAATTATCCAAATTGGAAAAAGTTCAAAAGGTGAAAGTTTGTGATATGTGAAGGTTGAGATAAGTTGTAATTGACCAGAGATGAATTGAGGTGGTGGTGGAAAAATTAGATTTCAAAATTTGGCCAAAATGGCTAAGTGAAGATTGTTGACAATGTTAAAAAGTCAAGACTTGGGATGAGCATAGCTAGTGATCAAAGATGAATTTGGCAGGGTGATCTTTATCAAAGTTGTTCACCTTGATGTTGACTTTGAAATGGTGCAAAGAGTTAGCAAGAATTGGTTTTGGAAAATTGAATTGCAGGGGCTCAAAGTGGTGATCAGACTAAAATTGGCAGATTTGGTCATCATCACATGTGAGTGGGAAAAGTGTTTGAAATTCATTTGAATTGTGAAACCTTGGTTCCAAAAGTTGTAATAAGTGTTTAATAACATTATCCAACTATTAGTGAAGACCAAAAAGGTCTAGGGTCAAAATTTATAAAAATGCCATAGGGCATATGTGAAGGTTTTTAGGGTTTTGTATTTTATGGACTTTCTTCTTCTTTGATTTAATTGGTTGGTGATCTTCATAGGATCACTCTAGGGTTTTAGAGCACATCTAAATACAAGTAATAACAATCATCATGGCATATCACTCAAATGCACAAGTCCTATGCATGGTACTATATGCAAAAGAAAAGTTTTTGTTGGTTTGAAATTTTGCTTTCTGGAATTCTCTAACTTTCTTTTTCATTGAAATTTGGGGTGTTACAAACCCTTCCCCCTTACAAAAGATCTCGTCCCGAGATCAAAAAGGAAAGTTAGGTACTAAAGAGATCTGGGTACTCCTTCTTCATGAAGTCTTCGCGTTCCCAGGTGGCTTCATCCTCGGTATGATTGCTCCATTGGATCTTCAGAAACTTGATGCTTCGGGTGCGGGTGGTTCTGTACGCTTCTTCTAGGATGCGAATCGGCACTTCGCGGTAAGTCAGATCCTGGTTGATATCCACCGATTGGTGATCGATGTTCTTGAACACTTCGGTCTTCTCAGGGACTTCAAGACATATCCGGAGAAGTGAGATGTGAAAAACGTCGTGCACAGCCGACATTTCTTCAGGCAACTCCAGTTGATAAGATACTTCACCTCGGCGGCTGAGGACTTGGAAAGGTCCCACATAGCGAGGTGCAAGCTTTCCTTTCAGCTGAAACCTTTGCATCCCTTTCAAGGGGGATACTTTGAGATAGACGAAATCTCCGATCTCAAAGGTCATCTTCCGACGTCTTTTGTCAGCGTAGCTCTTCTGTCTGGATTGCGCAGTCTTGAGATACTCACGGATCTTGTGAACCTTCTCTTCGGCTTCACGAAGAACGTCCGGGCCGAAAACTTGACTCTCTCCGACTTCTGACCAGTTCAGGGGGGTACGGCACTTCCTTCCGTACAAGGCTTCAAAGGGGGCCATCTGTAGGCTGGCTTGATAACTATTGTTGTATGAGAATTCTGCGTAAGGTAGGCAGTCTTCCCACTTGGATCCGTATTCCAGTACGCATGCTCTAAGCATGTCCTCCAGTATCTGGTTTACTCTCTCAGTCTATCCATCGGTCTGAGGGTGATAGGCGGTGCTGAAATTTAGGCGAGTGCCTAGTCCTTCATGCACCTTCTGCCAGAACCTTGAGGTGAACTGTGATCCTCTATCTGACACTATCGATTTGGGGGTTCCGTGCAAGGCAACTATTCTGGAGATGTAGAGTTCAGCTAACTTGGGGCCTTGATAGGTGGTTTTGACGGCGATGAAATGGGCGACTTTGGTCAATCTATCGACCACTACCCATATGGAATCATTGCCTTTGCTAGATTTGGGCAGTCCGGTGATAAAGTCCATTCCTACGGAGTCCCATTTCCATTCTGGAATCTGAAGGGGTTGCAACAGTCCAGCGGGTCTTTGGTGTTCTGCCTTGACTCTCTGGCAGATGTCACATTTAGCGATATAGCTACCGATCTCTCTCTTCATTCCGTGCCACCAAAATTGTTCCTTTAGGTCCTGGTACATCTTGGTACCTCCGGGGTGGATTGAGTAAAGGGTGTCATGGGCTTCTTGCAGGATGACTTGCTTCAAGTCAGAGTCCGATGGTACGCAGAGACGTTCTTTGTACCAAAGCACTCCGGCTTCATCAATGGTGAATCCGGGGGCTTTTCCTGCGGCTATCTGTTTCTTGATTCCGTCAATGCTAGCGTTGTCCTTCTGGGCTTCCTTGATCTGACCAACCAAGGTGGGTTGCAGTTCTATGCTGGCTAGGAATCCTTCACTAACGAGTTCAAGTCTGAACTGTTCAAACTCTTGGTGCAAACTGGGCTGTTCGGTTGCGAGCATGGAGTTCAACTGGCACGGCAGTCGACTCAAAGCATCCGCTACCACATTGGCCTTGCCGGGGTGGTAGTGAATCTCCATGTCGTAATCCTTGATCAATTCGATCCATCGGCGTTGTCTCATGTTCAACTCTTTCTGGGTGAAAATGTATTTGAGGCTTTTGTGGTCGGAGTAGATCTCGCATCGATTACCCATGAGGTAATGACGCCAAACTTTCAAGGCTAAGACCACGGCTGCAAGCTCGAGGTCATGGGTTGGGTAATTCTGCTCATGTTGCTTGAGTTGCCTAGAAAGGTAGGATACAACCTTTCCTTCCTGCATAAGCACGCATCCAAGTCCAGTCTTGGAGGCGTCGCAATATACGTCAAAGGGCTTTGCGATGTCAGGCATGATCAGGATTGGGGCGGTTGTCAGTCTACTCTTGAGCTGTTGAAAGCTCTCTTCACACTTGTCGGTCCACTCAAACTTTCTGTCCTTTTTCAGCAGTTGGGTCATTGGTCGAGCGATGCTCGAGAAACCTTCGACAAATCTGCGGTAATATCCGGCTAATCCAAGAAAAGCGCGGACCTCGGTTTGTGTGGTTGGGGCTTTCCATTCCATAACAGTTTTGATCTTGGCGGGATCTACGGCAATTCCTCCTGCAGATAAGATGTGTCCGAGGAATCCAACTTCTTCCAGCCAAAACTCACACTTGCTAAACTTGGCGTACAACTGGTGCTGTCTAAGGGTTTCTAGAACAATCTCCAAATGCTGTTCATGTTCCTCTTCGGACTTGGAGTAGACCAGAATGTCGTCGATGAAAACAACGACAAATTTGTCCAAGAAGTTCATGAAGATCTTATTCATGAGATTCATGAAATAAGCGGGGGCATTGGTCAATCCAAACGACATGACGTTGTACTCATACAACCCATATCTGGTGGTAAAGGCAGTTTTTGGAATGTCGGTGGCTCGGATCTTCAGTTGGTGGTATCCAGTTCTAAGATCAATCTTCGAGAAAACTCGGGATCCGGTGAGTTGGTCAAACAAGTCTTCGATCTTGGGTAAGGGGTATTTGTTTTTGATGGTGACATCGTTAAGCTTACGATAGTCTGTGCATAAACGATTTGCACCATCCTTCTTGTCAACAAACAAGACGGGGGATCTCCAGGGGGATGCACTTGGTCTAATCAAACCTTTGGCTAACATGTCATCTATTTGCTTCTTCAGCTCCACAAGCTCGGCTGCGTTCATGCTGTAGGCTCTCTGGGCGATGGGTCCAGTTCCGGGTATTAACTCGATGATAAACTCGATATCCCGGTCCGGGGGCATACCGGGTAGATCATCTGGAAACACATCAGGGTAGCGACAAACGACCCTGATTTGATCCAGAGTTGGCTTGGATACACTTTGGTTGCAGGTAAATTTTCTGGGTAGTTTTTCAGAGACGTGCTCAACTACGATACCGGTGCTGCTAGTCATGGTTATGGCTTTCTTGGCGCAGTCTATCAACCCATTGTGCTTGGACATCCAGTCCATTCCTAGGACAACTTCCAAACCTTTGGTTCCAAGTATGATGAGATTTGCAAAGAAATCAACATCATGGATTTTGATTGGCACATTTTTGCAAAATTTTCTGGCTTTGGTGGTTGATCCGGGGATTTGAACTATCATAACATGCTTCAAACTGAGGGGTTGAATTTTACTTGTTGATGCAAAATCTTCGGTGACAAAGGAATGCGATGCTCCGGAATCAAACAACACTCTAGCAGGGGTGTGATTGACAGAAAACATACCCAGCACAACATCTGGTGCTTCCTGGGCTTCTTCGGCGTTCATGTGGTAGAGGCGGCCGTTGCGGTTGTTGGGGTTGTTGGGGACGAACTTCTTGCCGGTGGAGACACGGCGTTGCTGCTGAGCAGGAGCAGCGGTGTTGCCGGCGAGCTTGGCAAGACGCTTGGGACACTCGTTGGAGTAGTGCCCCACTACACCACACTCATAACAAGTGATAGTGCTCTTGTCCTGCTTGTTCGCAACGGGAATGGCATTGCTCCCGGTTCTGGGGTTGGTGTTGGTGTTGGTGTTGGTGTTGGTGTTGTTCGGGGCTCGGGGTGGAGCGCGGTTGTAGTTGTTGTTGTTGTAGTTGTTGTTGTAGCCTCCTGGCTTGGAGTTTCCTCCACTCCGGTTCTGGTAACCGGGGCGAGAGTTCTGCATCGGGGGTTTGTTGTGTCTCGGAGTGAAACCTCCGCTTGAGCTAGGGCGAAACTTTTGGGGGTGGCTTGATCCACTCTGACTTGCCATGCGGCGCTTGCGGTTCTCATTGGCTTGGTTTAACTTGCCCTCCATCTGGATGGCGGAGTCAACAAGGGCTTCGAGGTCGGCGAAGGGGATGTTGACGAGGACAGTCTGCATCTCATCATGCAGCCCGTTCAGGAATCTCTCCTTCCTCTTCTCAACGGTGTCAGTCTCATCAGGGGCATACCTTGACAAGGTGAGAAACTTGTCGCGGTACTCAACCACCGTCATGCGACCTTGTTTCAGTTCACGGAACTCATCCCTCATCTTCTTGATAAGACCCGGGGGTACATGGTACTTGCTGAACTTGAGTTTGAAATCCTCCCAAGTCATGAATTGACCTCCGTTCATGGCACGGGTACTTGTCCACCAAGCGCGAGCTGGTCCAGCGAGATAGTGAGTGGCGAACAACACCTTCTCGTTGGCTTCCACTCCAGCTACTTCCAGATTGTTCTCCATAGTCTGGAGCCAATCGTCGGCGTCGAGGGGCTCCTCGGTCTTGCTAAACACCGGAGGGTTGGTGTTCTGGAAGTTCTTGAGCTTGGATCCGGGGTGGTCATGATTTCCATGGCCTTGGTTGGCGATGTTCTGCAGGGCGATGATGTTGGCTTGGCGCTCGGCTCTCTCGGTTTCCCGGTCTGCAAGCAAGGTTTGCAGAAGTTGCATCATCGCGTTGTTGGTGCGATTCGGAGGGGCCATCTGAAGTTATAGAAGATCATGAGATAAGAGGGAACATTCTATGGTTCATTTTGGGTTAAGTTTGAAAAACATTTGACAACTTGTAAACTTTTCATGACAAACATAACATTCATTCATTCATGCAATACATAGTACAAACTACACATACTCCAATGGTTTTAAGAACCATTCTCATGCTACGATACAAAGGACGGGATACAACTCACACCTACTATAAGTGAAACTAGTGCAACTACTCCTCATCATCGATATCAATCGGGACGTAGTCATCCTGTCCGGCCTCCAGGAACTCGTAGTCCTCCTCCTCGGTGTTCTCGTCCTCCTCAAAGTCATCGTCATCGCTCAGAAAGGCGTCTCCTCCCTGAATGTCGATGCCTTCATCGTCATCCTCCATCTGAAGAATCTGATCCTCCACGGGCCTTGACAAGGTGGCCTCAAGTGACGCGATCCGGTCGCGAAGGCGGCGAATCGTAGCGTCCTTCTTGGCACGCTGCTGGCGAAGGTTCCTGCGGTCGTTGTTGAGTAGCTTGATCGCCTCACCCTGCTCGATGATGTGAGCATGGGTCTGGTTCGCGTAAGCGCGAGAGGCGTCGAGGTCCCTCTGAGTCTGGTAGAGCATGAAGTCCAAGTGATCCACATGGTGCCTCAACTGGGGGTGGAGTGGCACATCCATGGGTCTTCCGTCAGAGTTACGCCGTGCGAGATGCGCAAAGCGTTCCTCACGAAGGGCTTCGGTATTCTGTCCGCACAGACGAGCAAGTGCTTCCTGAAGAGCACGTGCAAGCCCATCGAGCGCTTGCTTTCCCTGAAAGAGAAAAGGATCCTCTCCGAGGTGGGAGGCTCCAGCTTGCCCCTCAAGTCGGCAGTGATAATCCACTGCAGTTCCCCTCCCGGCTGGTCGTCCACCTGAATCCCGTGAAACTCGGGGTGTGGGCGGCCAAGGTGATCCGACAGGGAGTCGAGGTCATGCTCGAAGATCAAGCTTCCTCCGTTTCCAAGCTGATAAAACTTGGTGTTGAGGGGTTCATTCGGCTCCATCTGAAAGAGAATTGGAGGAGTAAGTTAGAGAGTGCAAAGTGTGGCAAGGTTTTAAGTTGATTCAAAATAAGATAGAACATGATTCATCAAATTTTGGCAAAGTCTCAAAGACAAGAGTGTAGTAAATTTTCACAAATAATTTCTTTCATTTGATTTCAAAGTTAAATTTTTCAGAACGCCCATTCTAACTAAGGTCTTCTAAGGTCAAACAATGGCTCTGATACCAACTTGTCAACACCCGGATTTTTAAGTCCGAATGCCTATTATGTCATACATCGCAATCCCAGGAATATTGTTGTTGCGAGGCATAATAGTTAAGTATCACAGTCATCATTCATTACAAACCATAAGTCTTACAAATTGGAATCACATGATCCATATTACACGAATAGTTGATCTATTGATCAACGAACAAACACAAGTTCATAGTTCAACATAGCGGAAGCGTAAGATACAAGGACTCTCGAGTCCACAGGCCAACGCTTGACGTCGGAAGGCGCTTAGTTGTCGTAGGCGTCCTGCTGGTCATCTCCTTGTTCATCTTCATACTCTGGCCATTTGAATAGCCAGGGACAAAGCCGTGAGTACGTTGAGTACTCGCAAACTCAAACTAATGTAAGTGCTAGACATTCTAGTAGGGTTTGCTAAGCTCTAGTTTATTTGCATAAAGCTAGTTTTAGTTCACAAAGTTTTGAGAAAAGCTTACTCAAGTGCTAACTAACTCAAGTGGGAACATTAGTGTCATCCCCACCATTCAAGTGGTGATTTCAATTCAATCCACCACCAATCATTTCACCATCAACCTTTTCAACATCATTTTCAAAGATATGACATCGGAAACTGTATGGCCTTTCCAACCGTCCGTAACCGTGGACGCGGCTATTCGAATAGGTTTACACTCTGCAGAGGTTGCACACTTGTGCCACAACATTTGATTTCATCCGTCGGGATTTCCCCGAATAATCGTAACACAGTACGCGGATCATCAACCATAACCTTTCACTTACGAACCCTAGTATGAGCACCTCTCCCCATGAGCTTGGCCTCCCAGTGAAGACCAACTGTCAACCTGGGAACTGCACAGGGCTTGGGCCGGACATTCACCTCATTTCGCATCATATCGTATTGTTTCTTTTGTGGTAGAGGCAGCTTTCGGCATAACCCCGATGACGCTTGTTTAGAGGGAACCCATACTAAGACGCATAAACTTCCAGTTAAGCCCTACCCATAATCAGGTATTGTGGGGGTACTTGAGAATTGGAAAGGTATCGCATTCAAACCAACATCATGTTTTATCAAAAATCACCATCTTCTCTTGGTCATATTCACCTTCAAAAATCATTCAATGGAATGCATCTTCATTCCAAGGTTTCAAAATCCTTTCAAAAAAATCACAAGGTTCCCAGCTAGAGTAGTCAAGTTTAGTTTATTAGCACTAGCTCTAATTCATGAGGGGTGCTATCTTGCCTTGCTTGGAAGAGACTAACCCACTACTCTAGTACCCAACTTGTACTTCGACCAAAGTTAACTATAAAAGTAAATCATTTAGAAAACAAGTAAAAACTTGGGATGGGTTCACATAAGAAAAGATAAGAAACATGGTGCCATGCCCCAAGGGGCTTTGCACTTTGCAAGGGTAAAAGCTTGCATAGTAATTTAGCTTGCCTTGGTAGTTCTCAAACTGTTCCTCCTCCTCCTCCTGGTAGCAACCTTCTTCTTCGGCGTACTCTCCGGTGCTACCGTCTAAATTTGAATACGAGTATAATTACTCACTAATTCCATGGCTATTCCACACATCACAAATAAACACACAAACTACTCTATGCACACACATAAATAAACTAGGGTGCATGGGTGGTGGGATTTAAATAGAATTTGTATTCTATATGTACAAGATAGTTTCCATAGGGTTCTTGAGAAATAATTTCCTCTCATTGAAATCTTCTTAAGATTTAATTTCTCCAACAATCATGGATGAACTCATCTTGACCTAAGTCAAATGTTCATCATCATCATCATTTGGGAGAATGATTTAAATGAGGTGGAACACCTCATACCATTTAAATAACACTACATTTGATTTAAATCTCAAGAATTTCATATAAGAGAGTTTGGAACCAGGGGTCCAAACATCCCATGAATTCATGTGAGACAAGTTTAAATGAAGTATAAGACTTCACACAATTTAACTTTAATAGTTTTGGACAATATCAACTAGTTAAACTAGTCAAAATATCCATTCACAAAACCATGGCATGATCATGCAAAGTGACCACACCATTTTATTGCATAAACAATTAGTGTAAGTCAAATGTGAGCTATTAGAGTTGGAATTAACTTAATATATATTTTGGTTGATTTTTAAGAATTATTTGAATAGGGAAAAGTCCCTGGCTTGTTATTTTTGTCACATTAATTCTACAAAGAAATTGACCAAGAGGCAGTGGCATTTTGTAGAGAATTTCAGTGGCTTTCCAACAATATCAAATTCACTAAATTTGGTTTAGCCAATTTGAAACTATTTAATTTCAAAGTTTGTGCAGTATTGGATTGTTTGGAAAATGTTTAAAACGAATTTGAATTAAACAGGCCGGCGGGAAACCAACGTGGGCCGAAACGGTTTAAACAGGAAAAAAAAATGGCCCAGCAGCGCATCCAGTGCGCGCGGGCCTGCTGACAGGGTGGGGGCCACCCGTCAGTGGGCGTTTAAACCCGAAACGGTACGGGGTGACGTGGAGCGTAGGATTAGAAGGAGATCCAACGGCGCACGGTCGTCGTCTTCTCCGGCGAGATGCCGAGGTTCTGGCGGCGAGCCTAGGGGGTGGGAGAGCTAACCAGGGCTCCCGCGGTGGCTGGCAGTGTGCGTGATGTAGATGTGGACGACGGCGAAGCTCCTGGCACCGGCGGCGTCTCCTGGATCGGCTTCAATCGACGGCGATCTTCCGCGGCGTCCGGCGGCAGTGAGGTGGCGATTGGGTGGCTGCGGTGGGGAATGTCGACGGTGGAGTGGCTCAGGCGGTCAAGTGAGAAGAGGGGAAGGCGATGGTGTGCTCAGATCGACGAGCGGAGCTCTCCTTTTATAGGCGAGCGAGCGACCGTGGGGGCTGCGGCGAAGTCGACATGCTCGCGGCGATTCCGGCGAGCGGTTGGGCTCAGCGAGGGTGCTGTCGGGTTCTCCTCTCGCTGTGCGATGCGTTTGGCGGCGACAGCGCGGTCGGGGAGGCTGGGTTCGGTCGCAGTGCTTCCGTGTCCGTCGCGTCCGCGGCGGACCAGGGTTCTCTTCTCCGGCGACGCGGTTGCGGGTCTTGGTCGAGGGCGTGTCTGGGAGCGTTGCGGTGTCACGGTGATGCTCAACGTGCTCGCAGGGGGTCCAGGGGGTGCTCGAGGTCTTGGCGCGGCGCGTGGCCAGTGTGTGTCCGCGTCGGGCACACGCGCGACGTGAGCGGCGTCCAGGGCGTCGTGGACGCGTGCTGGTCTGGGCGTTGTCGAGCTCCTCCTCGACCAGGGCTGGGCTAGGGTGGCGTAGGAGAGGCGGTGGCATGCTGTGGCGCAGGGGCTGTGGTTGGGGAAGCAAGGGGAGAGGGGGTGGTGCGGCATGGCCGGCATGTGGCCGGCATGGCCATGCCATGCTTGCTCTCTCTCCCTCCTTAGCTCCACTATGTTTCATTTAGGGTTTAAGGGGACCAGGGAACATTGTAGGATAGCTTGGGTTTAAATTTGGTGAGGTAGATCACTATTTGCAATAGTTGCAAATAGTGCCCAATTTTGGAAAATGCAAAATTATCCAAATTGGAAAAAGTTCAAAAGGTGAAAGTTTGTGATATGTGAAGGTTGAGATAAGTTGTAATTGACCAGAGATGAATTGAGGTGGTGGTGGAAAAATTAGATTTCAAAATTTGGCCAAAATGGCTAAGTGAAGATTGTTGACAATGTTAAAAAGTCAAGACTTGGGATGAGCATAGCTAGTGATCAAAGATGAATTTGGCAGGGTGATCTTTATCAAAGTTGTTCACCTTGATGTTGACTTTGAAATGGTGCAAAGAGTTAGCAAGAATTGGTTTTGGAAAATTGAATTGCAGGGGCTCAAAGTGGTGATCAGACTAAAATTGGCAGATTTGGTCATCATCACATGTGAGTGGGAAAAGTGTTTGAAATTCATTTGAATTGTGAAACCTTGGTTCCAAAAGTTGTAATAAGTGTTTAATAACATTATCCAACTATTAGTGAAGACCAAAAAGGTCTAGGGTCAAAATTTATAAAAATGCCATAGGGCATATGTGAAGGTTTTTAGGGTTTTGTATTTTATGGACTTTCTTCTTCTTTGATTTAATTGGTTGGTGATCTTCATAGGATCACTCTAGGGTTTTAGAGCACATCTAAATACAAGTAATAACAATCATCATGGCATATCACTCAAATGCACAAGTCCTATGCATGGTACTATATGCAAAAGAAAAGTTTTTGTTGGTTTGAAATTTTGCTTTCTGGAATTCTCTAACTTTCTTTTTCATTGAAATTTGGGGTGTTACAGTCCTCTCCCCCTCTTCCTTCTCCGGCGCCCTCTACACCTCCATCGCCATGCCGCGCACCCTGCAGGCCACGTGGGCCAAGCTCTCCCCCGCCGCCCGGGTCAGGTTCCCGCGGACGGAGGAGGAGGAGCGGGCGGACGAGTGTTGGGTCGCTGACGATGAGGCGCTCCGCGCCGTTGCCGAGGGGGCGGCGAAGAAGGAAGAGGACGCGGAGCTGGTGGAGGCGGCTGCGGACGGCTAGCACGAGACCGCGGACGGCCGGTACGAGGCCGCGGAGGAGGAGCCCGTCGACGCGGAGGACTACTTCGACGACCTCGCGCTGGCGAACATCAATGTCGCCATCGAGCAGCGTCTCGCCGACCTCACGCGCGTGACGAAGGAGCACGAGGCCACCTACCGGGCTGCCCGCCGCCGTTTAGGCGACCTCCTCGGACAGAAGAACCAGCTCCTTGCTATGCGAGCAGCCCGCCACCTCATCCAGCTGCCCTCGCCCGAGCGGCGCGTCCGGGAGGCTGCTGCGTCGGAGGAGCGCGGTCGCTAGGAGCGCATGCGCCGTCGGGAGGAGAACCACGAGGCCCAGGCCACCGATCGCGTCCGCCTAGAGGCACGGACCGATGTGGAACGCGCCGCCCAGCAGGAGCTCGAGGTGTGCGGGAAGCGGATGGTGCCGCCGCAGGAGGCGGAGCGCGAGCGCGCCCGAGCTGCGAGGACGAAAAGGAGGAGGGCGACCGCGGAACGCAGCAAGAGGGCCGCCGCCGAGCCACCCAGCTAGTAAGCTGGAGTGGAATCCTCACGCGTACAGGCCACCCGTGTCGAGTAAAATCCACGGCCCCGGCGGCGAGTCGCCGGTGAGCCCGCCGGCCCCGTACGTACCTAGACTATTAGTAGTAGATTTAAGAAAAAATGTAATGGCTAACTTTAATGAAGAAAGAAACTATCTCCCTATGACACGCGGGCTAGGGGCGGACAAGGGAGGACGCGAGTGGCCAGCCATCAGCGTCCGCGGTCACGCAAACACGGCCCAGATTTGGACCGGCTTTGGATCGTCCCGGACACCGCGGCCATCCGCTTTTGGAATGGGTCCACGCGCTGGGCCGGATTTTTGTCCGGTTCAACGATCCGGAAGCGCGGGCGCGGGATGGATCACCGCGTTAGAGATGCCTTAACTACGAGGATGCAATTTTGCGAGGTATTATGTACCGACGGTACAGGAATGACCAGCCCACGTGGCGTTCATGTCTCTACCCCTGGCCCATTGAATCCCATACGATTCACATACCTGCAGCCAAATTTCTACCATATGTATTCCTTCACCAAAATCAAGTGGCACACCACCCTATGCACCAGTGGACCAATCACCACGCGGGAGTAGATGCGCCCGGGAGCCAAATCGCTGCTCCCATCCTATGATCTCTACATAATATTATAGTTGTTAATATTTTTTTCTAAAGGTTTGATCAAAGTACGTAGTTTGACTTTTTTAAACAAAATAGGACTTATTTATTAGAATGAAGGGAGTAGTACACATGAGCACACCACATTTAATACGGAGTAATTTCGACCCGTTTTCACCTGGTCGGAAAAATCCCTCAACGTCTTATATTTCAGAAGGGAGGGAGTACGTACCATCATCCGGACAACATGGCCGAGAAAGGCCAAATCATGGAGTGACAATCTGTCTGCAGCACGAAGAAGTCGATGGGGTGGAGTACTTCACGTAGGACACGTTCGTGTCCGACTACCGTACGATGCAATATTTAGCCGTGTGCTGTAGTTTGGTGCAAGTGCAACCAACAGACGGTCTGATGTGCCGTGTCGGACAAGAATCGTACAAAATCAGTCGTGTGTATAGCAAAACTCGTGAAGAAGTCTTCCTAATCAGAGGCGAGAGAAAGCGATGGAGAAGGCAATTATCAACGACAAACACACAATTATCCACCGCACGGGGCCACGAGAACCTAAATCATTTTTTAAAAACCTGAAACCAGCAGGACTATGCAGAGCACCACCAGAGTTTACAAGTCAGGCACATCATCATGCCATTGCCAGCACATGGCACTGCTCACACGGGTAGCAGGCAAGTAGATGAGCCCCTAAGGGCATCTCCAACCAGCTGACCCAAACCGGACGCGCTGGGCCATCCGTTTTTGGCCGTTTGCATGGCCGGCCGGACACGCGGACAGCGCCCCGCGTCCGCGTGTCCGTTTGGGTCGCAGGCGGCGCCCAACGCGGTGATCCAAAGAGACGCCACGTGGTTCGTCTTCGTTGCGCGGCGCTGCGCCATGGCAGGCCTCGACGGGACAGCCATGGTGGGCGGTGGAACGCGCGGGAAAGATCCCGTGCGCACCAAGGTTCCCGCGCGCGCGAAAACGCCATTGGCGCGCGCTCGCGCCCTAGTTTCCCGCCAGGCCGCCGGCTATAAAAGACGGCGGCGGTCTCGCACAGACCGCATCACCTTCCTCTCCCACTCCACCTTCTCCGTCGCCATGCCGCGCACCCTGCAGGCCACGTGGGCCAAGCTCTCCCTCACCGCCCGGGCCAGGTTCCCGCGGACGGAGGAGGAGGAGCGCGCGGACTCGCGGTGGGTCGCCGACGACGAGGCGCTCCGCGTCGCTGCCGAGGCGGCGGCAAAGAAGGCGGCGACGCCGAGATGGTGGAGGCGGCCGCGGACGGCCGGCACGAGACCGCGGACGGCCGGTACGAGGCCGCGGAGGAGGGGGCGGCCGCCGCGGAGGAGCCCGTCGACGAGGAGGACCTCGCGCCGGCGAATATCAACGCCGCCATCGAGGAGCGTCTTGCCGATCTCACGCGTGTGACGAAGGAGCACGAGGCCACCCGGCGGGCCGGCCGCCGCCGATTAGGCGACCTCCTCGGCCGTAAGAACGAGCCGATCGCTATGCGAGCAGCCCGTCACCTCATCCAGATGCTCCTCGCCGAGCGGCGCGCCGGGAGGATGCCGCGTCGGCGGAGCGTGGCCAGCAAGAGCGCATGCGCCGGCGGCAGGAGAACCACGAGGCCCGTGCCCCGCTCGCGTTCGCTGGGAGGCGCGCACCGCCGTGGAACGCGCCGCCCGGCAGAGCTTGAGGTATGCGGGAAGCGGATGGTTCCGCCGCAGAGGCGGAGCGCGAGCGCGCCCGAGGTGCGCGGGCGGAAAGGAGGAGGATGAAGGCCTCCGCCGGCCGGCCGCCGGCCGCGCGCCACCCGGGTAAGGCGGAGTGGAATCCTCACGCGTACAGGCCGGCCGCGTCGAGTGAAATCCACGGCCCCGACGGCGAGTCGGCGAGGAGACGCCGGCGAGGCCGCCGGCCCCGTACGTAGTAGGATAGAAGTAGTAGTTAAAAAAAATTGTAATGGGTTCTTTTTAATGAAAACAAATGTTTATGTCTATGACACGCGGGCCAGGGGCGGACAAGGGGCGGACGCGAGCGACCAGCCTTTCGCGTCCACGGCCACGCAAACTCGGCCCAGATTTGGGCCGGGTTTGCGTCGTTCCGGACGCCGCGGCCATCCGTTTTAGGGATGGGTCCGCGCGCTGGGCCGGATTTTTGTCCGGCTGGACCCATCCGAACGCGCGGGCGCGGGATGGGTCGCCCCGTTGGAGATGCCCTAAGGCCTTGTTTGGTACTAGTGTATCAGTGGGGATTACTGGGGATAATACTCTAGAGTATTAGGTGAATTACTGCTGTCACCCAATCCCCACAAAACCCCATCCTCAATCCACTAGGTAGGGGTAGAGTATTGGGGATTAAAAAATTACACTAAAATTTGGGGGGAAAATGGGGATAAGTGGGGATTAAACTCTCTCATACTCTAGCACCAAACATGCATTGGAGATAAGTGGAGATTTAAAATTTCGAGCGGATTATCCCCGCTAAAACTCTAGTACCAAACAATGACTAATTAAAAATACGATCACGATAACAAGACTTCGAAATCAGGGGGAAAAAGTGATGAGATGATATTTTGCTTCCTTGAAAAGAACGGCATGGCAAGCCAAATCAAGATCACAGGACATTGCATCAGTCGGTAATGACCCGCCCCATTCCTGAATCAGCCTTGAGGCAAACTAGCGGTATGGTGCATCGTTTTTAGCACGAAAGCCGTATGAATTTAGCACGAAAGGCATCTGCCAGGTTCAGAAGATGACCCCACGCAGCTCTGATGAAAGGCACACACCACTTCAGGAATCAGGAGGAGCACCCGAAACTATGCCATTTAAGCACTCGTCATCCAGTGATGCGCTCAGTTAGCAGATACGGTTAACGCCCTTCAGCGGCAGGTTTTCCGTGGCTGAAGACTACTGTAACCAAGACGCCGCTTCATATCATTCACTATAATTGGCTACAAAATAAGAAATTAGTGGCTACAAGGTTTCAAATTGAGCAGTTCAATTAAGACGGTTAAGTTGGGATTGTATTCTCCTCTAGAACGATAGTCGATATGCCTATGGCATCCAACCAATATGGATAGCGAACCAAAATTCATAAGAAAACTTCAAATCAAGCAATGTAGCTAGAACATATTATAAATCAGGTCCAGATTATCGTGCAAGGCAAACCAACTACTTCCCTGAGCAAGTAACAACCATAATAAAACCAAGAAATGCAGCACATAGGAATTAACCCAAACCAATTCATAGATAGATAGATAGCACGGATGAGCAACCCGGATTCCAAGATCCAGCCACCCACTCGGTTCCAATTTCAAAAGGGTATAATAGAGATAGATAGATAACAAAGTACTAGCAGCACCTCAAGCATTCGGTGTACAGAGCACACAAATCCAACAGATATTTTGATGCCTATGTATGTGTATCTCGAACACCCAGAAGCACTAGATACCAAGCGTCACAGGTAGGCAACCGCGCAGAGCTGCTTACTTGCCACCACCAACCTCCTTCACGGCGCAGATCTGTTCTTCACCCATGGCACACATCACAGACAGGATCAGGTCCTTGCCCTCTTCAAATCCACTCTTGATCTGTATTTCAGAATAAGACATTAAGATAATGGAACAGAGAGTAGAGCAGAAAGTACATGCAGCTCAACAAGCTTTGATGGCTAGAGCAGAGCACTGACCTGTTTAACCAGATCTTCATCAGCAGGGAGCTTCAGGTCATCCTTAGTGTCGCCACTCTCAGTTAAGAGGCTGAGCTGTAAAATTCAAATGAATTGTCAAAATCAGGGAATGCTTTGCACAAAATAGACAGTAAAGCCAAATTGGAAACAAACATACATATCCATCTTCAGCAATGTCAATCAGCTGATAATCCTTGCGGTCAACATGGGGGATCTGGATGATAGCGCGATAGAGGAAGTTAGATAAGATGGGACAAGTAACAACAACCCAACGAAATGAAGCATGATCTCCATGTAGCTTACATCACAGTTGTGGGATGAAGGAACAATATCCTCAAGCTTCTTTGAGTTAAAGATGTCAATGGCAACAAAGTGGCACTTTGCGTGACCATGCTTCCCAGTCTTGGAAGTGGAGACCTCAACAACCTAGCACAAGCATTAAACCAAATAATTTTCAGAAGATGTGTTGGAAAAAAGTACTTTTCTTACAGAAGACAAGAAAAGAATTATCAAGTTAACAGCAGATATTGGACAATCAGATGTGAAGTAAAAGAAAAGCAACCATAATTCAGCAGTAAACACTTGAGATTACAAGCACAGATCTGAGAAAAAGATACAAACAGCATCTACTATGTGGAGGTAGCTACACACCTCAACTAAATAGGAAAGCATTGGAAGGTACAGAGCAGAGACTGGCAGTATCGTACTTTAATAACAGACTAAAACTGAGTAAATATGTGAACTGGTGATTAATAAGAGACTCAAAACTGATTAAATACGTAAACAGCTGATTAAATACCATATATACCCTCCTTCCTTCGTCACATAATATAAGAAGTTATTGTGTCAAATATATATGTCAGTAAGCTATGACATAAATATGCCAACTGGTGATTAAACAAGCAACTTAAATCCCTTGTAACAGAGAATTCACCATTCACAACTAATTTCCCGAAATCCTGCCATGAAAAGATTTACCGAAACACGGAGATGCAAAAGATCCTAATCCATAACGTGACAGATCTAGCCTCTTTAAGATTTCCGGGAACAAGGAGCTGGATACCTAGGTAAGATTCAAATCCACTACCGTGGAAACAAAGAAACGAAGTGAAAATTAACAAAGACTTGTAGATCTACAAACTCCTAAAAGGACAACTAATCACCGAAGTCGATTCCCATACGCATCAACCAGCCAACCAACCAAACAGAAAAAAATACAATCAACCACAAGCTATCGTATCGGATGACTAGATCCAAGAGGCGCAGACCTTGCAGGGACGGCCCTTGATGACGATGTGTCCACTCTTGCGGATGGTGCCGGCCTGCTGCGGGTAGGTCTTGGAGGCACCGGAGTCGGCCTTGGACTCGAAGTGGTGCTCATCGGTGTCCGACATCTCCGACGATCCTCCTGAGTACTGCCACAACGAAAAGGATAAGCGGTTGAGGGAGAGAGGACGATGAGAAGAAGGAACTCGGAATCAGTTAGATTTACGGCGGATCTGTGTTGGGAAGGGGCGGGGGGAGGAGGTGCTCACCGGCGGTCGGCGGGGGTTCGGAGCGGAGGCGGAGAGGCAGCGGCAGCGGAGGGTGGATGGATGGATCCAGGAAGCTAGGGTTCTTGGCTCCGCACTCCTCCCAGCTTTTTATGCGATGGGGATAGCCGCCGCCGGATAGGGGTTGCCTCTTTTGGGCCGCATGTCACATCAGTCCCTCATGGGCCTACACAAGGCCGCCATGTTTAGGCAGATGTGCAAGAGATCACGCCCATATATATGCGGCCCAAGTTCCATATTTTTGCAGTAATATGTTGAGGAGGGTGTAAATAAAAAGGTAACAGCAAAGCAAAAGGCAAAGGCCAGATTCGTATGAAGTAACTAGTCAAACCGGGAGAAGTTGCCACCGCATTTAATTTCTTGCTAAATTTATAAAATAGTATCACTTTACGTTTACCGTTTACATGATATAAAAGTCTATCATCTTTTGTCCGCGAATTGATATTGTTTCTGATCGGCGACACAACCAAATTGCTTTTGTGGACTAAGACCCACTTTATTTGGAAACTAGCAAGACTTGCCATTTCATTGATAAAGAAGAAGATGGCCGGTTAATTAACGGGTAACCGACCAAAAACAGATACAAGTGCACCACCATCGTCATGAAACATGACCACATTGAGTACACCCACCGATCGACCTGGCCAAATGCCAATAATTGGCCACACACTCCAACGAGAGACAGCTCCGACTCGGACGAGGAGCTTTGCAAGAGAACTATGTTAGGCTTGCGCCGACCGAATCCACCACGACCCACTGGTTGTCGGTCATCGTTGTCACGGGGACACTCCACCGTAGCTCCAACTTCACAGCGACACAGCGAAGAACGAGAGAACCCATCGGACACTCCGGTAACCAGCTAACGAACTTCGGCATACCACTGCCAGCAGCCGCCCCATGTGCCGCTCCTCCATGAGCAGGAGCCTACCGCTGCCTCGGCCGACCGCATCACACCGACATGCATCTGGACATGGATGCCCAAAGATTTGTGCCCAACATGCCACCGCGCGTCGTGGCCTCACTGACCTCGTAGCTCTGCCGCGCGAGAAGAAAATGGTCACTGTGTTGCCTGATGTTGTGCAAAGTAATGCAGTTGGGAAACCCAAAAAGAAGGTATGATGAGCACAACAGTAAGTTTTTCCTCAGGAATAAACCAAGGTTTAATCGACCAGTAGGAGAAATAAATCACTTCTGAAGGTTGTTGTTGGCTGACTTTGGCAGGACGCACTACTGGTGTCGGCAACAACGTGGAACCTGCACACAGCACAACCAAACTATTTTGCCCCAACCTACAGTGAGGTTGTCAATCTCACTAGTTTTGCTGAAAACAAAGGATTAGGCGTATATTGTGGAAAGAGATGTTTGTTTGCAGTGAAATAACGAGAACAGTGCTTGCAGTAAGGAAACATAACAGGTATTTGTAGTAGATGGTTTTATCAGTGTAAAAGAAAGGACCGGGGTCCACAGTTCACTAGAGGTGTCTCTCCATAAAGACAAATAACATGTTGGGTAAACAAATTACATCTGGACAATTGGCAGAATAAAGACCATACATGACAAGACGATTACTGTGAGATTCATTTGGGTATTACAACAAGATTCACAGACTGTAATCCAACTAAATCTATGACTAACAATCCACCCTCAGGATATCATCCGAACAACTTTGGGTATTAAGTTGTAAGCAACAGATTATTGCATTAAGTAAAGTGTGGAAAGTGAACAATAAAAGTATCCTTGGATAAAGCATTTTTGTTTTATCCCTAGTAGCAACAACATATCTATAACCTTAGGAGTTATTGTTACTCTCTCAGATTTCTAGAGGCATGAACCCACTATCGAGCATTGAAAGGACGAGATGTCGCCTAGAGGGGGTGAATAGGCATTTAAAAACTCTTTCGGGTTTGGCTTGTAAGAATGCGGAATTAAACTATGTTTATTCTACAAGCACAAACCCTAAATATGCTAGGCTCAACTAAGTGCAACAACAACAACTAGAGCTAAGGAAGATATGCACAATATATATGAGCAACAAGTGATAGCAAGATATAATAGATACTTCAAGCTCGATGGCTATCACAAGGAAAGTAAGCTCGGGTATAGAAATAACTGACAAGGGATTAACTTATCAATGCCTACAGATTGTAGACTAGGGTTTTAGTAGGAAGTAGAGGGCAAGTAGATCTCGAAGGTTTCAGCCGAAAAGTATTTGGCGATGTGAAAACTAGGGTTGCGTGAAACAATGAATCGATGCTATCTTTGTCCCTCGACTCCCCCTTATATAGGAGGTGGAGTCGAGGGATTCACAATACACAAGTTACAGAATCCGAGAGGGTTTCCAACCCGTCCCGCAAGATTACAAGTAGTATTTCCTAATACAACTCTAGCTTTCCTTAATAATAACTTGGGCTTCCGAATCTTCTTATTCTTCGAGTCATGGGCCTTCAGTAAACCCCGAGTACCATCTTCGGCAGGCCCATTGGGGATGACTATGTCAGTAGCCCCCGAGATTTTGCTTGAATCGAAGAATCAGAGAAAATCTCCAACTTTAATCATTCAATAACTCTGTCGAATTTATCACATATCTTTGGATATGCAATTATATATTGTACAGGGATAATGGTAGTTGGGGCTAGTTCATATGACGGATCAGGTACTAGTTAACTGCTCTAGTGGCAATCCGCAAAAACCTACTTCAAGATCACGTCTCTGGACATGATATCGGGATACTGGTGTAAACTTCGACAGGTGCCACTTAAGGTCTTACCATCTGTCGAGTCCCAGTCATATTTTATCGGGTACCTAACGCGTCCGTTAGGATTTTTCTTCGTATCTGCTGATACGGAAAAAGTAGCAAACCGCCGTCAGAGACGGTGCCACGCCGCTCAGAACGGATCTGGGGTCTTACCTTCGCAAAGTTTTGCGGCATTTAGAGATTGTTCGCAACTTTGGCGCTCTGAGAATATATTGTCGAGTTCTTTTTCGGCTGTTGGAATAGCACATTTTATTGAGTCAACGGATGACTTATATTGCCTTCCCGATGGGAGTATATGCAGAGTTATTTACATAACTCGAAATATGCTCACTTTTTCTTCTTCTCTCTCTCTTTTTTTTATAATTTCATCGGGCACGCGAACAGCGTTCCCGATGGGAGTAGCCCCCGAGGCTACAGCCAAGGACTTGTGCTTGGTTGTAGGCTCAACGCCTTATGTTGCTATATTTTCCTTCTTTCTCGAGGTTTTCATATCTATCGGGTGCGCGACCAGCGCTCCCGATGGGAGTAGCCCCCGAGGCTATGAACAAATGCATGTATTTGGTCATAGGCTCTCGCCATTTCTATTTTGTCATACTCAACTTTTCTTTTTTCCAAAGTAGCCCCCGAGCATTTGATCAAAAACTTGTATTTGACCAAAGGCTATCGAAATAATCAAATATCTTCTGCTGCCGCCATTTTTATGAATCTTCACACTCGAAATTTTCTCTTGCCAAGGTGACATCATCACTGACGATAGCCACGATCACTGTATCGGGAAGACGCGAGTACCGCTCTCTCTGTCTTGCGGGCCCAAAATTCTTATCAAGTTGACACGTCGTGCAAGTGGGGGACACACGTCCTCCACTTTTCCTGGCGCACGCACTGTAGCGCATGTTCCTTTCCTTCACATTGAAATTACGTTGTTACCCCTTATCCACGTGTACATCATCCTTCTCACAATTTTCCCATCCAACGGTGCGTCAATTCGCCACACCCCTACTTAAGGTCATCTTCTTCCTCTGTTTGCCCTTTCGCTCGCGCCGCACCTCTGGTTTCCTCTGCAAAAATCCTCTATTGCGCCCATCACTTCTTGAGCTCAACCACGCTCGCACTTTTCTCCTACGCCTTTGTTGATGCCACCGCGCGCGCGTCTCACTAGGCACAGCACCCCGAGTCAAAGATGGCGACAGCGGATCTGGGGAGCGCTGAGTGGGAAAGATCCAAGATCTCCGCCCAAGACATCAACTTGTTGAAGAAGCTTGGGATCAGCAAGAAGAAGGAGTCGCTGCTCTTCCCCAGCGAGGAGAGATATCCCTCTCCTCCAATCCAGTACCGGGTCAGTTTCGTTGACCACCTCATCCGCGGTCTTTCTTCTCCCATTCACGATTTTTCTGCGTGGGTTGCTTTTTGTTTACGGATTGCAACTTCACCATCTTACTCCTAACTCCATCCTCCACATCTCGATCTTTATCACTCTTTGCGAATCTTTCCTTGGAGTCCAGCCTAACTGGGCTCTATGGAAGCGCATTTTCCTCCTCCGCCGTAATGGCTCTCCCAACGTTGCCTATAACATAGGCGGCGTTGTTATCTGCGTCCGCCCTGATGTCGAATACTTCGATGTCAAATTCCCTAACTCAGTTCAAGGGTGGCGCAAAAAATGGTTGTATATCCACGAGGAAAGTCACGACTCGGCGGAGCACAACATTCCCCCTTTCGATGGCAACGGAAAGATCTGTCGCCGCCGGTCTTGGGATGTGATACGTCTCCGACGTATCGATAATTTCTTATGTTCCATGCCACATTATTGATGATATCTACATGTTTTATGCATACTTTATGTCATATTTATGCGTTTTCCGGCCGAAGGGCCAGTTGCTGTTTTCTGCTGTTTTTGGTTTCAGAAATCCTACTGAGGAAATATTCTCGAAATCGGACGAAATCAACGCCCAGCATCTTAGGATTGCATGAAGCCTCCAGAACACCCGAGAGCCGCCAGAGAGGGGCCACAGGGGGCCCACACATGGTGGCGGCGCGGCCCAGGGGGGGCGCCGCCCTAGTGTCTGGTGGCCCTGCACCCTCTCGACGCCGCCTCTTCGACTATAAGAAGCCCCTGACCTAAGTCTTCGATACGAAAAAGCCACGGTACGAGAAACCATCCAGAGCCGCCGCCATCGCGAAGCCAAGATTTGGGGGGCAGGAGTCTCTGTTTCGGCACGCCGCCGGGACGGGGAAGTGCCCCCGGAAGGCTTCTCCATCGACACCGCTGCCATCTCCACCGCCATCTTCATCACCGCTGCTGTCTCCCATGAGGAGGGAGTAGTTCTTCCTCGAGGCTAAGGGCTGTACCGGTAGCTATGTGGTTAATCTCTCTCCCTATGTACTTCAATACAATAATCTCATGAGCTGCCTTACATGATTGAGATTCATATGATGATGCTTGTAATCTAGATGTCATTATGCTAGTCAAGTGGATTTTACTTATGTGATCTCCGGAGACTCCTTGTCCCACGTGTGTAAAGGTGACAGTGTGTGCACCGTGTGGGTCTCTTAGGCTATATTTCACAGAATACTTATTCACTGTTATGAATGGCATAGTGAAGTGCTTATTTATATCTCTTTATGATTGCAATGTGTTTCGTATCACAATTTATCTGTGTGCTACTCTAGTGATGTTATTAAAGTAGTCTATTCCTCCTGCACGGTGTAATGGTGACAGTGTGTGCATCGTGTAGTACTTGGCGTAGGTTATGATTGTGATCTCTTGTAGATTATGAAGTCAACTATTGCTATGATAGTATTGATGCGATCTATTCCTCCTTTCGTAGCGTGAAGGTGACAGTGTGCATGCTATGTTAGTACTTGGTTTAGTTGTGTTGATCTGTCGTGCACTCTAAGGTTATTTAAACATGACACTACTAGGGAAAAGCCTATAGGTGGAGGCAAGTTGTGCCGGCGCACCACCTTGTGCATGCGCCGGTGGAAAGGATTGCCGGCGCACCACATTTCAGCCGCGCCGGCGATGAAGGGATACTGCCGGCGCACCTCGGGGAAAGGCTCGCCGGCGTTATTTCCTGGCATGGCCCGGGCCGATTCGGGCCAGGCCCAAGAATCATTGCCGGCGCACCGGCCCAGTTGTGCGCCGGTGGAAAGTTTGCTATTGCCGGCGCACCCCTGGGCCGGTGCGCCGGCAATGATTCTTGGGCCTGGCCCGGTTGTGATATAGCCGAAAGGGGTATATGTTGCCGGCGCACCATGGGCCAGGTGCGCCGGCAATAACCTGGCAGTTATTTCAGCCACCAACCAGCCCACTCACTCACACACTCACTACACTCCACTTCTCCACACAAACCCGAGCCTTCTCCCAACCCAGCTCATTTTTGCCCATTTCTATCCCCAATTTCACCAATTTGACCAAACAAAATCAAAATTTTTGAGCAAATCTTCCCTTCCTACATGCATCTCGCACATCCCCCTATGTAGATCTAGATCTACTATCCCGCATTGACCGCTCAATCTAGATCTAGATCTAGAAAGTCGGCTTCCATACGCCATTGTCGCGGCGCGTCGTCTCGATCTTATCGACGAATATATCAAACAAATAGGTGATTAATGAACAATTAAGGAATGAAATCGATGTATGTTGGACATTTGAAGAAAAGCTCTCGTGTGTGGCATATATATATGTTGTGCTTGTGCTTGTGTGTGTGTTGGCGTTGAAAATGAGTTGCCAACGTTGCGCCGAAATGTTGATTCTTCAAGTTTCCGTTTCGGCACATTTCTGGCGCTCCTATGTCCTACCGTGTAGGACGGTCATGCCGAAATTTTCCGTGAAAACTACCGACGGATGCATGGTTCTAATGAATTATGTAATCTTACCATGCAGGCGATAATGGTTATCGAGATGAGTGAAAGCATCGTGATGAGATATCTGAAACACGCGATCATCGACATGTATGAAAATAACCGCACGGAGGTATTGTGTCCGTGCCGGAGATGCAAACGAGGGAAATGGTTTGACCCGTATTCAGGCAAGTTGCAGGGGCACCTGCTCACTAATGGTTTCATGCATGGACACACTCAATGGATGAGTGATGATGGCGCGGAGGTCAATGGGGCGACGGCGGCAGTGGTAAAAATGGCCGGCAAGAAGGAGGGCATCATGATACCGATGACGATGAAGAGTTTGTCGCACATGACGATAACCTTGACGACGACAATAACCTTGACGACGACGAAGAGGTGCCGCTAGCTTCAGATCGTGCGGGACCCTCATCTTCAAGATCTGCTTCTCGAAAAGACGAAAGGCGCCAAGCGGAAATCAAAGCTTGAGCAACTCGAGATAGACTCGAATACTCCGTTGTACGACTCAGGTCGCGGGTTGGGGGAGTCTCGCTTGAGAGTAGCTCTCGATGTGCTGCAGATGAAGGCGAAACACGGATGGACGGACACAAGCGTCGACGACATCCCGGAATACGTGAAAGATCTCCTTCCGCCGGGAACACGTGTCCCGGTAGTCTAGCCGAGGCCAAGAGAATCACGTGCCCTCTCGACTTACCCCACGAAAAGTATCACGCCCGCATCAACGATCGTATCATGTATCGCAAGGAGCACATGGACAAGACCAAATGTCCTGTGTGAAGCTGAACGGTACAAGAAAGGGAAGAAGAAAGCTCCTCGGAAAGTTGTGTGGTACTTCCCGCTCGCCCCGGCTTCAACGGTTCTACGCGGACCGCAAGGAAGCAAAGCTCATGCGGCGGCACGCAGAAAGAAAGGAGGCGGTGTTGAATGATAAAGAACGGATTGAGCACCCGGTCTTGACGCACCCTTCGGATGCAAGCCGGTGGAAAGCATTAGACAATGAATTCGGAAGTTTTGGGGCAGATCCCGAAACATCAGGTTGGGTGCGAGCACGGACGGATTCAATCCGTTCGGAAACTGCAGCAGCACACATAGCACATGGCCCGTGTTTGTATGGATCTACAACCTCCCGCCCTGGCTGTGCATGAAGAGGAAGTACATACGAGATGAGTATGCTAATTCAAGGGCCGACACAGCCAGGAAACGATATCAACATGTATCTCGAACTATTAAAGGAGGAGCTTGAAACGTTGTGGGCGGAGGAAGGGGTAGATACATGGGACGCCGTCGCGGAAGAATATTTCCCTTTGAGAGCCGTGTTGATCACGACGGTGCAGGACTACCTCGGATACGGTTACATTTCGTGCCAGGTGTGCCATGGACACAAGGCATGTGTCAGTGCATGGAAGAGACGATGTTTTTGCAGCTTGGTAAGGATGGCTCTTCGAAAACAGTTTACATGGGGCATCGAAGGTGGCTACAGAAAACTGACCCGTGGAGAAAGCGTGGAGATCTGTTCGATGGTACAAATGAACCCCGAGGACCTCCACGTAAGAAGAGCGGCGAAGAGATCGATACATTACCGAAAGGTTGGAAGGAGTGCCCTGCGCCGGGAAAGATTCGTCAAAAGCACGGAGAGAAGAAGAAGAAAAAGGAAACGACGCCGCTCATTGGTGTATGGAAAAGGAGGTCCGTGTTTTGGGACTTGCCGTCTTTGGAAAATTCTCGATACACCTCACCGCCTTGATGTCATGCATATTACAAAGAACGTGTGCGAGAGCTTGCTTGGCACTCTTCTCAACATGCCGGACCGGACCAAAGATGGGCCGAAAGCAAGACAGGACCTGAAAGTTTTGGGCATCAGGGAAGAGCTTCAGATCCCGCCGGCCCAAGAGGGACAGTCGGAGGAGGAGGCGGACGGCGGTCGAAGCGCAAAAGGATTAAGCAGCCGGACTATTCTGTCCCCCTCCTCGCTTCACTTTTAGTCCGGCCGAGGTCGATCAATTTTTCAATTGCCTTGTAGGAGTCGAGTGCCCTTCGGTTACTCCGGGCTAATAGCGGATACCTGGACCCCAAGAAACGAAACTTCAGCGGCATGAAGTCTCATGACATCACGTGATGATGACGCAGATTCTTCCGGTTGCAATCCGAGGTATAATGGATGACCATGTCCGTGCAACGCTGATCGGGCTCTGTAACTTCTTCGACGTCATAACTCGAAGTCGATAAGCGTGAAGAAACTCGCAAGGCTCCAGGGAAGAGATCGTGGTGATCCTATGTGAGATGGAGATGTACTTCCCGCCGCATTCTTTGACGTGATGGTCCATCTCGTTGGTCCATATCATGGATGATATCGTCAGTCTAGGGCCGGCATTCTTACACAACATGATGCCGTTTGAAAGAATGAATGGGGTCATTAAAGGATACGTTCGTAACAGGTCACATCCAGATGGAAGCATCGTACAGGGCTGGCTCACCGAAGAGTGCATCTCTTTCTGCACGAATTATCTAGACATCGAGGACCCTGTTGGTTTGCCTCAAAACAAGTACCTCCGTAGGTTCGAGGGAGTAGGCCACAAAAATGGAAGGAAGGAACTGCACGTGCACATGTCTGGTCGGAGTTCCGACTTTGACAGGCCAACTTAGTAGCGCTACAACACATTGACTTGATCGATCCTTGGTTGAAAGAGCACAAAACCATGATAGAGAACAGTGGCAAGCCGATGATGACGGAAGCGAAATATACGAGAGAGCACAACTCCTCTTTTGCGCGCTGGTTCAAAGACCACATTGATGCTAATCCCCCACCAATGGATTAGACAAGGATAAACTAGTATTGGCCTTGTCACATGGCCCCGCGCCCAACATCATGACTTACCAAGCGTACGATATCAACGGGTACACATTCTACACGGAAGAAAAAGACAAGAACAGTGTTTACCAGAACTCAGGGGTAACGATGGATTCCTGGACGGGTGACGTAAAGACTAGATACTACGGAAGAATCGAGGAAATCTGGGAGCTTAGCTACGCTGGGGAGAAAGTGCCGATGTTCCGTATCAGATGGGCTAAGAGCGTCAGAAAAGAAGACCGGTATTTCACCACCATGTTTCTACCCGAAGCCAACAAATCAAAGTCCACGAACGCCACCGCGCAGAATGAGCCATGGGTACTGGCAGAACACGTGCACCAATGCTTCTTCATAACCGACCCATCCAGGCCTAGCCGTGTTATCGTGAGGAGAGGCAAGAGGACCATCGTCGGAATGGATGGAGTCGCCAACGAGGAAGACTTCGAAGGACAAGTCGGAGACCCAATGATGGAAGAATCCGAGGACGAAGACACAACATACACCACAAGAAGAAGCAGGACCACGCTACCGAGGTCAGGTCGACCCTTCAAAAGAAGAAGTCACGACACGGGGCTAAATTATTCAACGACGAGCAAGAAAAGCAAGAAGAAAGCGAAACACTCTTCTCAATCAATGATGTAAAAATTTATTTGCAATCTATAACTCATATTTTGTGTAATTCATAACTACTCATATGGTCATGGCCAATATTTTATGTATGACTAATTAATATTGTGTTGGTCAATATTTTGTGTATGTATATATAACTCATATATATATCTTCATGTTTTTACATAACTCATGCATATTGCTTCATTATTATCTTGAAAAGATAAGAAAAATAAAATACTACAGTATTTGGGGTAAAAGAAAAGAAACATACAATAAAGAGAAAAGAAATAAATTTTTGGGGTAAAAGAAAAGAAACATACAATAAAGAGAAAAAAAATACTACAGCTGATCCAGGGTTATTGCCGGCGCACCAGGCTTATTAATTCGCCGGGGGTATATTTGTCCCCGGCGAACCAGGTATGTGGTGCGCCGGCAATAACCCTGGATCAGCTGTAATTAGGACTTAACCTTTTTTCCCCTTCTTCCTTCTCCCCGCACAGCCACATCTCCAACCCCCACCGTCGAGCGCCGCCGTTCTGTCGCCACCTCAAGTCCCCCTCTCGAGCGCCGCCGTTCTGCGCCCCGCCACCGCCCTCCACCATCCCCTCGACCATCCCCCACCACCTGCCACGTACGCCGCCGCGGAAGACCCGTGGAGAAGGAGGTGCCGCGCGCCATTGGAGAAGGAGGTGCCGCGCGCGAGGGGACGTCGGCGCCGCCGTTGGAGAAGAAGGAGCCGCGCGCCATTGGTGAGCTTCCCGCTCCCCTTCCCTCTCCCCTTCCCTCCCCCTTCCCTCTCTGTTTAGGGTTCTTCCTCATCTCCGGTGACCCAAGCCGGTTAGGGTTCTTCCTCGTCTCATACCCTGGTTCATTTAATTCGTGTTTAATACCCTGGTTAAATTTGAATGCTAAAATTGGTTTGAAAAGCTAAAATTTGATGTCCAACAAAATTGCCCAAAAAGGAAGTTTGAATGCTAAAATTGGTTTGAAAAGCTAGCAGTATTGTTCTCTGGTTTTGGTTCTTTATGTTCATAGGAGGTTAATTGCTAGCAGTAGCAAAAAAGGAAGTTGCAGTAGGAAAAAAGAAAATGAACATAGGTTTGGTTCAAACATGAAAAAAGAAAAATGAACAGAGGTTTGGTTCAAACAAGAAAATGATTTTAGTTGCAGGTATGTTAGTTCTTCATTAAATGAAAATGAAAATGAAAATGAAAATGGTTTTGCTAAATGATTAAATGAAAATGAAAAGGAAAATGAATGCTAGCAGTATGTTAGTTCTTGATTAAATGCATTCTCTGGTTTGCTAGGTAAAGAAGCAGCAGGTTTAGCTCACCAAACCATTTATAAAATGCCCAGAAAATGCTAGCATCTTGACTGGTGTTCTCTGGTTTAAAAATGCTAGCATTTTGGTTATGGTACTGCCAATTCATATAAAGTTCATAGGAGAAAAGAATGCTACTGCATTTATTCTCTGGTTTCATAATGGTTCATGCTATATATATGAAATGATCTCTGTAATTTTTCAACTAGAAATAAAATGATGCAGTAGCTTTAGATGAAATGCAAATGAAGTAGGTTTAGTTCATAAAAAGAACAAGTGCTGTTGAAAAAAGAAAATAAAATGCATGCTACTGAATTAAGAATGCTAGCAGTAGCAAGAAAATTCTTTAATAAAAATGCATGCTACTGTCAAATTATGTTAGCAATAAAAATAAAATGCTTTAATAAAATGCTTTATATACTAAGTGCTGTTGAAAAAAGAAATTGAGTTGGGGTTTTTTATTATAGTGTAAATGAAATGGAAATGCTACTGGTTCATTTAAAATAGTTCTCTGGTTTAGTTCACTATTGCTACTTCACTATTTAAAATGGAAATGGAAATGAAATGAATGCTCATGTTGATGCTCACTGGTTGCAAATAAAGATTTTGAAATGGTTTTGAAATGCTACTGCTCATGCTCATGCTCACTGCCAAAAAAGAATGCTCTCTGGTTTTGCTCTCTGGTTTGCTAAAATGACACATGTGAGCTTCTCTGGTTCATTTAAAAGAAAATGAAAATTGGTGCTATGTTCCTTATCTGGTTCATTTAAAACAAAATGAAAATGATAAGGTACCTAGTGTATTTTGTATAAGTGGGTACAAGCTCTGTTTGGCACTGTTTTAATTATGTAGCCAGAGAGTAGCATGGTGTTGATGTACAAGCTCTGTTTGGCACTGTTTGTTGGAGAAGACACATGTATCATATATGTGAATTTCTGTTGTAATTAAGCAGTAATGCTGCCAGGGATGCCAGGGATGTAAAATGCTCACTATACTGGTTGTAGTACATGCAATGCTGCTGCTACTATTTGCTACTATTGTTGCTGCTACATTTTGAGTTATGTAACTTGAGAGTTAAGATGTTTCTGCTACTATTGTTGCTGCTACATTTTGAGTTATGTAATTGGAGAAAATTCCTATATGTGAATTGCATTTCTGTTACAGGGATTGAGTTGCTATTGAGTGCCGGAATGTCGATTCATTTCCGTTCCGGCAATTCTAGCACTCGGCATGACCAATTTTTAGCAAAGGTCATGCCGAATTTTTCCGTGAATTCTAACTCTTTTTCGTCTTCTATTAGTGCAAGCCACCATGTCGTCTCAAGAAGAGTTAGAGGAGCACTACAATAGGCACTTCTTTAGGACGGAGGAGGATGCCGAGGCCGCTGGTGTTGGCGGCGACGAGGACCATGAGATGGAGGATGCCGCTGGGGGTAGTGCCGACGAGCCGAGCGGCAACGAGGCAAGCGCCGCCGCCGGGGGTAGTACCTACGAGCCTAGCGGCGATGAGGCAACCGGCGCCGCCGGGGGTGGCGGCGAGACAAGCGGCGACGATCCTAGCGCCGCCGCCGGGAGTAGTGGCACCGGGACAAGTGGAGCCAAGAGGCCGCGGAAGGCAAGGCGCCAAAACACGGTCGGCACCGGCAGAGACACAGTCACAGAGGTGGACCCCGCCAGTGGTTTGCCGGTGTTGCCTAAGGATGTTGCCAAGGGGTACGGCAACCAACTGGCATGTATCCTCCGAGAGGTCGTCAATCTCAACGAGACGGACCTCCGAGCTGAGAGCAAAGCGCCTTTGCGAGCCCAGCTCATTGCGAGGTTGCACGCACGATACAAGTTCCTAGGCGACTACGCCTCCATCATCAAACCAACAACATTGTGAACTCACAAGCCCTCCCGAAGTTCACCAAACACCTCAGCAGCTATAAGTACATGGTGCGGAGGCTGATTGCCGAGGGCAAAGGTTTCGAAGAGGTCCACTCCGCCTTTCCGCATGTCACCTGTGCGGACTTTGATGCTTTTGTGGCCAATGAAGAGCTACAAGCAACCAAGAATCGCAAGTTGTGGGGGAAGGAAATGCGGGAGCTTAACATCGGCAACCACAACCTTGGGAGCCGTGGGTACGAGGGAAAGGAGCCCTATTGGGCGAAGGAGGACGAGGCATATGTAAATGCCGGCATTGAGAACCCCTGGCTCAAGTACAAGGACCCGCTTGAAAGAAGATTCATCAGGTCCCGGTACCATAAGAAGAAACTAACCGGGGAACTTGTCACGGACCCGAAGGTCGTAACCGACATAATTTGGTTCACGAACGACCGTAAGGTCTGGCGTTGGAGAAAAAACTGGTAAGCAATTTACCGGTTTTATTAGATCAAGTATCGTTCATATAATAGTAGCAACATTTCTAAATGGTTCGCGTTTCTTCCGCAGGAAGAAGAAAGACAAAGACTTTCTCAAGCCTCCCAAGGTGACGAAGGCTCCTCGTCCCAGGCGTCGACGGGCAGGGTAGCCTGGGACAAGCCTCTCGTACGGGCGCTAAACATCGTTAATGAGCATTCACCGACGAGAAGGCCGCATAGAGGCCGTGTGGCTGGCGCCGGCACAGGCTACAAGCATGGTCACTATGGCTTGTCGTCTGCGGCCGATAAAAATGAGCGAAAAGACAGGAACCAGCGCTAGGCGGAGGAAAAGAGGGAGTCAAAACTATAAAAAGTCCAAGCTGGTTTGGTACATCAACATGAACCGCCACTCAAAGCTACACTCGTAACACAAGTAAAAGCTGAAGTCGCCGCCGGAGTCCAAGCAGATTTCAACGCTATGCAAGCGTGGTATGAGGGTGGCAAACAAGGCCCCCCCGAAAATGCAAGTGGTTAGCTTCAACAAGAAGCAACTCGATGGTGCCGCCGTCCGCCGGCAATGACAATGTTATAATGGAGACTCCTCCGGCCGCCGGCAATGTCGGCTGGTGCTAGGGATTCACCGTCCATGCCGGGTAGCAGCCCCTCCGTCACTTGCACGCCCGCCGCCGCATGTGCTGGCCCGTCGACATTAGCCGAGCTCAACGCCCTCACGGTAATTAACTAATGTGTACATCAAGTTAATATATTAGTTTCGTCATCCTTGCCCTCTCTCTAACGCCATACACATGTTCTCGCAGGCGCTCTCGACGCCATGCACCTTTTTGATGAGAGTAAACGACGAACTCAAAGACGTCGCGAGGGGGTCCATCATTCGGCCCCTGGATAAGAAGTGGCACACACGAGATATGGCGGATGACGTTTACCGGGTTGAAGTGGATCGGGCGTTACCGGGCTATGAGGATTTGTTTCCTCCTAATCAACCGCATGGTGCCGATGACGATAGCCCGTTGAATCTGGCCTCACTGAAGGGTTGGGTACTGCTATGGCCGAAGACCCTAATTCGGATCAACACCTACTCGGGGTCGACGGCAAGCAAAGACAAGCACCTTGCGGCGCCACATGTCAGCGTCCCTCCACGACAGCCAGCGGCGCCCGTGGTCATCGCCCCACCAGAACGGCCAGCTGCGCCAGAGGTCAGCGCCCCACCACAACAGCCAGCTGCGCCGAGGCCGAGGAATATGAACGTGACAACTTCCAATGGGATATTCCTACGTCTTCACAAGTTGTCCATGAGGATGCGCCGGGCTTCAAATATGTGTGCTCCAAGAAGCTGTTCGATTCTCAAGAAACGGCCGATGAGGAGGAAAATCCCGAGGAGGTCGCCACCGCCGCCGTCAAAAATATGTTGAGCCCAAACACACTCCGTGCTACGGCCACTACGGCGATGGATGGTCCAAAGCACTACAACCCAAGAAGAGGAAGAGGGCAAATAAGAAGGACGCCCAAGACAAGGCGGCGGCGGCCAAATCCAAGGACAAGGTCCCACTCCTTGACAAGTTGCCAAACAATTGGCGACCTCTCGCATCACTTGGGTCAAACGATGCTGCCCGAGCAAGTCTTGAACTAACTCACTCCGCATATGAGGAGCGTGCATGAGACTGCCGTGCATGTGTAGATCCGTCTTCTCAAATCAAAAGATCCCGGTTACCCTCTCTTCGTGGCGAAGGTGCCAACTGGCATGAACTTCGTCGAGAAGTACCCCGCGGACTTGTGCTTCATCCGGTTCAACGACATCTTCGCATCTATCGCATGCAAGCGCTCCACTTTAGTGTGGTTCGCCTAGTTGCTCTTAGCATGTCTTCCCAGATTGTTAAGGAGGGGACGCCGACCATCGCGATCATGGACCCCTTCTATATGCGGGAGAGCATCATCTCGCAACCCCGGGGATCGCGCGATTGCCACCCACAGGTCGAGGATTTCATGCTGGCGAACATTAAGAAGGGCGCCATTCTCATCCCTTACTTCCCCGAGTAAGTAATCACTCGCTAGTCCCCCGTCACCATTCTATCCTATATCTCCATTTGCATTTCCAAAGGTTAATCCGTGTGTTTTCCGCAGAGACAAGTTCTGCACCCTCATCGTCGTGCACCCGCAACACTCGCATGCAGTCTATCTCGACTCGGGTAGGGACCGCAAGAAAGACTACTCCCACATCGTGGCCCTTCTCAATGATGCTCTCACCGGCTTCGCCAACAAGGCAGGCCCCCTCAAAGTAGAGAGGAAATCCCGAGGAGGCTTCGTCTTAACCCACACAACCAACTTCCCTGCCTCGTGCGATCGACGCCCGACAATGGGATGGACGCGTGGTACGCCATCCTTCGGATGCAGGAGTACATAAAGTACGCAGATGACATGTTGCTGCCGATAATCTCGTAAACAGGTTTGCAAACATGGCGGATGTCCCCGATAGAGAGATTAGAAAGAATCGGGGTCGCATCCAGCAGTTCATTTGCACGATAATCCTGCAGATGTCAACAATAGGTCCAGCGAGTTCTTCTACGGCTATGGTCTACCACCTAATGACGAGATAGACCTCCGCTTGGAGATGTCGCGTGATGAGAGGCCGTTCAACTCGCTTGAGGGCTGTCGTCCATTCCCCCTAGGCGTACAACCTGATCCTACGACGGGAACACTTGCTAAAGCTTGAACGATATGTCCTTGAACTTCCGTACCGTAATAATTGTTATATATTCCCATAGAATCGACTAGTTGCTTTTATTTAGTTGTATGAATGTGCATGTGAACATGTGTCTGTAGTTTCATTTACTTTGCTATATATTTCAAGATTATGGCGTACATAGCTTAATAATTATTTGCATTTACTCGACCACTACTTGCCTCGTATTTGGAGTTCGCCGATGATTAGAATGTTCGGTCAATCGTACACTCGGGGTGGAGCCGGTGAGCCTTGGTGCGACGGCCACAAGTATCAATCTATTGTGCATCCTACCTAGCCTCACCGACTCCATCCCCGGATGTTAATATTTGTTTCGACCGACAAAGTATGAGGCACGCTATTTAATTCGTACTACTTGTCTTCTATTTGAGTTCGCACTTCTTAATTGCATTGGCCGATGATTAAAATGTTCGGTCACTTGTACACTCCGGGGTGGGGCCAGTGAGGCTTGGTGTGAAGGCCACAAATATCAATCTATTGTGCATCCTACCTAGCCTCACTGACCCCATCCCTGTATGTTATTATTTATTTCGACCAACAAAGTATGAGGCACATGCTATTTAGTTCATACTACTTGTCTCTTATTTGAGTTGGCACTTGTTCATTGCATTGGTACTAACGTTTTACTTGTCTTGTGAATGGAGATGCCGACGACATATGTCGTGTACAAGGGGAGGGTTCCTGGAGTCTACGACGACTGGGAGGACTGTCGGAGACAGGTGCACCGTTTCAGCGGCAACAGCTACAAGGGATACCCCACTAGGGTGGAGGCGGAAGGAAGATACGCCCATTATCTAGCGGGAGAGATGAGGGACATGAGGAGGAACCGGATGAAGACCATGGCCTTCGTGATGATGGTCATGACCATGTTGGTCATGTTCTATGTGATTCTAGTTTAGGTTAGGACCTACATTGTGATGTGTATGACGATACTTGTGACGACTATGTACCAAGACTTCTAACTTTGTGAAACTTCGTCGTTCGGTGTTGCATATGCACATGTGTTGTATGAATCAACACATTCCGAAACGAGACTTGCGTATTTGTGTACTGATACCGAAATGAAACTTGGCTCTCTATGTGCTTCTCATATTGCATGTAATACTGTATAAATATGAACTGCGTTGTAAATATATACTGCTGTCAAAATTGTATTGTAATATGCTGGAAAAAAGTGGAAAAAAGAATTTTCGAATTAATTGCCGGCGCACCTAAATGAAACATTGCCGGCGCACGTAGCATGCGCCAGTGCTGGAAGCAGTACTGCCGGCGCACCTGATAGTGCGCCGGTGGAATAGACCTTTGCCGGCGAAGCAGGGTGGTGCGCCGGCAGTAGCTGAGATATCGCCGGCGCACTACCAGGTGCGCCGGCAGTGTCCGTTTATCACCGGCGCGTTCGCACCGGCGGGCTCGTGGTGCGCCGGCAATGGGGGTTTTAGGTGCGCCGGCAATGGGCCTTTCCCTAGTAGTGTGAACATCGAATATTGTGGAGCTTGTTAACTCCGGCATTGAGGGTTCGTGTAATCCTACACAGTTAGTGGTGTTCATCATCCAACAAGAGAGTGTAGAGTCTAGCATCTATTTATTTATTCTGTTATGTGATCAATGTTGAGAGTGTCCACTAGTGAAAGTATGATCCCTAGGCCTTGTTCCTAAATACTGCTATCGCTGCTTGTTTACTGTTCTACTGCATCTGTACTGTCCGCAATATTACCACCATCAACCACACGCCAGTCCTGGACAGCAAAGCACTTTTCTGGCGCTGTTACTACTGCTCATACTTATTCATACCACTTGTATTTCACTATCTCTTCACCGAACTAGTGCACCTATTAGGTGTGTTGGGGACACAAGAGACTTCTTGCTTTGTGGTTGCAGGGTTGCATGAGAGGGATATCTTTGACCTCTTCCTCCCTGAGTTCGATAAACCTTGGGTGATCCACTTAAGGGAAACTTGCTGCTGTTCTACAAACCTCTGCTCTTGGAGGCCCAACACTGTCTACAAGAATAGAAGCACCCGTAGACATCAAGCACTTTTCTGGCGCCGTTGCCGGGGAGGAAAGGTAAAAGGTACTCACACTCCGGATCTCGGCTACTAAGATATTTTCCGGCGCCGTTGTAAGTACTCGAAGCTATTTCCTTTAGATCCTGCAATTGCATCTTTTTGTTTCTTGTTTATCACTAGTTTGGCATAATGGAAAGCAGCATGGAGCTTTTTATTCTTTTTCCTGAGCTAAGACATGGATGGTTTGATGCGAAAATTAAAAAACCCATGGAACATATTAGTATGAACACTTCGAACACCATTGTTGCTAATGATATGGAAAATTCTAAGCTTGGGGAAGCTGGTTTTGATGAGCATGATCTTTTTAGTCCCCCAAGCATTGAGGAGAAAATTTTCTTTGATGATACTTTGCCCCCTATTTATGATGATTATAATGATAGTAGTCTTTTAGTACCACCTGTTATGGAGGATAAATTTGATTATGATTACAATATGCCTCCTATATTTGATGATGAGAATAATAATGATAGCTAAATGGTTGAATTTGCTCCCACTACAACTAATAAAATTGATTATGCTTATGTGGAGAGTAATAATTTTATGCATGAGACTCATGATAAGAATGCTTTATGTGATAGTTATATTGTTGAGTTTGCTCATGATGCTACTGAAAGTTATTATGAGAGAGGAAAATATGGTGGTAGAAATTTTCATGTTACTAAAACATCTCTCTATGTGCTGAAATTTTTGAAGTCGAGCTTGTCTAGTTTTTCTATGCTTGTTGCATTATGCTTCTTGAACTTGTTTATTTACAAGATTCATTTTCATAGGAAGCATGTTAGGCTTAAATGTGTTTTGAATTTGCTTCTTGATGCTCTCTTTTGCTTCAACTCTCATCTTTACGAGTGCATCATTTAAAACTGCTGAGCCCATCTTAATGGCTATAAAGAAAGAACTTCTTGGGAGATAACCCATGTTTTTGTTTTACTACAGTAATTTTGTTTTATATTTGAGTCTTGGAAGTTGTTACTACTGTAGCAACCTCTCCTTATCTTATTTTATTGCATTGTTGTGCCAAGTAAAGTCTTTGATAGTAAGGTTCATACTAGATTTGGATTACTGCGCAGAAACAGATTTCTTGCTGTCACGAATCTGGGCCTAATTCTCTGTAGGTAACTCAGAAAATTATGCCCATTTACGTGAGTGATCCTCAGATATGTACGCAACTTTCATTCAATTTGAGCATTTTCATTTGAGCAAGTCTGGTGCCTCGTAAAAATTCGTCTTTACGGACTGTTCTGTTTTGACAGATTCTGCCTTTTATTTCGCATTGCTTCTTTTGCTATGTTGAATGGATTTCTTTGTTCCATTAACTTTCAGAAGCTTTGAGCAATGTCCAGAAGTGTTAAGAATGATTGTGTCACCTCTGAACATGTGAATTTTTTATTATGCACTAACCCTCTAATGAGTTTGTTTCGAGTTTGGTGTGGAGGAAGTTTTCAAGGGTCAAGAGAGGAGGATGATATACTACGATCAAGAAGAGTGAAAAGTCTAAGCTTGGGGATGCCCCGGTGGTTCATCCCTGCATATTTCAAGAAGACTCAAGCGTCTAAGCTTGGGGATGCCCTAGGCATCCCCTTCTTCATCGAAAAATTATCAGGTTCCTTCTCTTGAAACTATATTTTTATTCGGTCACATCTTATGTACTTTACTTGGAGCGTCTGTGTGCTTTTGTTTTTGTTTTGTTTGAATAAAATGGATCCTAGCATTCATTGTGTGGGAGAGAGACACGCTCCGCTGTTGCATATGGACAAATATGTCCTTAGGCTTTACTCATAATATTCATGGCGAAGGTTGAATCTTCTTCGTTAAATTGTTATATGGTTGGAAACGGGAAATGCTACATGTAGTAATTCTAAAATGTCTTGGATAATTTGATACTTGGCAATTGTTGTGCTCATGTTTAAGCTCTTGCATCATATACTTTGCACCTATTAATGAAGAAATACATAGAGCTTGCTAAAATTTGGTTTGCATAATTGATCTCTCCAAGGTCTAGATAATTTCTAGTAAGAGTTTGAACAACAAGGAAGACGGTGTAGAGTCTTATAATGTTTACAATATGTCTTTTATGTGAGTTTTGCTGCACCGCTTCATACTTGTATTTGTTTCAAATAGCCTTGCTAGCCTAAGCCTTGTATCGAGAGGGAATACTTCTCATGCATCCAAAATCCTTGAGCCAACCACTATGCCATTCGTGTCCACTATACCTACCTACTACATGGTATTTCTCCGCCATTCCAAAGTAAATTGCTTGAGTGCTACCTTTAAACAATTCAAAATTTATTACCTCTGATTTGTGTCAATGTTTTATAGCTCATGAGGAAGTATGTGGTGTTTATCTTTCAATTTTGTTGGGCAACTTTCACCAATGGACTAGTGGCTTCATCCGCTTATCCAATAATTTTGCAAAAAGAGCTGGCAATGGGATTCCCAGTCCCAAATTAATTAACAAAAATAGACACTCCTCCATGGTATGTGATTGTTGGACGGCACCCGAAGGATTCGGTTAGCCATGGCTTGAGAAAGCAAAGGTGGGGAGGAGTGTCATCATAATAAAACTAAAATAAAAAGGCACTCATTCATGGTATGAGATTGTTGGCAGGCACCCGAGGATTCGGTTAGCCATGGTTTGTGAAAGAAAGGTTGGAAGGAGTGCCACCCAAAAATAAAATAAAATGGGAGCCGCTCTTTGAAGGTTTGTCTGGCAAGGGGGTTAGAGTGCACACTACCATTCGTTGACAACAACAAACACCTCTCAAAATTTTACTTTTATGCTCTCTATATGTTTTCAAAATCAAAGCTCTAGCACAAATATAGCAATCAATGCTTCCCTTTGCGAAGGGCCATTCTTTTACTTTTATGTTGAGTCAGTTCACCTATTTCTCTCCACCTCAAGAAGCAAACACTTGTGTGAACTGTGCATTGATTCCTACATACTTGCATATTGCACTTGTTATATTACTCTATGTTGACAATATCCATGAGATATACATGTTACAAGTTGAAAGCAACCGCTGAAACTTAATCTTCCTTTGTGTTGCTTCGATACCTTTACTTTGAAATTATTGCTTTATGAGTTAACTCTTATGCAAGACTTATTGATGCTTGTCTTGAAAGTACTATTCATGAAAAGTCTTTGCTATATGATTCATTTGTTTACTCATGTCATTTACCATTGTTTTGATCGCTGCATTAATTACACATGCTTACAATAGTATGATCAAGGTTATGATGGCATGTCACTCCAGAAATTATCTTTGTTATCGTTTACCTGCTCGGGACGAGTAGAAACTAAGCTTGGGGATGCTGATACATCTCCGACGTATCGATAATTTCTTATGTTCCATGCCACATTATTGATGATATCTACATGTTTTATGCATACTTTATGTCATATTTATGCGTTTTCCGGAACTAACCTATTGACGAGATGCCGAAGGACCAGTTGTTGTTTTCTGCTGTTTTTGGTTTCAGAAATCCTAGTAAGGAAATATTCTCAGAATCGGACGAAATCAACGCCCATCATCTTAGGATTGCATGAAGCTTCCAGAACACCCGAGAGCCGCCAGAGAGGGGCCACAGGGGGCCCACACATGGTGGCGGCGCGGCCCAGGGGGGCGCCGCCCTAGTGTCTGGTGGCCCCAGACCCCTTCTGACGCCGCCTCTTCGCCTATAAGAAGCCCCTGACCTAAGTCTTCGATACGAAAAAGCCACGGTACGAGAAACCATCCAGAGCCGCCGCCATCGCGAAGCCAAGATCTGGGGGACAGGAGTCTCTGTTCCGGCACGCCACCGGGACGGGGAAGTGCCCCCGGAAGGCTTCTCCATCGACACCGCTGCTGTCTCCCATGAGGAGGGAGTAGTTCTTCCTCGAGGCTAAGGGCTGTACCGGTAGCTATGTGGTTAATCTCTCTCCCTATGTACTTCAATACAATAATCTCATGAGCTGCCTTACATGATTGAGATTCATACGATGATGCTTGTAATCTAGATGTCATTATGCTAGTCAAGTGGATTTTACTTATGTGATCTCCGGAGACTCCTTGTCCCACGTGTGTAAAGGTGACAGTGTGTGCACCGTGTGGGTCTCTTAGGCTATATTTCACAGAATACTTATTCACTGTTATGAATGGCATAGTGAAGTGCTTATTTATATCTCTTTATGATTGCAATGTGTTTTGTATCACAATTTATCTGTGTGCTACTCTAGTGATGTTATTAAAGTAGTCTATTCCTCCTGCACGGTGTAATGGTGACAGTGTGTGCATCGTGTAGTACTTGGTGATACGCGTACAGCACGCGTCCGTTGGGAACCCCAAGAGGAAGGTGTGATGCGTACAGCGGCAATTTTCCCTCAGTAAGAAACCAAGGTTTATCGAACCAGTAGGAGCCAAGAAGCACGTTGAAGGTTGATGGCGGCGAGATGTAGTGCGGCGCAACACGAGGGATTCCGGCGCCAACGTGGAACCTGCACAACACAACCAAAGTACTTTGCCGCAACAAAACAGTGAGGTTGTCAATCTCACCGGCTTGCTGTAACAAAGGATTAGATGTATAGTGTGGATGATGATTGTTTGCAGAGAGCAGTAGAACAAGTATTGCAGTAGATTGTATTCGATGTAAAAGAATGGACCGAGGTCCACAGTTCACTAGAGGTGTCTCTCCCATAAGATAAATAGCATGTTGGGTGAACAAATTACAGTTGGGCAATTGACAAATAGAGAGGGCATGACAATGCACATACATGATATGATGAGTATTGTGAGATTTAATTGGGCATTACGACAAAGTACATAGACCGCTATCCAGCATGCATCTATGCCTAAAAAGTCCACCTTCAGGTTATCATCCGAACCCCTTCCAGTATTAAGTTGAAAACAACAGACAATTGCATTAAGTATGGTGCGTAATGTAATCAATAACTACATCCTCGGACATAGCATCAATGTTTTATCCCTAGTGGCAACAGCACATCCACAACCTTAGAACTTTCTGTCACTGTCCCAGATTTAATGGAGGCATGAACCCACTATCGAGCATAAATACTCCCTCTTGGAGTTAAGAGTAAAAACTTGTCCAGAGCCTCTACTAATAACGGAGAGCATGCAAGATCATAAACAACACATAGGTAATAGATTGATAATCAACATAACATAGTATTCTCTATCCATCGGATCCCAACAAACACAACATATAGCATTACAGATAGATGATCTTGATCATGTTAGGCAGCTCACAAGATCCGACAATGAAGCATAATGAGGAGAAGACAACCATCTAGCTACTGCTATGGACCCATAGTCCAGGGGTGAACTACTCACTCATCACTCCGGAGGCGACCATGGCGGTGAAGAGTCCTCCGGGAGATGATTCCCCTCTCCGGCAGGGTGCCGGAGGCGATCTCCTGAATCCCCTGAGATGGGATTGGCGGCGGCGGCGTCTCTGGAAGGTTTTCCGTATCGTGGCTCTCGGTACTGGGGGTTTCGCGACGAAGACTATATGTAGGCGGAAGGGCAGGTCAGGGGGCCACACGGGGGCCCCACACGCTAGGGCCGCGCGGGCCCCCCTTGGGCCGCGCTGCCCTAGTGTGGCGGTGCCCCGTGGCCCCACTTCGTCTTCCCTTCGGTCTTCTGGAAGCTTCGTGTGAAAATAGGCCCCTGGGCGTTGATTTCGTCCAATTCCGAGAATATTTCCTTACTAGGATTTCTGAAACCAAAACAGCGAAAACAAAGAATCGGCTCTTCGGCATCTCGTTAATAGGTTAGTGCCAGAAAATGCATAAATATGACATAAAGTATGCATAAAACATGTAGATATCATCAATAATGTGGCATGGAACATAAGAAATTATTGATACGTCGGAGACGTATCAGCATCCCCAAGCTTAGTTTCTGCTCGTCCCGAGCAGGTAAACGATAACAAAGATAATTTCTGGAGTGACATGCCATCATAACCTTGATCATACTATTGTAAGCATATGTAATGAATGCAGCGATCAAAACAATGTAAATGACATGAGTAAACAAATGAATCATATAGCAAAGACTTTTCATGAATAGTACTTCAAGACAAGCATCAATAAGCCTTGCATAAGAGTTAACTCATGAAGAAATAATTCAAAGTAAAGGTATTGAAGCAACACAAAGGAAGATTAAGTTTCAGCGGTTGCTTTCAACTTGTAACATGTATATCTCATGGCTATTTGTCAATGTAAAGTAATATAACAAGTGCAATATGCAAATATGTAGGAATCAATGCACAGTTCACACAAGTGTTTGCTTCTTGGGGTGGAGAGAGATAGGTGAACTGACTCAAAAATAAAAGTAGAAGAATGGCCCTTCGCAGAGGGAAGCATCGATTGCTATATTTGTGCTAGAGCTTTGATTTTGAAAACAAGAAACAATTTTGTCAACGGTAGTAATAAAGCATATGTGTTATGTAAATTATATCCTACAAGTTGCAAGCCTCATGCATAGTATACTAATAGTGCCCGCACCTTGTCCTAATTAGCTTGGATTACCTGGATTATCATCGCAATGCATAGGTTTTAACCAAGTGTCACAAAGGGGTACCTCTATGCCGCCTGTACAAAGGTCTAAGGAGAAAGCTCGCATCGGATTTCTCGCTGTTGATTATTCTCAACTTAGACATCCATACCGGGACAACATAGACAATAGATAATGGACTCCTCTTTTATGCATAAGCATGTGGCAACAATTAATTTTCTCATATGAGATTGAGGATGTTTGTCCAAAACTGAAACTTCCACCATGGATCATGGCTTTAGTTAGCGGCCCAATGTTCTTCTCTAACATTATGCATGCTCTAACCATTCTAGCGGTAAATCTCCCTTACTTCAGACAAGACGGACATGCATAGCAACTCACATGATATTCAACAAAGAGTAGTTGATGGCGTCCCCAGGAACATGGTTATCGCACAACAAGCAACTTAATAAGAGATAAAGTGCATAAGTACATATTCAATACCACAATAGTTTTTAGGCTATTTGTCCCATGAGCTATATATTGCAAAGGTAGAGGGTAGAAATTTAAAGGTAGCACTCAAGCAATTTACTTTGGAATGGCGGAGAAATACCATGTAGTAGGTAGGTATGGTGGACACAAATGGCATAGTGGTTGGCTCAAGGATTTTGGATGCATGAGAAGTATTCCCTCTTGATACAAGGCTTAGGCTAGCAAGGCTATTTGAAACAAACACAAGGATGAACCGGTGCAGCAAAACTCACATAAAAGACATATTGTAAACATTATAAGAATCTACACCGTCTTCCTTGTTGTTCAAATTCAATACTAGAAATTATCTAGACCTTAGAGAGACCAATTATGCAAACCAAGTTTTAGCAAGCTCTATGTATTTCTTCATTAATAGGTGCAAAGTATATGATGCAAGAGCTTAAACATGAGCACAACAATTGCCAAGTATCACATTATCAAAGACATTTTAGCAATTACTACATGTATCATTTCCCGATTCCAACCATATAACAATTTAACGAAGAAGATTCAACCTTCGCCATGAATACTATGAGTAAAGCCTAAGGACATATTTGTCCATATGCAACAGCGGAGCGTGTCTCTCTCCCACACAATGAATGCTAGGATCCATTTTATTCAAATAAAACAAAAACAAAAACAAACCGACGCTCCAAGCAAAGTACATAAGATGTGATGGAATAAAAATATAGTTTCACTAGAGGAACCTGATAATGTAGTCGATGAAGAAGGGGATGCCTTGGGTATCCCCAAGCTTAGACGCTTGAGTCTTCATGAAATATGCAGGGGTGAACCACCGGGGCATCCCCAAGCTTAGAGCTTTCACTCTCCTTGATCATATTGTATCATCTCTCTCTCTTGATCCTTGAAAACTTCCTCCACACCAAACTCAAAACAACTCATTAGAGGGTTAGTGCACAATCAAAATTTACATGTTCAGAGGTGACATAATCATTCTTAACACTTCTGGACATTGCACAAAGCTACTGAAAGTTAACGGAATCGAAAAATCCATCAAGCATAGCAAAAGAGGCAATGCGAAATAAAAGGCAGAATCTGTTAAAACAGAACAGTTCGTAAAGACGAATTTTATTGAGGCACCAGACTTGCTCAAATGAAAATGCTCAAATTGAATGAAAGTTGCGTACATATCTGAGGATCATTCACGTAAATTGGCATAATTTTATGAGTTACCTACAGTGAATTTGGCCCAGATTCGTGACAGCAAAGAAATCTGTTTCTGCGCAGTAATCCAAATCTAGTATGAACCTTACTATCAACGACTTTACTTGGCACAACAATGCACAAAACTAAGATAAGGAGAGGTTGATACAGTAGTAACAACTTCCAAGACTCAAATATAAAATAATAGTACTGTAGTAAAAACATGGGTTGTCTCCCATAAGCGCTTTTCTTTAACGCCTTTCAGCTAGGCGCAGAAAGTGTGTATCAAGTATTATCAAGAGACGAAGCATCAACATCATAATTTGTTCTAATAATAGAATCAAAAGGTAACTTCATTCTCTTTCTAGGGAAGTGTTCCATACCTTTCTTGAGAGGAAATTGATATTTAATATTACCTTCCTTCATATCAATGATAGCACCAACAGTTCGAAGAAAAGGTCTTCCCAATATAATGGGACAAGATGCATTGCATTCAATATCCAAGACAACAAAATCAACGGGGACAAGGTTATTGTTAATGGTAATGTGAACATTATCAACTCTCCCCAAAGGTTTCTTTGTAGAATTATCAGCAAGATTAACATCCAAATAACAATTTTTCAATGGTGGCAAGTCAAGCATGTTATAGATTTTCTTAGGCATAACGGAAATACTTGCACCAAGATCACATAAAGCATTACAATCAAAGTCATTGACCTTCATCTTAATGATGGGCTCCCAACCATCCTCTAGCTTCCTAGGAATAGAAGTTTCGCGTTCTAGTTTCTCTTCTCTAGCTTTTATGAGAGCATTTGTAATAGGTTTTGTGAAAGCCAAATTTATAGCACTAGCATTAGGACTCTTAGCAAGTTTTTGTAAGAACTTTATAACTTCAGAGATGTGGCAATCATCAAAATCCAAACCATTATAATCTAAAGCAATGGGATCATTATCCCCAATGTTGGAAAAAATTTCAGCAGTTTTATCACAAGCAGTTTTAGCAGTTTCAGGCAGTTTTTCGCGCTTTGCATTAGAAGTGGAAACATTGCCAACACCAATTCTTTTACCATTATTAGTAGGAGGTGCAGCAACATGTGGAGCATTAGCATTGCTAGTGGTGGTAATAGTCCAAACTTTAGCTATATTATCTTCTTTTTCATTTTCTTCTCTTTCCCACCTAGCACGCAATTCGGCCATCAATCTTATATTCTCATTAATTCTAACTTGGATGGCATTTGCTGTAGTAACAATTTTATTATTATGATTTTCATGAGGCATAACTTTCGATTTCAAAAGATCAACATCAGCAGCAAGACTATCGACTTTAGAAGCAAGTATATCAATTTTCCCAAGCTTTTCTTCAACAGATTTGTTAAAAGCAGTTTGTGTACTAATAAATTCTTTAAGCATAGCTTCAAGTCCAGGGGGTGAATTCCTATTATTGTTGTAAGAATTCCCATAAGAATTACCATAGCCGTTGCCATTATTATAAGGATATGACCTATAGTTGTTACTAGAATTGTTCCGGTAAGCATTGTTGTTGAAATTATTATTTTTAATGAAGTTTACATCAACATGTTCTTCTTGAGCAACCAATGAAGCTAACGGAACATTATTAGGATCAATATTTGTCCTACCATTCACAAGCATAGACATAATAGCATCAATCTTATCACTCAAGGAAGATGTTTCTTCGACAGAATTTACCTTCTTACCTTGTGGAGCTCTTTCCGTGTGCCATTCAGAGTAATTAATCATCATATTATCAAGAAGCTTTGTTGCTTCACCAAGAGTGATGGACATAAAGGTACCTCCAGCAGCTGAATCCAATAGGTTCCGAAGAAAATTCAGTCCTGCATAAAAGGTTTGGATGATCATCCAAGTAGTCAGTCCATGGGTTGGGCAATTTTTAACCAAAGATTTCATTCTTTCCCATGCTTGTGCAACATGCTCAGTATCCAATTGTTTAAAATTCATTATGCTACTCCTTAAAGATATAATTTTAGCAGGGGGATAATATCTACCAATAAAAGCATCCTTGCATTTAGTCCATGAATCAATACTATTCTTAGGCAAAGATAGCAACCAATCTTTAGCTCTTCCTCTTAATGAGAAAGGAAACAATTTTAATTTTATAATGTCACCATCTACATCCTTATACTTTTGCATTTCACAAAGTTCAACAAAATTATTGAGATGGGCAGCAGCATCATCAGAACTAACACCAGAAAATTGCTCTCGCATAACAAGATTCAGTAAAGCAGTTTTAATTTCAAAGAATTCTGCTGTAGTAGCAGGTGGAGCAATAGGTGTGCATAAGAAATCATTATTATTTGTGGTTGTGAAGTCACACAACTTAGTATTTTCAGGAGTACCCATTTTAGCAACAGTAAGTAAAGTAAACTAGATAAAGTAAATGCAAGTAACTAATTTTTTTGTGTTTTAATATGGCAAACAAGATAGCAAATAAAGTAAAACTAGCAACTATTTTTTTTGTATTTTGATATAATGCAGCAAACAAAGTAGTAAATAAAATAAAGCAAGACAAAAACAAAGTAAAGAGATTAGATTGTGGAGACTCCCCTTGCAGCGTGTCTTGATCTCCCCGGCAACGGCGCCAGAAAAAGAGCTTGATACGCGTACAGCACGCGTCCGTTGGGAACCCCAAGAGGAAGGTGTGATGCGTACAGTGGCAAGTTTTCCCTCAGTAAGAAACCAAGGTTTATCGAACCAGTAGGAGCCAAGAAGCACGTTGAAGGTTGATGGCGGCGAGATGTAGTGCGGCGCAACAGATTCCGGTGCCAACATGGAACCTGCACAACACAACCAAAGTACTTTGCCCCAACGAAACAGTGAGGTTGTCAATCTCACCGGCTTGCTGTAACAAAGGATTAGATGTATAGTGTGGATGATGATTGTTTGCAGAGAGCAGTAGAACAAGTATTGCAGTAGATTGTATTCGATGTAAAAGAATGGACCGGGGTCCACAGTTCACTAGAGGTGTCTCTCCCATAAGATAAATAGCATGTTGGGTGAACAAATTACAGTTGGGCAATTGACAAATAGAGAGGGCATGACAATGCACATACATGATATGATGAGTATTGTGAGATTTAATTGGGCATTACGACAAAGTACATAGACCGCTATCCAGCATGCATCTATGCCTAAAAAGTCCACCTTCAGGTTATCATCCGAACCCCTTCCAGTATTAAGTTAAAAACAACAGACAATTGCATTAAGTATGGTGCGTAATGTAATCAATAACTACATCCTCGGACATAGCATCAATGTTTTATCCCTAGTGGCAACAGCACATCCACAACCTTAGAACTTTCTCACATCGTCCTGCATTTAATGGAGGCATGAACCCACTATCGAGCATAAATACTCCCTCTTGGAGTTAAGAGTAAAAACTTGGCCAGAGCCTCTACTAATAACGGAGAGCATGCAAGATCATAAACAACACATAGGTAATAGATTGATAATCAACATAACATAGTATTCTCTATCCGTCGGATCCCAACAAACACAACATATAGCATTACAGATAGATGATCTTGATCATGTTAGGCAGCTCACAAGATCCGACAATGAAGCATAATGAGGAGAAGACAACCATCTAGCTACTGCTATGGACCCATAGTCCAGGGGTGAACTACTCACTCATCACTCCGGAGGCGACCATGGCGGCGAAGAGTCCTCCGGGAGATGATTCCCCTCTCCGGCAGGGTGCCGGAGGCGATCTCCTAAATCCCCCGAGATGGGATTGGCGGCGGCGGCATCTCTGGAAGGTTTTCCGTATCGTGGCTCTCGGTACTGGGGGTTTCGCTACGAAGACTATATGTAGGCGGAAGGGCAGGTCAGGGGGCCACACGGGAGCCCCACACGCTAGGGCCGCGCGGGCCCCCCTTGGGCCGCGCCGCCCTAGTGTGGCGGCGCCCCGTGGCCCCACTTCGTCTTCCCTTCGGTCTTCTGGAAGCTTCGTGTGAAAATAGGCCCCTAGGCGTTGATTTCGTCCAATTCCGAGAATATTTCCTTACTAGGATTTTTGAAACCAAAAACAGCAGAAAACAGCAACTGGCTCTTCGGCATCTCGTTAATAGGTTAGTGCCGGAAAATGCATAAATATGACATAAAGTATGCATAAAACATGTAGATATCATCAATAATGTGGCATGGAACATAAGAAATTATCGATACGTCGGAGACGTATCATTTGGCGTAGGTTATGATTGTGATCTCTTGTAGATTATGAAGTTAACTATTGCTATGATAGTATTGATGCGATCTATTCCTCCTTTCGTAGCATGAAGGTGACAGTGTGCATGCTATGTTAGTACTTGGTTTAGTTGTGTTGATCTGTCGTGCACTCTAAGGTTATTTAAATATGAACATCGAATATTGTGGAGCTTGTTAACTCCGGCATTGAGGGTTCGTGTAATCCTACACAGTTAGTGGTGTTCATCATCCAACAAGAGAGTGTAGAGTCTATCATCTATTTATTTATTCTGTTATGTGATCAATGTTGAGAGTGTCCACTAGTGAAAGTATGATCCCTAGGCCTTGTTCCTAAATACTGCTATCGCTGCTTGTTTACTATTCTACTACATCTGTATTGTCCGCAATATTACCACCATCAACCACACGCCACCCCGGGACAAAGAAAAGCACTTTTCTCGGGCGCCTCGTTACTATCAAGCCATACTTATTCATACCACCTGTATTTCACTATCTCTTCGCCGAACTAGTGCACCTATTAGGTGTGTTGGGGACACAAGAGACTTCTTGCTTTGTGGTTGCAGGGTTGCATGAGAGGGATATCTTTGACCTCTTCCTCCCTGAGTTCGATAAACCTTGGGTGATCCACTTAAGGGAAACTTGCTGCTGTTCTACAAACCTCTGCTCCTGGAGGCCCAACACTGTCTACAAGAATAGAAGCACCCGTAGACATCAGGATGTAGAGGCTAGCGACGAAGAAAAAGTGGCGACAGAGGCGCTGATGACACGCATCCACGAGCTTCAAAATACCCGTGGACAAGAATTGTCTGGTATCCAAATCACAGCATATTTCCTTAGGATTAGGGTGCAGCCTCTGCAAGCTCGCAAAAACCCCCTTTGGGTGTACGCTGGCAACAAGGATGTGCGCCGCCTGTCGATAGATTTACCGGTCAAGGACTTAGAAAAACTTGTCCGAAAAATCTCGTCGCTTAGCAAGAAAGACACCGTCCCATCATCTTGCCGTGTGACACCATACAGTGCCACCAACGCGCTCCCGCAGGTAATATTTTTATCGTCTGCTTATTTGCTCATTTCTCTTCTTCTCTTTCTTTTTTACTGCTATTTCTTCGACGGCTGTTAGTAATACAAATTCCTGTCGATGCTTTTTCTATCTTTTGTTCAGAACCACAAGACTGCGTCACCTCTTCCTCCCCTTCCCGAAGGTGGAGAGGTCGAAGATCGCGTAGTCATTACTGAAGACACCCAGGTTCCTCCTCATCCTGAGAGCGAAGTCGCGGTTTCGCACAAACCCGCAGTTTCCTCTGAAAAGGAATATGAATCCGAGGCTACCGCATCGACACACTCCCTCCCCTCCGATGTTTCTCCAAGGAACAAGAGAAAAAGGGACGAAGTTGCCGATTCTGGCACCTCCAAAGCCGGCGCATCTCCTGCCGAAGAAGTTGGTCCTTCTGAAAAAGGACAACTTTCAACCCTTACGAGGATGCCCTTGTCAGCTCATGAGTTCTTACTGCTCCTTGTTGTTTGCTCTCGATATTTTTGTTTATGTTGCTTCTTATATTGTCGCCTTTTATTGTAGTGGTGACAAGGATGAAGATCAACCTATTGACGCGACTGCTCGAACGAGTACGTCTCGTACTTTAGTTGTCTCTGAAGCTCAGCCTGATGGAGATGAAACCTCGCCTCCTCAGCAAGATAACGAGCATCCAACTCCAGCTGCAAGCCCCCATGCCCCTTCGCCAAAGAGGGCTAGGGTCGAGCCGACCAAGGGGCCTACCTTGCTACTTGGTAGCTCCACGACTCCTTCAATGGATGATGTAAGTTGTTCACTTCTTCTTTTATGTCCCCGAATATTTCAATGTTGTCGACTCTTCTCTGTTTTTTTGCTTCTCTTTTGCTTTTTTGCTGTCGAACTTTTTACTTCCTATATTGATGTTTCTTTCTCTATCTTTCTTTGCAGCCTTTGATGAAGGAGTTTATCCGTCTCGGTACCCAATTCATCGGGTACCGTGACCATGCTAAAAAGCTTGAAGGTACTATTTTTACTACTGCTTCTTCTGCTGAATAGACTCCTTCATTATTTTGTCATGACATTTTACTGTCGTTTATTTTTGCCAGAGACTCTTGCTGAAGCCAACAAACGCGCTGACGCTCTTGCTATCAAGTTAGAGCAAAGCGAAAGAGCTCGCAAGAAAGCTGAAGCAGATGCTGCAGCTGTCGAAGATCTTCGAAAAAGACTTCAAGACGCGGAAACTTCTCTAAACGAAAACATTGCTCAGCAGACTGCTCGTGGAGATGAAATCCTTATTCGCTTGGAGTCGCAGAGTCGACGTTTTGTTAGTGAGTACTTCAAACCATTGTTGTTTCTTCGGGTGGTCATATTTTTCCTGGCGCACTTTTTGACGAGCTTCCTTTTGCTTGTTTTTAGGGAAAACGCATCCGGATTTTGACTTAGAAAGTCCTGAAGGCGACCAGCTTCTTGACGTGCTCTCCCGCCTTGAGATTCATGGAGACGAGGCACGCGAAGGCCTTGCTGACGCTAAAGCAGGTCTGTTGAAGCTTTTCCCCTACTTCTTTGCTAAGAAAGAAGAGCCCAAGACTTTTACTGCTCTCGCCAAGTGCTTCAATTCGAAGGAAGATCTTGGGCTCAATCTGCAACAAGAAGGCCTGAAGATTGGTGTCGAAGGCACCATTGCTTTGGTTGCTGACAGCCAACAAAACGTCGACTGGGCTAAAGTTGGCGATATAAAGGAGATGGACACGAAGAAATGGCAGTCTTTGATTAAGGCTGCCAAGCCAAACTCAAAGCCAATCCTTGCCTTCCTTGGATGCAAGCCAACTCCCGCTCCTAGTTCGTCGAAGCCGGAGGTCAAGTAGACCACTTTGTCTCTCTTTTTTTTCTTCTCTTTCGATGCTGTCGCCAAGGTAGCTTTGGCGACAACTATCCCACTAGTTCAATAGGGAACCCTCCTTTTGTAATAGCCATGTAAATACTTTGAAAATCAATGGGATTCTATTTTGCTTGATGATTGATGTCGAAACTTTTATTTCCAGTTGATATTTGATAACTACACTTCAACTCCTCGTCCTTCCGATGCTTTTCCTGCTTCCTCCTACTCGAAGAAAACGCCTGTTGATGATGAATTTATTGAAGATTCCTCGAGTAAGGGTTCGACACAAGACTTGGAAGAACTCCGTCAACAGCTTCAGTATATGAAGAAGCAGACACTTATAATAATGGATCGGTCTCGAAAATCGTCACAAAAGGAAAAAGTGGCACTACAGCAGGCTCAGGAGGCCATAGCTGCCAAAGAAACCGCCGTTGCTGAAGCTGGCAGGCTACCTCCCGAGAGAACTTTATGCTCGAGTTGATGACTGAAGCAAGTTGGAGGGTATACTTCTTAAACCTAAACTTCCTCTGTTTTTCACTTGTTTTCTCTTGTGTAATTCTTGTGCTGTTACCAAATAGGTCCCTTTCTAGACGCTGCTGCCGAAGATCAACGGGTGGATACAAGGTCAAATTTCCTTGTTAACCTAGCACTTGATCATGGCTCTCTTTTTTGGGCTACCCCGGAACGTACCCGACAAATTGTCAGATTCCAGGACCGCTCATGCCAAGTTCGTGAATTCCTTGAGCTTTGTACCAAAACTTTATCCATGATTTACAATTCTATGTTCCCTCGGAATGTTCAACCAAAGACCCTTCCTGAGTTGTTGGAGAAATTTAAGGACTCACACAAAATCCATGGTTTTGTACGAGCTCAACTGGTAGCTGGCGTCAGGTTTGCCCTTATTATGCTTCAGATCTGCCACTCCAAACTTAATATGACCAAGGTGGTGGAAACTATCCATAACAAGCTGAGGCAACGGCGAAGAGGTGTCAATAGAATCGATGCAGTGGTTACTCCAGTAGCTGAAGAGATGATATTCGACCTTCTTCGGATGGATGCCGAATTTTTTGCAGATGGCCATTACGCTGATTTTATGGGTGCCTCTGCCGAAGAAGATAGAGCATTGAAGACCTTTTAGGACATGACTGAGTTTATTTTTTCAGTAAAGAGCTTGTGTTGTCGAAAGAAAAGTATAACTTTCTTGTATCCATGTTGTAAGACAGATATATATATATATTTTTTTTCTTTTCCCTAGCCCCCGAGTGTTTCGGTGGCTAATTTCTTTATTGTGTTTGCGAGGTTAAACCAAGGCAAATTTTATTGAGTATACTATATTTACGGGTATGAGCCCCCGAGCCTGTCGATGAAAAAAGATGTATATCACCAATATCTTTTACTATATTGCAGCACCGCGAGCCCGCCTCATTAAAAACCTTTCAGCCCCACTCGGTGCCCTGAAAGGAAAAGAGTGCGTCTGAAAACTCACGGGCGTTTCAGTACATTGTATTTTTACAAGGAGGACTATATTTCGACTCTAGGCGTAAAAAACGCCTGAGTTGCGCCACGTTCCAAGGATTTGGCTCGGCAACTCCTGACTTCTTGTCCTTTATCCTGTACGCTCCTCCTTCGATTACTTCTGTGACGACGTAAGGGCCAAGCCACGGCGACTCGAGTTTTTCATGGCTTTTTTGATTGAGCCGTAGAACTAAGTCGCTGACCTGAAAGGATCTTGGTCGCAAACGTCGACTGTGGTAGTTTTTCAAGTCTTGCTGGTACTTAGTGACCCGTGATAATACTTCGTCTCGAGCTTCGTCAAGTGCATCGACATCATCTTCCAATGCTTTTCTGGAAGCTTCTTCATCGTATTTCGTGACTCTTGGAGAATCATGCTTTATTTCTATCGGCAGTACTGCCTAAGCTCCATGGACCAGTGATACGTCTCCAACGTATCTATAATTTCTGATGTTCCATGCTAGTTTTATGACAATACCTACATGTTTTGCTCACACTTTATAATGATTTTATGCATTACCTATTAACAAGATGCCGAGGTGCCAGTTCCTGTTTTCTGCTGTTTTTGGTTCCAGAAAGGCTGTTCGGGCAATATTCCCGGAATTCGACGAAACAAAAGCCAAACATCTTATTTCACCGAGACGGACCAGAACACCGAAGGGGAGCCGGAGAGGAGGCCCAGGGCCTCCAAACCATAGGCTCGCGCGGCCTAGAGGGGGGGCGCCGCCCTATGGGGTGGGCCCCCAGGCACCTCCTTGCGCCGCCTCTTCGCCTATAAAACCCCTCATGACCTAAAAACCCGACACAAATTGATGAAACTCCAGAAAGACTCCAGGGACGCCGCCGCCATCGCGAAACTCCGTTTCGGGGGACAGAAGTCTCTGTTCCGGCACGCCGCCGGGACAGGGAGTTGCCCCCGGAGTCATCTCCATCGACACCACTGACATCTTCATCGCCGTTGCTGTCTCCTATGATGAGGAGGGAGTAGTTCTCCCCCGAGGCTGAGGGCTCTACCGGTAGCTATGTGGTTCATCTCTCTCTCCCATGGTGTGATCTTTATGTGATCATGAGCTTTGTATCACTATTAATCTATGTGCTACTCTAGTGGTGTTATTAAAGTAGTCTATTCCTCCTCCATGATGTAATGTTGACAGTGTGTGCATCATGTAGTACTTGGTGTAGGTTATGATTGTAATCTCTTGTAGATTATGAAGTTAACTATTACTATGATAGTATTGATGCGATCTATTCCCCCTTTCATACCTATTGTTGACAGTGTGTATGCTATGTTAGTACTCGGGCTAAATTGCAACAGTCTATTATGCACTCTAACGGAAATGCTCATTTGATCCCGGGCACAAATGCTCCCGTATTCGGTAAGCTTTATTCAGCTGATCAGATGGGGTCCACTCGTGTGTCTCACGTCATAATGGATGGGCAGCTAGTAGTCTTTGCGGTGTAGAGGAGTTCCAAACCAGGCACCATGGGGCCAAACCCTCTCTCATTCAATGCCATTGACTTTGCTAACTGGTATGTTGCACGGTAGCTCTGTAGAAACTAGGCCCAGCACACATCTCCATGCTCTTACATGCGATGCAGATATCATGTGCATATGCGCTCGAGAGCAGAAATGCCATGTCCGCACTCTAGAGGTTACTTAAATATGAACTCCGGATGTTGTGGAGCTTGTTTACTCCGGCTTGAGGTGTGCTTTTGTAGCCCTACACAATGAATGGTGTTTGTTATCCAACAAGAGAGTGTTTGAGAGTAGCATTATTTATTCAGTTATGTGATCATTGTTGAGAGTGTCCACTAGTGAAAGTATGATCCCTAGGCCTTGTTTCTAAGCATTGAAACACCATTTCCAACAAGTTATGTTATATGTTTGCTTGTTGCCATCTTTATTTCAGATTGCAATTACTACTTACAATCATCCCATATTACTTGTATTTCACTATCTCTTCGCCGAACTAGTGCACCTATACATCTGACAAGTGTATTAGGTGTGTTGGGGACACAAGAGACTTCTTGTATCGTAATTGCAGGGTTGCTTGAGAGGGATATCTTTGACCTCTACCTCCTTGAGTTCGATAAACCTTGGGTGATTCACTTAAGGGAAACTTGCTGCTGTTCTACAAACCTCTGCTCTTGGAGGCCCAACACTGTCTACAGGAATAGAAGCGTGCGTAGACATCAAGCTATTTTCTGGCGCCATTACCGGGGAGGTAAGGTAAAAGGTATTCACATCCTCCGACTACTAAGCTATTTCCTAGCACTGTTGCCGGTGTGTGAGTGCTCGAAGTTATTTCCTTTAGATCCTGCAATTATATGTTTTTGTTTCTTGTTTTTATTTTCACTAGTTAGGCTTAATGGAAAACAACAAAAAAAATAGAGATCTTTATGAAATTTATATTGAATTAGGACATGATGTGTTTGAAGAGAGAATTAAAAAACCCATGGAACTTTGTTTGCAAAATAGTTGTAGCAATGTTATTAGCATGAACTCTTTGAACACTATTATTGCTAATGCTATGGAAGAATTTAAGCTTGGGGAAGCTGGTTGTGATATTTTTAGTCCCCCAAGTTTTGAGGAGAAAATTTTCTTTGATGATACTTTGCCTCCCATTTATGATGATTATAATGATAGTGGTATTTTGGTGCCACCTACTATGGAGGATGAAGTTTATTATGATTATACTATGCCTCCTATATTTGATGATTATGATTATGAGAATAATAATGATAGCTACTTTGTTGATTTTGCTCCCATTACAATTAATAAGAATGACTATGCTTATGTTGGGAGTAGTAATTATTTTATGCATGAGACTCATGATAAGAATGCTTTGTGTGATAGTTATATTGTTGAGTTTGTTCATGATGCTACTGGAAATTATTATGAGAGAGGAAAATATGGTTGTAGAAATTTTCATGTTACTAAAACACCTCTCCACATGCTGAGAATTTTGAAGTTACTCGTGTTTTATCTTCCTATGCTTGTCACTTTGTTCTTCATGAATTTATTTGTGTACAAGATTCCTTTTCATAGGAAGTGGGTTAGACTTAAAAGTGTTTCATACTTGCTTTTTGATGCTCTTTTTGCTTCAATTCTCATCCTTATGTGAGCATCATTAAAATTGTTGAGCCCATCTTAATGGCTATAATGAAGGCACTTCTTGGGAGATAACCCATGTTTTTATTTTGCTACTGTTTTGTTGTGTCTTGGAAGTTGTTACTACTATAGCAACCTCTCCTTATCTTTATTTTATTTCATTGTTGTGCCAAGTAAAGTCTTTGATATCAAGGTTGATACTAGATTTGGATTTCTGCGCAGAAACAGATTTCTATCTGTCACGAGTTTGAGTAGGCCTCTCTGTAGGTAACTCAGAAAAATCTACCAATTTAATTGAGTGATCCTCAGATATGTACGCAACTTTTATTCAATTTGAGAATTTTCATATGAGCAAGTTAAGTGCCTCTAAAAAAATCGTCTTTACGGACCATTCTGTTTTGATAGATTCTGCCTTTTATTTCACATTGCCTCTTTTGCTATGTTGAATGGATTTATTTGTTCCATTAACTTTCAGTAGATTTGAGCAATGTCCAGAAGTGTTAAGAATGATTATGTCACCTCTGAATATGTGAATTTTTGATTATGCACTAACCCTCTAATGAGTTTGTTTTGAGTTTGGTGTGGAGGAAGTTTTCAAGGGTCAAGGGAGGAGGATGATACAATATGATCAAGAAGAGTGAAAAGTCTAAGCTCGGGGATGCCCCCGTGGTTCATCCCTGCATATTTCAAGAAGACTCAAGCATCTAAGCTTGGGGATTCCCAAGGCATCCCCTTCTTCATCGACAACTTATCAGGTCACCTCTAGTGAAACTATATTTTTATTCCGTCACATCTTATGTGCTTTACTTGGAGCGTCTGTGTGCTTTTATTTTCGTTTTGTTATCTTAGTTCTCTGAATAAATCTGATCCTATCATGCTTGTGTGGGAGAAAGACACGCTCCGCTTGTTCATATAAACACTGGTGTTCTTAGCTTTACTTTTAATGTTCACGGCGAAGGTTGAAAACTGCTTCGTTCATTGTTATTTGGTTGGAAACAGAAAATGCTTCATGTGGTAATTGGTATATGATCTTGAATAATTTGATACTTGGCAATTTTTTTGCTCAATAGATCATGTTTAAGCTCTTGCATCATGTACTTTGCACCTATTAATGAAGAACTACCATAGAGCTTGTTGAAATTTGGTTTGCATGATTGGTCTCTCTAAAGTCTAGATATTTTCTGGTGAGGTGTTTGAACAACAAGGAAGACAGTGTAGAGTCTTATAATGCTTGCAATATGTTCTTATGTAAGTTTTGATGTACCGGTTCATACTTGTGTTTGCTTCAAACAACCTTGCTAGCCAAAGCCTTGTACTGAGAGGGAATACTTCTCGTGCATCCAAATCCTTGAGCCAAAACCTATGCCATTTGTGTCCACCATACCTACCTACTATGTGGTATTTCTCTGCCATTCCAAAGTAAATTGCTTGAGTGCTACCTTTAAAATTCCATTCTTTGTCTTTGCAATATATAGCTCATGGGAAAATAGCTTAAAAACTATTGTGGTAAAGAGTATGTAGCTTATGTATCTTATTTCTTATAAGTTGCTTGTTGAGCGGTAACCATGTTTCTGGGGACGCCATCAACTATTACACCTTTGTTGAATATCATGTGAGTTGCTATGCATGTTCGTCTTGTCTGAAGTAAGGGTGATTTATCATGATCAAATGGTTTGAGTATGCATATTGTTAGAGAAGAACATTGGGCCGCTAACTAAAGCCATGTATCATGGTGGAAGTTTTAGTTTGGACATTAATCCTCAATCTCTTATGAGAATATTATCTGTTGTTGAATGCTTATGCATTAAAGAGGAGTCAATTATCTATTTTCTATGTTGTCCCAGTATAGATGTCCTAAGTTGAGATGTGTCTAAAACGAGAAATCAAATACGATCTATCTCCTTGGACCTTTGTACAGGCGGCATAGATGTACCCCTTTGTGACACTTGGTTGAAACATATGTTATGCAATGATAATCCATGGAAATCCAAGCTAATTAGGACAAGGTGCGAGCACTATTGGTATTCTATGCATGAGGCTTGCAACTTATAGGATGTCTTATGCATAAGACATATGAATTATTACTACCGTTGACAAAATTGTTTCTATGTTTTCAAAATGAAAAGCTCTAGCACAAAAATAGTAATCCATGCTTCCCTCTGCGAAGGGCCTTTCTTTTACTTTATGTTGAGTCAGTTTACCTACTTCTTTATATCTTAGAAGCAAACACTTGTGTCAACTGTGTGCATTGATTCTTACATACTTGCTTATTGCACTTATTGTATTGCTTTGTGTTGACATTTATCCATGAGATATACATGTTGAAGTTGAAAGCAACTGCTGAAACTTATATCTTCCTTTGTATTGCTTCAAAACCTTCTATTAAGAATTTATTGCTTTATGAGTTAACTACTATGCAAGTCTTATTGATGCTTGTCTTGAAAGTACTATTCATGAAAAGTCTTTGCTATATGATTCAGTTGTTTAGTCATTGTCTTTACCATTGCTTTGAATCACTTCATTCATCTCATATGCTTTACAATAGTATTGATCAAGATTATGATAGTAGCATGTCACTTCAGAAATTATTCTTTTTATCGTTTACCTACTCGAGGGCGAGTAGGAACTAAGATTGGGGATGCTTGATACGTCTCCAACGTATCTATAATTTCTGATGTTCCATGCTAGTTTTATGACAATACCTACATGTTTTGCTCACACTTTATAATGATTTTATGCATTTTCCGGAACTAACCTATTAACAAGATGCCAAGGTGCCAGTTCCTGTTTTCTGCTGTTTTTGGTTCCAGAAAGGCTGTTCGGGCAATATTCTCGAAATTCGACGAAACAAAAGCCAAACATCTTATTTCACCGAGACGGACCAGAACACCGAAGGGGAGCCGGAGAGGAGGCCCAGGGCCTCCAAACCATAGGCTCACGCGGCCTAGAGGGGGGTGCGCTGCCCTATGGGGTGGGCCCCCCAGGCACCTCCTTGCGCCGCCTCTTCGCCTATAAAACCCCTCGTGACCTAAAAACCCGACACCAATTGATGAAACTCCAGAAAGACTCCAGGGACGCCGCCGCCATCGCGAAACTCCGTTTTGGGGGACAGAAGTCTCTGTTCCGGCACGCCGCCGGGACGGGGAATTGCCCCCGGAGTCATCTCCATCGACACCACCGCCATCTTCATCGTCGTTGCTGTCTCCTATGATGAGGAGGGAGTAGTTCTCCCCCGAGGCTGAGGGCTCTACCGGTAGCTATGTGGTTCATCTCTCTCCCATGGTGTGATCTTTATGTGATCATGAGCTTTGTATCACTATTAATCTATGTGCTACTCTAGTGATGTTATTAAAGTAGTCTATTTCTCCTCCATGATGTAATGTTGACAGTGTGTGCATCATGTAGTACTTGGCGTAGGTTATGACTGTAATCTCTTGTAGATTATGAAGTTAACTATTACTATGATAGTATTGATGCGATCTATTCCCCCTTTCATAGCTATTGTTGACAGTGTGTATGCTATGTTAGTACTCGGTCTAAATTGCAACGGTCTATTATGCACTCTAGAGGTTACTTAAATATGAACTCCGGATGTTGTGGAGCTTGTTTACTCCGGCTTGAGGTGTGCTTTTGTAGCCCTACACAATGAATGGTGTTTGTTATCCAACAAGTGAGTGTTTGAGAGTAGCATTTATTTATTCAGTTATGTGATCATTGTTGAGAGTGTCCACTAGTGAAAGTATGATCCCTAGGCCTTGTTTCTAAGCATTGAAACACCGTTTCCAACAAGTTCTGTTACATGTTTGCTTGCTGCCATCTTTATTTCAGATTGCAATTACTACTTACAATCATCCATATTACTTGTATTTCACTATCTCTTCGCCGAACTAGTGCACCTATACATCTGACAAGTGTATTAGGTGTGTTGGGGACACAAGAGACTTCTTGTATCGTAATTGCAGGGTTGCTTGAGAGGGATATCATTGACCTCTACCTCCCTGAGTTTGATAAACCTTGGGTGATTCACTTAAGAAAAACTTGCTGCTGTTCTACAAACCTCTGCTCTTGGAGGCCCAACAATGTCTACAAGAATAGAAGCGTGCGTAGACATCAACCAGAAAAAATGGAGTCTCCTGTGTCGCTGTATTTGGTGTTGTTCGAATACTCCATAACACACTCGGCAACTCCTCTGGCCAAGTATGTCGAGCTTTTTCCAATGGTCCTAACAAGCGCTTCTTGATATCGTTGCAGATGATACCATTGGCTTTCTCGACTTGACCATTGGTCTGCGGGTGCGCAACTGACGCGAACTGCAGTTTGATGCCCACCTCTGCATAGTATGCCTTGAATTCCTTGGATGTGAAATTACTGCCATTTTCTATGTTGATGCTATGAGGTACTCCAAACCGAAAGACAATGCTTTTCACGAACTTGATTGTCGACGCTCCGTCTGGTGAATTTATCGGCTTTGCTTCTATCCACTTGGTGAATTTGTCGACAGCGGCAAGCATATACTCGTATCCTCCTGGCGAGGCCTTGTGTAATTTTCCCACCATATCGAGACCCCATTGAGAAAAGGGCCAAGACAACGGTATTTGCATCAACTCTGCTGCCGGAGAATGAGGCTTCACGGCAAATCTCTGGCACGCGTCGCAAGTTCGCACTATCTCCTTCGCGTCCTCGATTGCTGTCAACCAATAAAATCCTGCTCTGAAAACCTTGGCCGCGATAGCTCGACTGCTTGCGTGATGACCACATATTCCTTCGTGTACGTCCTTCAGAATTATCCTTCCTTCTTCGGGTGTGACGCACCTTTGTAACACACCTGAAATACTTCGCTTGTACAATTCTCCTTTGACCATAGTAAAGGCCTTTGATCGTCTAATAACTCGCCTTGCTTCAACTGGGTCGTCGGGTATTTCTTTCCTTAGGATGTATGATATGTACGCTTGCATCCATGGAATCTACACCATCATTACTAGGTCATGTTTCTCTTCTTCTTCTAGTGCTTCTTTTGGAGCCCCCGAGGGTTTCTCATCCTTCTGCTTCTTCTGTGCTTTCTTCGGCTTTGTAGATCTCTCGGTTATCTCTTCCCAGAACACGCCTGGTGGAATTGCGAGACACTGCGACCCAATGTTTGCAAAAACATCGGCTTCATCATTGCTCAGCCTGCTGATGTGATTTACTTTGCATCCATCAAACAACTTCTCTAGCTCGTTGTACACTTCTTTGTATGCTACCATACTATCATTGACTGCATCACATTGGTGCATGACTTGCTGAGTGATGTCTACTCACGCTTCTTTTCCTGTAGACAGTGTTGGGCCTCCAAGAGGAGAGGTTTGTAGAACAGCAGCAAGTTTCCCTTAAGTGAATCACCCAAGGTTTATCGAACTCAGGGAGGAAGAGGTCAAAGATATCCCTCTCAAGCAAACCTGCAATCACGATACAAGAAGTATCTTGTGTCCCCAACACACCTAATACACTTGTCAGATGTATAGGTGCACTAGTTCGGCGAAGAGATAGTGAAATACAAGTGGTATGAATGTATATGAGCGGTAATAGCAATCTGAATAAAAGATGGCAGCAAGCAAACATGTAACAGAACTTGTTGGAAACGGTGTTTCAATGCTTAGAAACAAGGCCTAGGGATCATACTTTCACTAGTGGACACTCTCAACATTGCAATCATAATGGAATATAAATAAGCACTTCACTATGCTATTCCGAATTACTCTTTGGCAAGATAACGAACACTAATTCATCATGTAGGCAAACCTTAAATATGTATTCCCAAGTACTAATAAACACCCCACGCTGTCACTGTGAGCATTCATAGGAGGTACTAACACACCACAATTTCATAGAGACATCCAACTCAAATCATAACTCAGTGAATAAGTATTCTGTGAAATATAGCCTAAGAGACCCACACGGTGCACACACTATCACCTTTACACACGTGGGACAAGGAGTCTCCGGAGATCACATAAGTAAAATCCACTTGAATAGCATAACGACATCTAGATTACAAAGCTCATCATATGGATCTCAATCATGTAAGGCAACTCATGAGATCATTGTATTGAAGTACATGGGAGAGAGATTAACCACATAGCTACCGGTACAGCCCTTAGCCTCGATGGAGAACTACTCCCTCCTCATGGGAGACAGCAGCGGTGATGAAGATGGCGGTGGAGTCGATGGAGATGCCTTCCGGGGGCAATTCCCCGTCCCGGCGGCGTGCCGGAACAGAGACTTCTGTCCCCCGAATCTTGGCTTCGCGATGGCGGCGGCTCTGGAGGGTTTCTCGTACCGTGGCTTATTCGTCTTGAAGATTTAGGTCAGGAGGCTTCTTATAGGCGAAGAGTCGGAGTCGGAAGGGCTACGGGGGCGCCACACAGCATGGGGGCGCCCCCCCCTTGGCCGCGCCGCCACCATGTGTGGTGGCCCTGGGCCTCTCCTCTGGCCCCTCTTCGGTGCTCTGGAAGCTTCCTTGAAATATAAGATACTGGGCGTTGATTTCGTCCAATTCCGAGAATATTTCCTTACTAGGATTTCTGAAACCAAAAACAGCAGAAAACAGGAACTGGCACTTCGGCATCTCGTCAATAGGTTAGTTCCGGAAAATGCATCAAAACGATATAAAGTGTGAACAAAACATGTAGGTATTGTCATAAAACAAGCATGGAACATCAAAAATTATAGATACCTTGGAGACGTATCAGCATCGAAGCTTAGTTCCTACTCGTCCTCGAGTAGGTAAACGATAACCAAGATAATTTCTGAAGTGACATGCTACCAACATGATCTTAATCATACTATTGTAAAGCATATGAGATGAATGCAGCGATTCAAAGCAATGATAAAGATAATGATTAAACAACTGAATCATATAGCAAAGACTTTTCATGAATAGTACTTTCAAGACAAGCATCAATAAGTCTTGCATAAGAGTTAACTCATAAAGCAGTAGATTCAAAGTAAAGGCATTGGAGCAACACAAAGGAAGATATAAGTTTCAGCGGTTGCTTTCAACTTCAACATGCATATCTCATGGATAATTGTCAACATAAAGTAAAATAATAAGAGCAATAAGCAAGCATGTAAGAATCAATGCACAGTTGACACAAGTGTTTGCTTCTAAGATAGAAGGAAGTAGGTAAACTGACTCAACATAAAAGTAGAAGAATGGCCCTTCGAAGAGGGAAGCATGGATTGCTATATTTGTGCTAGAGATTTTATTTTGAAAACAAGAAACAATTTTGTCAACGGTAGTAATAAAGCATATGTGTTATGTATAAGATATCCTACAAGTTGCAAGCCTCATGCATAGATTACCAATAGTGCCCGCACCTTGTCCTAATTAGCTTGGATTTACATGGATTATCATTGCATAACATATGTTTTAACCAAGTGTCACAAAGGGGTACCTCTATGCCGCCTGTACAAAGGTCTAAGGAGAAAGCTTGCATTGGATTTCTCGCTTTTGATTATTCTCAACTTAGACATCCATACCGGGACAACATAGACAAATGTGATAATGGACTCCTCTTTAATGCATAAGCATTCAACAACAAATAATATTCTCATAAGAGATTGAGGATTGTTGTCCAAAACTGAAACTTCCACCATGGATCATGGCTTTAGTTAGCGGCCCAATGTTCTTCTCTAACAATATGCATACTCAAACCATTCAACTCATGATAAATCACCCTTACTTCAGACAAGACGAACATGCATAGCAACTCACATGATATTCAACAAAGTGTAATAGTTGATGGCGTCCCCAGAAACATGGTTACCGCTCAACAAGCAACTTATAAGAAATAAGATACATAAGTACATATTCAATACCACAATAGTTTTTAAGCTATTTTTCCCATGAGCTATATATTGCAAAGACAAAGGAATGAAATTTTAAAGGTAGCACTCAAGCAATTTACTTTGGAATGGCAGAGAAATACCATGTAGTAGGTAGGTATGGTGGACACAAATGGCATAGTTTTTGGCTCAAGGATTTTGGATGCACGAGAAGTAATCCCTCTCAATACAAGGCTTTGGCTAGCAAGGTTGTTTGAAGCAAACACAAGTATAAACCGGTACAGCAAAACTTGCATAAGAACATATTGCAAGCATTATAAGACTCTACACTGTCTTCCTTGTTGTTAAACCCTTACCAGAAAATATCTAGACTTTAGAGAGACAAATCATGCAAACCAAATGTCAACAAGCTCTACAGTATTTCTTCACTAATAGGTGCTAGGTACATGATGCAAGAGCTTAAACATGATCTATATGAGCACAACAATTGCCAAGTATCAAATTATTCAAGACATTATACCAATTACCACATGTAGCATTTTCTGTTTCCAACCAAATAACAATGAACGAAGCAGTTTCAACCTTCGCCATGAACATTAAAAGCTAAGAACACATGTGTTCATATGAACCAGC